>NC_053161.1:13595099-13911974 GCF_016835505.1 Polypterus senegalus | reverse complement strand
GTAGAATTTCGAAATGAAACCTGCCCAACTTTTGTAAGTAAGCTGTAAGGAATGAGCCTGCCAAATTTCAGCCTTCTACCTACACGGGAAGTTGGAGAATTAGTGAGTGAGTGAGTGAGTGAGTGAGTGAGTGAGTGAGTGAGGGCTTTGCCTTTTATTAGTATAGATTAAAAAACAAATTCATAATAATAATAGACTACTGCAAACCAGAGTCAGGTGAACCTACGACTAGTGATAAACTCGAAAACAGATTATTGAGTGAACAGAGAAAAAACCCACATCTGAAGCCGACTTTAGTTCAGTTGGATGGCTACCATGATATGCCCGCAGTGCTCATTGCATAGTTCCATTTGCGGTTTGCTGTTCTTACTTTACTTTCCATCATTTTCAAATAGTGCATTTATTTGGGGTTTATTTCAGTACTTATTTTGTGTAACTTTTAATTCTCTACTTTTTCTAAGGTTAACTGTTGTTCCCATAAACTTGGCCATTTCCACTTTGTGAATTGGTTTTGATGTAAAGCCTCCAAACAGTTACATCCAAATTTGGTTGATGCTACCATATTATAAGAAGTGCCTGGGAGAAATTATATTTATACCGAAAATTCCCATTATTCCTACTAAGTACCTATTTCAAAAAGGATCCAGTTTCCTGAAAATTGTGTTTTGCAATGACTATCATCAAAAGCCAAGGTCAGTCAGTAGGAAAAGAAGGAATTGATCTATGGCACAATTGTTTTACTCAAGGGCAATTGTATGTATGGCATGTTCAAAAGTAAGTGGCTCCAGTGAGCTAATTACTTTAGCCCCGGTAAAAAAAAATTACAAATTTTGTATACAGAAAAACACTCAGTTAGTTACAAAGTAGATCTGATACAACCAATTATACTATAACTGAGGCCCATCGTCTTACAAAATTTCTCAGGTGAATCTGGATAACACAGCTGGTAAAAGCACATTTATCACTCTGTCAATGCCTTCTATCACAGCACACACAGTATATTGTCATCATGCAGCACTTTTAACATCCTGACAGAAATGGATACACTGCAGAAGAACAATTATGTAAAACAGAGACTGTAAATATGAGTAAACAAGTGATGCAGTTTCTTTATCATATTTATTGGCAGGATTTAGGAAACAGTTCAAACCATCCACAAATTTTGTTTACTGTTATTGCTGAGAAGTTTGGGAAAAACATTGAACTAGTAAAGGTATGTTTGCCATCATTATCTTCTTAATACTCGAGCGGCCACATTGTTTGCTAGGGGGTCTGTGCTGGAGCAGATTTAATCAATATTTACTCTTTAGACATTAAATTGTACAAACAAATCTGTCTGTCTCAAAGCAAACCCACATGTCATAGAAATCCAACATCCCTATCCAAATGGATTTCCTTTTGTTAAATGTTGCCAGCTTTGTTTTCCCCAAGCCTTGTTGCAGATCTGGCAGACAAACAAAATGCTGCTTTTGTTAGCAGGAGTACAAGCGATGTTTTAACCCAGTTGCAGACAGGCATGGAGCATAAGAGAAGAGATCTAATTAGACTGATCACTTACTCAGACAGAAGAGCAGATAAGTGAGAGCTTTCTGAACTTTTTATTGCACACACCTCCCCCTTAACTGTTAAATATTTGTAGGCTTTCGTCATATGTGGCTGCTCATATCATGCTACTCTTTTAATATTAATATACTGGTCACAATGCAGAGTCCGGTTTTCACAAAATCAACAGCAACACTAAAAGCCTTTCTAAATGTACAGCACTTTTCTACAAGTGCATAAGCTGAAATTTAAAAAATATTTTCCCACCTCATACCTTTATTAGCATTACATTACAACCAATTTCAGTAAATTATTTAAATGCAGTTTGCGGGGCACAGAGCCTTGAGCGTATCCCAGCAGCATCAGGAATACGACTGAAACTAACCCGAGACAAAGCTGTGTTTTAGTTATGTTGCAGCACACACTCCCACAATCACTAATATTGGGCCAATTGAGAGCTGCTAGTTCACCTAAGGAAGGCATGCAGCACATTACACAACTTCAGGTCAGAAGAGATATCAAAATGACCGACTGCAGTTGCTGGATCTTGCTTACTTAAAGGTTATTATAATACACGACTAAATATCAGCAGAGGATGATAAATTACATAGTTCTTTGTAAGGTTTTTGGGGCATTTCCAAAGTATCATGAGTCTGCTGTCTTCCAATATTCAATAACATGCTGTTATCTGTATGAACTCTTTCTAGATATACCGAATTCAGCCATAATCTCTGTCCTTTTATTTTAATTTTTCAATTTTGTTGTGGCATGATAAAAATTAGTCATCAGACAGGAGAGTCCCTTTCTATTTTCTCAAGCCAAAACACCCAATTTTCTTCTTTTTTTGGAAGCAGAATGTATGCATTTTATTTCCAGGAGAACACTAAAGGGTTGTCAGCAGCACTCACACACACACAAACCTTCCCCATGTCTTAACTGACTTTGTCTTAAGTCTTAGAGGAGGGTCTGTTTGATTTTTGTTAAGGCAAGTCACAGACCAGTAAGCATGAGTCACTGGGGATGTCACTCTATAAGGCTGTTAGACATAGCCGCAAACTTAATAAAATTACTGAACTAAAGTCTGTGACTGAAAATCATTAGAAAAAAACAGGCATGGAGGCATGGAGAAAATGAGCAAATTCCTCACTGACACTGACTGTGCACTGAATCCAGTATGCAGCCCTTGCATGGACTGTTTTCATGATGGCACCAGGATAGGCTCTGGAAGACTGTGACACTAAATTGAGTGAATCTGGGATTGAGTTATTTTGTCAGGATTGTTTTCAGAGTCAAGGTAGCGAAAGCAATTTAAAACTTACAGTTCTGGGTTTAATACCCTGTATCTTTTATCTACCACTGTCTGTGGCCCACCTAACTGTACCTTTTTGGCTGGAGTCTCCTCCTACATCACCTTAGGGATGCATACACCATCTCCATAAAGAACATGTTGGCCATGTCCACCAATTCTCTACTACTTCTCCTGTTCAGAGACCCTGAGCTCAAGGTGTTGGATCAGCTGGCATCTCCTGCAGATGTTGCCTTCAAGAAGGCCTGACTCATTCACACCAACCTCCAAAAGCAGTAACATCACACAGACCTTGCATTGTACTGGCCTCATTACTAAAATTTGAATTTGGATTGGTTATGTGCCTAAACCCTTTTTATTAAATTAAAATTATTTAACTTAAATTATTAAAATTAAGAAATGAATATTAGATTAAATAACTACTGCAGTTATTTAACACCTGTTGGTCTCTTAAGCTCCAGTATTTCTCTCCTCCTCTCCACTGCTGACCTCCTGCTGTGTGTCTTTCATTGAAATTACTAAAGTTTAATTTTCCCCTGCTTGCTTTCATCCTGTTTCCCTAACTCTGTGCCACTTTTATTTCCTTACTTTCAAACACTGTGGCTCTTCCTACATTGTTTATGCTCCTTCGCTTTGTTAAGCACTTATGCTGTCACCCTCTTACTAGCACTATGTGAATTTCCCCTTGGGATTAATAAAGTATCTATCTATCTATCTATCTATCTATCTATCTATCTATCTATCTATCTATCTATCTATCTATCTATCTATCTATCTATCTATCTATCTAATTTTCCCAGATTATTCCCTGATTTACACCCTTAATAGGCCTTGCTAAGAAAACTCAGTTACTGCATATTGTCAGCCACTACACCACTGCTTGCCCTCTTCTGCTCTCCTCACTAGAATGATTGCTTACCTCCTGTGTGAACTCTCAGTTTAAGTTCTTTACTTTAAATCCTGATGACTATGCTTTTCTTAGAAGAAATGCTTCTTCTTTATGAATGAACACTTATCCCCTCACCCTCTGCTAGCACTGATGCTTTTCAGTACTGCTCTATCCAATTACTCCTTATTTATCTTAATGTATTTTCACTAAGGAACTACATTTACTGTTAAATGTTCATTGCTACAACACTATTCTATTCATTCACTGACTTGCCAGCCTCTGGAACCACTTTCTATGCCCCGCACTGGACCATTGAAACACTACAGGTTTGAACGCAAGTACATTTTCCAAATGGTCAGTTATCTTTGCTCCTGTACAGGTGAAAAAAAGAAAAGTTTTAAAAATTCCCTTACAGCTCCTTAGCAGACACTGTGCATTTTAATTAAATCTCACAAAGGTGTCACACACAAAAGTCAGCACTTCTTCTACTTCAACAGGCAAGGATGACATCAGCATTTCAGTATGCGAGTCTCAGTCATCTCAGCACCTACTTGTAAGTCGTCTCATCACCTGCTTGTTTCTTGACTTCTCATACTGCTACTGAAAGAATCACACATACTTTTATGCTTTCCTACTTTTCACTGCATGATGATATGAACAGTAACTTCTGCTAAGTCAAAGAGAAGTTAAGTGTAATTGTAGAAGCGGAGGAGAAACATTGTCATCAGCAATATTATCCAAGGTGAGTTCTGACAGCCAGCCACAATGCATAGCAAAGTAGGACGGTGGGGAGGCTAACATAACCTAACTGTTCTTGGATTTTGGTAATTATGCATTTCAGTCAGGCCTATGACAATAATTGCATTTTTCAAATATCTGATAAACGTAGACAAGTTATTTGAGCCATGAATTAATGAATAATGTGTATAATGAAGAATGACACAATCAGCTGATACAAACACAGGCTTTAATCGGCCAATCTATTATCATTTAATCCCTCAGCTGTTTAAATTTAGCAAAAGCCTTCTGTATGTACATTTTCTTCCGTCCCTCTACCATCCTCATCTTTACCTCTGCAGTATTGTCCTTTGGATAAAAATGATTTCCTCAGCCAAAGTTTACTTGTGCTTTACACATTTAGTGCAATTTTAGAAATTATTAGGACTCTCTGAGCCATTGCACCAGAGGCTAAATATTGGCAATAAAAGGAGAACAGAAGCACAAGCTTACATTATTGAGGCCTAAAAGTAGCAACGGCCCAGAAAGGAGTTCAGTAATGGAGGTTAAAAGAAAAATGCTGAAAGAAATGCAGCTGTCTGCCAATTATAAGGTTGATGAAACATTATCCGTTAGGAATTTCTCCTCAGGTCAAATATAAAAAAGTGTTTCACAGTACTGGAGCACACAAAGTATCAAAAGGAGCCGTTCCATATTTGATTGAATGCTGTAGCTGCAGGCAGTTAAATTATTTAAACAGTTACATCTAATCTGTAAATTGGAAAATGTATAGCTGGAGAGACAATGAATTGTCTTGACTATATACCCTATATTGACCAAAAAAATTAACATTTTTTAAATCTTCAGAATAAAACAAATGTGGAAAAACTAAAACAAACTGTAAAGGATAAGATATATTAATAAGGTTTGGGCTTAAGATTTTAGAAATATTTCTGAGAATGAAATACGTTTATGAGATCAAGTACAAATGTAACTAGTCTGATTCAGCTTTTGTAAAAAAAAAAAAAAAGTATCTTAATCTTTGCTTGGTGTGCTTGCAAAACAGTCTGTGACAATAAATAAAAACTGAATCTGCTTGAAGACTGACACTGCAGGTCACACTTTGGTAGGAAATGATCTCATAAACAGAGCAAAGACTGATTTGTCGTTATTTAATGGGGTGGAATAAGGAACTTATTAATACTCCCTAAACCTCCACTGTTGGTGATGCAAAGACCTGTGAATCATATACAGTAGTTGGCTGAATAGTGTTCAACCAGGCTCTACACAGGGACAAACATCACCTAAGTGCATGGAGGGGACTGTTGCCAGTGTCTTTGAATATCTTACCTAAGCCCTATCATAGGCAGGTCTGTACACAAGACTAAAAAAGGAAGGCATCACATAGGCATTCCCAGAAGATGGCAGCTATGTGTGGTTAGGAATTTTACTACTGTAAAATAACACTAGACAGTCATGCATTTAAAAGTTGTTTGATGGGTGGCAGCATTTCCTTGATGCATCTTTGTCTTGTCAAACTACTATAATAACAATCTGCAGAGGTGACAGTCTATCAAAGGGAATGGGAACCCCTCAACATACAGTTGAAGTCACAAGTTTACATGCACTTAGTGTGAATTCTTTTAAACTCACTATATAAGACCTCCACAGAATTTATACTAACAAACTATAAATATTGGCCAATTTAGTACCCTCAATTCACCTAACTTGAGTGTACTGTGGAGCACCTGGAGGAAAGCCAAGCAAACACAGAGAGAACATACAAACTCCATGAAGGGAGGTCCCTGGACTCTTTACAGTGAGGCCTCAGCACCATGCCAATGTATAAACCAGGCAAACCTAAATTGTAACTAAAGCTTATGTGAATGGGAGAATGTGAGGACAGAGCAGCATTTTATTTTTTCTACATAACTTTCTACAATCCAAAACCCACATTTAAGGAGTTTTCTCTGCTTGGACCATAAAACTTTATAATTGTTTGTCTCTTAATTATACTCAAGAATGTCATGCAAGTCGGTTTATGTAAGGCAGTGGTATTCCTAGCACATTAGCACACACAACCATATGGTAACGTGCAAAAATTCCAGTTTTCAATTAAAGCCCAAAAATAAGTGTCAAATTGGATTATTTTATTATTCCATAGAATAAGGTACCACATGAGAGGTTGGGCATCAAGTTAAAAGAAATGGGCATTCAGGGTGATATTTTTTTAGATGGGTGCAAAATTGGGTAAAACACAGGAAGCAAAGGGTGATGGTGCGCGGAACCTCATCAGAACTGGCCAATGTTATGAGTGGTGCTCCACAGGGGTCAGTGCTAGGGCCATTGCTATTTTTAATATATATAAATGATTTAGATAGGAATGTAAGTAACAAGCTGGTTAAGTTTGCAGATGATACCAAGACAGGTGGATTAGCAGATAATTTGGAATCTGTTATATCATTACAGAAGGACTTGGATAACATACAGGCTTGGGCAGATTTTTGGCAGATAAAATTTAAAGTATTACACATAGGAAGTAAAAATATTAGGTTTGAATACACAGTGGGTAGTCTGAAAATTGAGAGTACACCTAATGAATAGGATTTAGGAGTCATAGTGGACTCTAAGCTATCAACTTCCCAACAGTGTTCAGAATCCATTAAGAAGGCTAACAGAATATTAGATTATATAGCACGATGTGTAGAGTACAAGTCCAAGAAGGATATGCTCAAGCTTTGTAATGCACTGGTGAGGCCTCATCTGGAGTATTGTGTATAGTTTTGGTCTCCAGGCTATAAAAGGACATAGCAGCACTAGAAAAGGTCCAGAGAAGAGCAACTAGGCTGATTCCAGGACTACAGGAGATGAATTATGAAGAAAGATCAAAAGGGCTGAGCCTTTTCAATTTAAGCAAATGAAGATTAAGAGGTGACATAATTGACGTGTTTAAATTTAAAAATGGACTTAGTATAATGGATCGAGACTGTTATTTTAAAATGAGTTCAACAAGAACACGTGGACACAGTTGGAAACTTGTAAAATTTAGCTGAAACATTAGGAAGTTTTTCTTTACACAACGAACGATAGACACTTGGGATAAGCTACCAAATAGTGTGGTAGTCAGTAAGACTAGTGACTTTCAAAACTTGATTTTTTTTGGAATAAATAAGTGGATAGGACTGACAAGCTTTGTTGGGTTGAATGGCCTGTTCTTTCCTAGAGTGTTCTAATGTTCTAATACAAGCTAACACAAGTCCTCACCACTCTCGCTATTCTGTTAGCACATTACTAGGGAAAAACATTCAAGGATGTTATAAAGGGAGAAAAAATATAAAGGTAAGTAAATAGCTAATAGAATACATTGTATTTTGTTTAAATTTCCATCAAGTGAAGACTAATATACTAGTAGCAACACAAAATGTTCACGTCATTAAATAATTTAAACATTACAAGGAGTATTATGGCTAAATTGGTTAAAACATATTTGCTAGATACTAATGGTAATACATTTTTGACAACAAAAACTCGTATTGCCTAATTTTTGCAAGGTCACTGCAAATGTTTATGACACATGGTTTAACAAGTCCACTAAATATGTAGTCGGGGCGAATATTTAATCAGGATGTTCTTGGGTGGCACTCAGGGGCCTGTGACAGCAAGGGGATTTCACCAATATTCCCGGTTAACTAATGAAACAATTGAGGCAAAATTACCCAGGGGGGGACCCCATTGAAACATTCGGTGTCTATTGTATAAAAAAAAGGTTTTTAAAAAATAATAATATTAATAATATAGTGTAATTCAATACAAAATAATAGTTAGGAATTAAAAGGTTATTAAAGTATCATGTAGGCTAAACAACAAAATGTTCAAAATAAGGATGTTTCATTCTAAATATATTTAAAATAATTATAACTAATTTAAAACACTTTTAATATTTATGACAGAAATTAAAACTTTTATTAAAATAATTTATCTTAAAGCAAGCCATCACTGAAGAAATTGAAAGCATATTTCTTTGCTTGCGGTCATTGTAAAGGACAACATTTCAGTAACTTTTTATTTACACATATAATCATATAAAACCTTAAAATAGACTAAATATATAATACTATTACAATAAATAATAACAGTTCTACCTATGCAAAATTCAAATACACTAGAAATTAAAAGGTAATAAAAATATCTTCTTTGGTAGATACAAACAGTAGATGACGTATCGTAACAAAAAAGAGAAGCCATTGAAAAGGCAGTCATGAATTACATTGTGATTGCCTTTTCATCATGATAGCACTCGTGATGGTGATCTAGACAAGAATTATTTTCAATAGTATCTATAAGGATACAATATTTTAATTACATGCCCTACTCAAAAAATGAATATTATATTTAGAAAAATAAGGTAAGTAATAAAGATAAAATAGTGCTCAATTAGTTTAATCCTATTGTTTTTATGAAGTGTGGTGACCCAGACCTTTTGCTTGTTGTGATTGGGTCCCCATAACAGTTCAAGCTTCAGAGCCCCACCACTGCCTTGAAGCAGTGTCTCTCACTGAAATCAAGAGTGAGAAATGTTGCACTGCTTTAAAAGCACTGCCTGGGGCCTCATGTATAACGCCGTGTGTAGAACTCACACTATAACATGGCGTAAGCACAAAAGTGGGAATGTGCATATGCACAGAAAAATCCAGATGCAGGAATCTGTGCGTACGCAAACTTCCATGTTCTTCCGCTACATAAATCCTGATCAGCATGAAAAGTAACGCACATGCACACGCCTGCTGCCCCACCCTATCTACTTCCAGAATTATGTCTCTTTGAATATGTAAATCAATATAAATAGCCCTTAAGATCAGCCTTTTGTGAAAAGACAATGACAAAACCACAAGGAAAAATAGAACAATTTCAGTGAATACCAAGTGGAGGCAAGGAAAAACGTACTATTTGTTGGTTTAAACAGTGGTATAAACAAGAAAAGGAAGTTGATCGAGTGACATAGTGTGTTGTAGAAACTCGAAAGCTCAAGTTCACAAAGTCTCACAGTGCCCGAAATAAAAAAGAAATTGTCAGATATCGAAGTCTCCATGAAAAGATGAGTCGTAGCCCACCATCTGAGTGTCATATGAAAGCTTATTAGGATACAGAGAAAAAAAAATAGTTACACAGTGGGAAAAAAAGCACGAAATGTCAACTTTAATTGCGAAATTTCCACTTTAATTACGTAGTTTATTTTGTCATTAAAGTAGAACATCATAAACTTCATCTTAAAATCATTTAATTTACTAGTTTCTCAAATCCCATCGTAACGTTAAATGCTTTGTTTAGTATTTGATATTCTATCTCTATGTGCACTACATGCTTCTTAAACGGGCTTTCTCTTCCTCCGACAGGACACAGAATTCATTACATTCATAATATTACAGCTCTCTGAATAATTAAAATACTGAGATGTATATGTCATAGCATTTTCATGATGATAGGAGTTAAAGCATTTTATTAAACATGTGAACACGGTGGCACAGTGATTTTTCATGTCTCACGCAAAATGCTTGCTGCGCTGTGCGCGACCTTCGATGAAATAATTTATTGCAGCAGTACTGTCTCTTTTGAAATGTATTAACCCCCAATTCCTGTCCTTACTTTTCTTTCTCCAAATACCCAATCGCCACAGAATCAGCTCTGTAATAGACGTTAAGCCATCTATAAGCTTAGAACGCCGATTCTTCAAAACTTTTAAGGAACATTGAAATATCTTTGTAGTACATGTTTAATTATTCTATCCTTCACACCAGTCCCAGTGAAGCATACAATGCGAGGCAGGAACAATCTGTGAATGGAGCACCAGATCCTTGCTAGCGTAGCGACACTGTGTCCTTTAATTATTAACAATATAGATTATTTAAATGAAGTTAAAGTTTTATCTGTATAATTTAACAAACATATTTTGCTGCATTTCACCTTAAAAATGATATCGTCATCATATGTAAATACTCGCTTTATAAAGTGGCTCAGGTTGTGCAATATTATAACTGTAGTGCAAGTTTACAGTGAGTTAATTGTACTTATAAGTACGAACAGTTCTACAGTTGATGGAGTGATTGATTGCGTTTAGAGCTTTTGGGATGAAACTGTTTCTGAACCATGAGGTCCATACAAAAAGCTAAAAGCTAAACTTAAAAGAAGTGGTGAGGCGGCCTTCTGCTGCTATGCACCTAAAATCTGGAATAGCCTGCCGATAGGAATTCGCCAGGCAAATACAGTAGAGCAATTTAAAACACTGCTGAAAACACATTACTTTAACATGGCCTTTTTATAACTTCACTTTAACATAATCCTGATACTCTGTATGTTCAATTCTTCATAATAACTATTCATGGTGGCTCTAAAATCCGTACTGACCCCTACTCTCTCTTCTGTTTCTTTTTCCGGTTTCTTTGTGGTGGCGGCCTGCGCCACCACCTACTCAAAGCATCATGATGCTCCAACAATGATGGGCTGAAAGCCAGAAGTCTACGTGACCATCATCATCAGGTCCTTCCATGAAAATATGATGATTTATGTTAGGTAGAATGCCCAGAGGGGACTGGGCGGTCTCTTGGTCTGGAACCCCTACAGATTTTATTTTTTTCTCCAGCCTTTGGAGTTTTTTTTTGTTTTTCTGTCCACCCTGGCCATCGGACCTTACTCTTATTCTATGTTAATTAATGTTGACTTATGTTTATCTTTTATTGTGTCTTCTATTTCTCTATTCATTTTGTAAAGCACTTTGAGCTACATTTTTTTGTATGAATATGTGCTATATAAATAAATGTTGATTGATTGATTGATTGATACAGTAAATGTTTTGAAGCGTTTGCCGTGTGAGAAGCAGTTCAAATAGACAGCATGGCTGAGGCAGTGCGTGCTTGATGCTGTATACCGATAATTCTCTTTCCGATCAGCTGCTTCGAGTGGTGCAGTGAGAGTAATATGGAAAAAGATGATCTGCGGTGGCAACCCCTAACGGGAGCAGCTGAATGAAGAAGAAGAAGGTGCAGTTAGAGTAACAATGGTAAAGCAGCTATGGTATTCAGAACAGTTTGACCATTCTGTGGACTATTATATTGTTACAGGTTAATTACAATCAGATGCATTAAACTAATAAACAATGTGCTGTTAATTTCAGTGTATTTATAAAGCCGCATCAGGAATGAGGATCTGAAAAAGAAATATAAACCACACAGGAACAGTAGCATTGCTTTGATGCTGGGTGCCGCAAGTCTGCAAAACCGAGTGGAGAACTTGCGTACAGCAGGGTATGAGGTGCCATGGAAATGTGTGTGGCTTTACGCCAAGTTTAGGTTTTATACATTGCGATTTGAACATGGAAACGTTCGTACACAACATTTCTGTGCATACGCACTGTTTATATATGAGGCCCCTGGTGTCCACGCACTGTATTTTGAAAATATGATCAATTCTCTGTTAAGGAGATAAGTCACCCAGGGACATGTGGGGATCTTAATCTAGCCCTGCATATAAGAATGATATTCAGGTGTCTACTTACGCACATGCAAATTAATGTCAAGCCACATATAACTTTATCAGTCCTGATTAATCCATTTCAGGGTTGTGGGGAGTCAGAGCCTGCCCCAGCAATATTACCTACAAGACAAGAACAACCATCATGAGGGCAGAAGTTCACCACAGAGCCTACTCACACACACAGCCACCCTCACACTAGGCCATTTAGAAGGAGCCAGTTAGCCTATTACAGATATCAATGGAATGTGAAAGGAAAATGAAAGTACATGGTTTTAGGATTTAGGTAGAGTTTATTATACCAAAGGGAAATTTGTTTGAAGCAGGGATTTAGAAACAAACAAAAGAAAATATTACAAGAGACAATAATGATAGCCATTGTTATCATCAGGATACACCTAGGATTCCTGCTGAGCAGAATATTGAATTTTACACTGTAATAAGAGTTCATCAGGTTTCCTACACTCACTACAATTCAAAATCTGTACATCACTGGGAATAAAAGAATGATTAAATCTGTTTCTTCTGAGTTACAGTCTGATGTAAAAATGCTGAGAACAATAATTGTACTGCTAAATTTAACAATGTTGTTCAGATGGTTGCTGTTTAACATTCACAAAACAAACATATTAAAGCAAATGTAACAATAACTTCAATAAAGCAATCCACATACACTGGAGAGGAAGTTCCGACTGTTCACCAATAGAAACTGGGTCAAGGATTTGAATCCAGGATAAGAGCTCCATAGAGCAGCAGTGCTAAACACTCATTCAGCCTGTTGCCCAGGTTTACAAAAAGCCCTAGTAGACTTACCACTGCCCACAAGAAAAGCATTAAAGTAGGTAATAGGACTATTAGGAAGTTTTGGTGTACACCTCATTTTATAGACTTAAGAAAGATTATTTAAACTTGGTACCATTTTTACTGTAAGAGACTACAACAGACAAATCAGCTTTTAGACTGAAAAAATTATATTTTATATTTTGAGGTGGCATGTTTTTGTTTTATTAATAGATTTTGCTTTACTTATATTTGATAATGTGAACAATATTCCAAGGTTATGAATGGAAACTGCACAAAAATAGAGAATGGATGATGTAGTTTCAACAATATTAGTTTCAAAAATATTAGCACTCCAATTTTGAATATTTAATAAAGCTATTTAATGAAACATAAAAAAGTTACACCAAAATACTGTGTACCCCCAATTTATAGTTTAAGTTTTGCTGTAGTGTAGAGCATTCACCTTATACTTAATATACAAAATAAATAGATGTTAGATACAAACTTACCAAATGGTTATTCTTTCTGAATTGTGCAGGCAATAAATATTTGAGTTGCATCTCTACACTGTTATATTCAGGACTATAAAATATGGTGAGAAAAGGCAAGAGACCTCAAAAAAGAGCCATGCCAGAGCCTTCACTGGCTTGTCTAGTAGAGTCTCGCTGCAAGTCAACTAGTCCCTGACTACTGCTTTCAGGCTTCTACATGCTCAGGCCTAAAATGGTAACCCGGCTTTAAATCTTCTCAATGCAACAATAGCCCAAAAATATCAAAAATTCCCTGCAAGGATGAGGGTGACTTTAACATATTTTTTGTGAAACAAAAGAACAATGAGAAATCTTTATAAATGAAGAATATAATAAATAATCAAGACAAAAAGTAAAACCAGAAAAAGATAAAAAGCAGGTGCCTAAAACAGCAATTCAAAATTGAATATGTAATCCATTAAACAATAAAAAGAACAAAAAAGAACCAAAAAAATGCAATACTCACGATAACTCTATGATCCACAGCTGAGATCATCTTTGTGACTCAATGTATAGCCAGAGGGAGGCCTAAAACAGCCGTGATGTTGGGGTGGCCCTGCCTCTCCAGGTTCCACCCATAAAAAACACAGAATGACACACATTTGAAGACACACTACATAACCATTCAATTGTAAGCAAACATAACAGAAATCATGTAAAAATAACAAAAATAGCAATTCAAAATTAACAATACCACAAAAAATGAATAAATACAAAACAGGGAAAAAACCCTGGTGTAACACAACACAAACATTTCCAAATATAACTCCTAAATTCTTACAACAAAGTTTTTCACTGCATTTAACTTATGTATTTAATTAATATCAAATTAGACTGAGGCCACAGCCATTGCAATTGTCAGTGGAAGGACCAGGGGAGGGAGCATCAGCAAGGCAATACCCTCAACCCGGACGCTAGAGGGCAGCTCTCCTGGGTGGCTGTGGCAACATGGATTCCCGCAGGGTGTGCTTGGAGTTAGAGTTTGGCACAGCCCTGCTGGGTTCCATGGGGGCTGCCAGGGGGAGATGCAAAGCCCTTCATTGGGCTCTCACCACACCTTGGAGTTATTCCAGGTCCAATTAATGAGCCACCTGGAACACTCCCAGGGCCATCATAAAAGGAGCTGCCTCACTCCATTCGAATAGCCAGAGTTGGGAGGAAGGAGAACAAAGCTTGCAAGGGAAGAGTAGAGGCGGAAGGACTGGGAATTGGCAGCTGAAGGAAGGCCTGTGCTGTTGGGAGCAGAGAAAAGAGCTCCCCAGCTGTAAATAAAATGTGTCTGCTGGACTGAAACTTGTGTCTGCCTGTCTGTGCTGGGTTAGGGTGGCTGTTCGTGCCCCAGTGGTCCACATGAGTAACAAATCCACTTATATTTTCCAGTCTTTCCTAATTTAATTTTTAGAACCTAATCAATTCAATTTGCAGGGGCAGGGAAATGCAGCATCCATCGAGGGATGAAAACTCATGCCAACCTCTTCACAGAAATTAATAGAGCCCGGGCAATGAGATGCTATTGTGATACATGTTGTACAACTACAGCTCTTGCTTTGTGACCTGAATTCTATGACAAACTTGGTGCATTTTTGGGAATCTGCTTTTCAAAATTCAGAAATAGAAATATGTGTATGAACACATGACTAAAAATTCTTCTTTCTTCTCTTCAGCAGATTAACAGTGTCCCATCCCAGTCTGTCCAGCCTGTGGCGCTTCCAAGGCCAGTGCAATCCATCCAACATGTTCCACATACTCCAGCACTGCCTAGTTGTCCAGGGCGAGGAAAGATGGCAAAGCTTCTTAACCCGGAAGAAATGACATCCAGGGATTATTACTTTGATTCCTATGCACACTTTGGTATCCACGAGGTACGTAAGGTTTATTTAAATTAATAAAAATCAAATATACAGTAGGTTGTCACTGAGTGCTCTGTAACAAAAAGTCATTTTTGATTTTGAGGTCCTCTAGAAAATAACTGTGAAAGTGCATATTGTAAAATAATGATTTAATATTAACATTTTGTTTATGATATTTTAACATTTCTAAATGATGGTATTGATGATTTGCACAGTAGGGGCACATAATCTACAGTGTTCAAGTGCTGAGTTAGTATATTCTTACATCCTAAAGAATGTTTTATATTTTATATATTGAATTTGATGGCCTTATTTAGGTTTGGTTTCTGTTTTGCAGCTTTGCCTTTTGAAATGTGTTTCACCCCAATACCTTAAATTTACAATAAGTGATTTTTAGGAAATGGATTTTGTATAATAATAATTGCACTTCACGCCCATTTAAAGTGCATGGAGTGTACCATGCATTGAAAAGACACAAAATTGAACTGCGTAAGTAAGAAGTCACAGTGGACACTGGGCAAAAAGAAGAGGTAAACTGCAAAGTAATCCCAAAACGTTAACACCTTTGTCTAGCATTAAAAAGATGTGTGTAGCCAAGGAGACCAAAAGTGCTGCATGGGAATCCAGCTCCTCTTCAGGCAGCACTTCAAGGTGTTGTGGAAGTGCTGCATGCCAAGGCTCCTGCGCTATCCAGGCACCCCCTGTTGGAGGCCACGATGCAACCCAGAGTGGCTGCCCTCTTGTGTCCCGGGGGAGGTACTGCTGTTGTCATGTCCTCTCCCGCTGGGCCTCTCCTCCTGGACTCTTGCCATCTGTCACTATATATATATATATATATATATATATATATATATATATATATATATATATATATATATATATATATAGCATTATGACAAAAATATAATTAAACGTGGATTTAAATGATAGGGAAATTAGTAAACCTGTAGTGGAAAGGGTCTAACTGAACTGGAGTTATCTGTCCGGTAGGGTCTACCCTGTTTACACTGAGGCATCTCATGTATCTCCACCTTCTTTTTTCTTCCACCCTTTAGTCTTCTCCCGCCTCGCTTCTTCCTTCCAACTCTTGCTGACTCTAAGTTCAACTGATGGCCCTTTAAGTCCCTGCATGGATTTGCTTCCAGGACAATCCCAGTTATCTCTTCCCGGAAAGTGCTAGGGAAACTTGACCTTTCAGAGCTGCACCTATAGCCCCCTACAATCATTGATCCCAGCATTCTAATAAATGACTGAAGCAATACCCTGGACACCTGACCATCATAAATGAGATCAAGAAGACATATACTGTACTGTATTAAATAAGTCTGCTTACTGGTGTTTAACAGCACAGGGGGCAGGCATGCTTGCTATTGTCCTTCAGTGTTCTAGAATGATACTGGTGACCCACAATTCTCCTGTTTTGGTAATATATACACAATATTGGAGTATAGTGCTCCGTCTCGATGGTGGCTTGCTGTCACTGGCAATGATAATACCATTCACAGTTTATATAATTTCCTTCTGTTGGCCAATTTATCTTTCATTTATTTATTAAGTGGCAAATTCTAAGCCAACTGCCTTCTGCACTTTTAATTCAATCTTCACATTAGCAAAGCTTTCTAAATAAAGAAACAACATCATTCAAGTGCAGAAAGATGTCAAGGTTGAAAACAGAAGATCAATATCATTTTATTATTGTATTTGCTTTGCCCTGAGCTTTAAGATGTCCTTTTAGACTTTCCTTACTTTTTCATTCAAATAACTTTTTTCTTTCCTGCCTTTCCTTCCTAAACACTAACTTTTCAATGCTCCTCACCTAGTGACAGATTTGTTTTGGTTTCCTATTATATCTTTTTAAAACTACTTAACTAAAAAAGGTAGAATTTTCTCCAATATATATTGTTTACAAAGAATAGGGGATAAATCTGTTCACCTTATGCTTGCATGGAGGAAATGGTGTTTGTAGTTTGACCAGATACTTCCTGATGGCCTTTCTTTAACTGGGGGTTATTGAGGACTGAAGGTATCATGTTTTACAAAGCTGTACACAAACAAGTTAACACTGCTCATAAACACACCTCTAAAAAATAAAACCAAACAATTACAGCCTTCACAGCGATCAAAAAGTAAAAATTATGCATTATGCAATTATGTTGATACAATACAACATGTTTGCAATGGCTTATGGGTAGTTCGAACATGCATGGCTGGGCTGTTAGTCTAGATGATGCTACGGTCATATTAACATGGATACTTCTCTGCTAGATATCAATGTTGTTGAACAACATATGGTAGTGAGATTTCCTTGGGAATGAAACCTGCTGAAATTCCCTGGTGGATGTTGGCTTGTGATTAGTAAGCTTTTTGGGTATCCATCTTGCACATACTTTATGGTACCTCAAATCATCATGCACTATTACATGTGCAGACCCATAGATGACGTCCAAAAGTTCAGTAACAACGGATAATATAATCCATCGGTGTTCTCTGATGAAGGCATTTGACATGTCTACTTGAGCTTGTGTGTGTGATATTGATAGTCAAACAGATTGAGCTTCATTGGTTACACTTGTTCTTCCCGCTTTAAACCATTCTACACATTGTTATATTGCTATGTTACAAAGCTATCTACAACCACTTTGACTCTGCTTGCATACACAATAACACAATTGAATTAGAAAGCCCTACAGAGCCACTCAGATTGTGTTTTTTTATGCTGCTAAATAATATGTGAACAGCACTACACTTGCACAAGCTGAATCTGCTTCAAGTCCTGACTTACCCGGTGTCTTAATGTTTTGGTGTCTTATGTTTTTTTGGTATTGGTAAGCTGAGTAGTATATCTGTGTCTTTCCCGAGAAATAGAACATCTATCCCTGAGTGTTTGATATATCAGTTTGTTGTTCTTAAAACCAAATACATCTTTGTTCAGAAATTTAAATTATCTCTAAAGTTCTTCACTAACTAAACACAAACGGATTAAGTACGTGGCTAAAGAAAGATGACACCAACATGGATGGCACTGCAGTTGTGACCTGCTGGGCTGGCTACTTTGAGCAGCTGTTTAAAGCTAATCCTCTGGCTAGGACGTTGGATATCTCTCGGTCCTTGAGGCTGATCCTTCAATTAGCTGTGAGCCACCTAGTCTCACTGAGATTGCGCAGGTGGTGAACCAGCTAAAGGGCAGGGAAGGCTGTAGGGATCTGTGGTATCTGGGTTGAATTTCTCCAAGGTGGTGGTAAGGTGGTCCTCCTGGCATTGCACACAATCTTTGCTTCGATTTGGGAGACTGGTGTCATCCCAACTGACTGAAAAAATGGGACTTGTCATCCCTATCTGGAAAGGGAAGGGTGATCACTGGATTGCAGCATCTACAGGAGGATATCACTGCAGTAGGTGCTGGGTAAGGTCCTTGCTAGGGTCATCCTCAATAGGATCCGTGTTCACTTGCTAACCTACCAGCGACCAGAGCAGGTTTTACGCCTAAGAAGTCTACCATCGACCACATCCTGGCGCTGAGGGTTCTCATGGAGTGCAAACACTAATATTGGCAGAGGTTTATTTGCAGCCTTTGTCGATTTGACACTGTTGATTGAGTTGCCCTGTGGGACATCCTGAGACTTTGCAGGATCCCCTCAAGGTTTTTGAATATCATGGCTGGCCTGTACACTGGTACTGTGAGTGCTATGCAGAGTGGAGTCAGATCCACTGAATTTTTGCCAGTTGATTCTGGGGTTCATCAGGGGTGTATTCTACCTCCTACTCTGTTCAGTGCTTGCATGGACTGGGTGTTGGGCAGGGTCGTGGGGCCCAGCAGCTGTTGGACATATGTTGGTTAAGAGATATTCACTAATCTTGAATTTGCCGATGATACGGTCATTTTCACGGAGTCAATGGAGGCTCTGATCAGAGCCGAGAGACTGAGCAAGAAGTCTGAGTGTCTGGGCTTGCAAGTGTCCTGGATAAAAACCAAGATCCAGGCCTTTAATGACTTCTTGGGCACAACCATCAGCTGTTTGTCTGTCTGTGGAGAGAGCATTGATCTTGTCAAGAGGTTTACTTACCTCGGCAGTGACATTCATGTCTCTGGTGACACTTCCTATGAAGTTAATAGCGGGATTGGGAGAGCATTTTTGGGTCATGAGGTCACTGGAAAGGGGTGCATGGCACTCTCGATATCTGTGCAAAAGGACAAAGATCCAAGTCTTTAGAGTCCTGGTGCTTCCTGTCTTGCTATATGATTGTAAGACATGGACACTATCCCGTGACCTGAGATGACGACTGGACTCCTTTGGTACAGTGTCTCTTCGGAGAATCCTTGGGTACCGATGGTTTGACTTTGTGTCAAATGAACTGTTACTCATGGAGTCCCAAATGAGGCACATTACCTGCATTACGAGGGAGCATTAGTTACGGCACTATGGCCATGTGGCATGATTCCCTGAAGGTGAAGACCCTAGTTCCTGGCCCAGGCCAAGGAGACACCCATGTAACACCTGGCTGCTGCAGACAGATGGTCATTTCTGGAGGGTTGGACTGAATTGTCTGCCTGCCTGGGGGTTGATAACCAGGATCCTGAATTGTTTTATCATGTGGTGGGTGCAGCATTGTGCTGTGCCAGTACATGCTCCCCAACCTGACCTAAAGAAAACCATCTCAGAACCTAATGTGTTGATATTGCACTTGCATAGTTCACAATTTGTGAGCTTCACTTCATAAAGACAGAATGTCTCATTGGTCTGATATTGCCTGTTTTGAATAATATTGATCTTCTTCTTCATCTAAAGCTTTCCCCATGTTCATCTGGGTTTGCTATAATTGACCAGTCTTCTCCACTCTTGTCTGTATACCTCCTTGCCTGACACTCATTTCTCCCTTAGATTCTTCCTTCACACAGTCCATCCACTTACTCTTTGGTTGTACTTCTCTCCTCTGTCCTGACATCTCCATATCCATAATTCTTCTCCCCACATTGCTCACCACTCTTCTCATGACATGATCATAAAACTTTAACCTTCTTTTCTGTCTTTTCTTAGAGATTTATACAATGTAACTGTACCTCTGATTTTCTCATTCTTGATCTTATCAAGTTTTGTTATCTACACACCCATCTCAACATCCTCATTTCTGTCCTTTCATGCACCTTTTAAACTGCCCATGTTTCTGATTCAAACAATAAGGCTGGTCTGACCACTGTTTTATGCACTTTACCCTTCACGTTTGCATTAATTTTTCAGTCACATAGCACTCCTGGTATTTTTTTTAGTATTTGTCATCCTAATTGCATCCTGTGGTATATTTCTAGATCTAGCTCTCCATCCTCTGTTATGACTGATCCTAAATATTTGAACCTTTCCAATCTATTAAGTGTTTCTCTCTGGAGGTTAACTTCTTTCTTCATCTTGTTGTTATCCCTTAAATCTTAGATATTTCTGTATTTTTTCTACTAATCTTAATGCCTCTACTCTCTATAGCTCTTCTCCACTGCACTAGTTTCCTTTCCACAATATTCTTAGTAGTGACACTGTAATCTGCAAATAGCAGGCACCATGGGGCCTGATACGATTCCCCTAGCAATAACATCCATATCTGGAATAAAAAGTTATGGACTTATTGATGATCCTTGATATAACCCAGCCTTAACTGCACATCCATCTATTATCCCTACACTACTTCTCACTTGTATGTAGACACTCTTGTTTTTATCAAGAATAGTATGGATATGAGTGGTGATTTTTAATGTGTTGAAGGACATACACTCCAAAAATGTTCTTTCTAGAATAACTTGCATACTGCTCTGTTCATGAACTGAGAAATGAGTCATGTTTAAAATATGGAACAAATGAGGATTCTTATAATAAATTAGGGCACCAAAATTTAGTAAGATATTTGTGATGTGTGGTAGCCCTGGGTATTTGTGGTATTAAAAGTGGAAATGCATATAGTTATGGATTTACTGACCAACTGAGAATTATGGAGACATGGTTTAGGTCTCCCTACAATTTAGAACTAAAAAGATTGAATATCTGAGATTCTTGATATAGGACATACCCCTTAATCCCAGAATGCAGTATGGTGCTTTTCTCTACAAAAATTCTAGTGCTGCTGTGTCTTTTCTGTAGCGTGGCAGCGAGAGCTGCACACAGTACTCCAGAAGTGGCCTTACTAGTGCATATTACAGTCTGAGCACAACATTCTTGAATCAACCGTTTTTACAAGATAAGCTAACATTTTACTTGTATTTTCAATTTTAATTCTGTGCATTGCCTAGACAATGGAATGTTGTAACAACTTTAAATCTGGTATAATTTTCATTGATTGCTATTTCTAAGTCTACATCACCCATCTTGTATTTATAACTCAGGATCATTTTGTACGTATTTCTCTAAAATAAAGACTACAAGTGCTTACCAAAATGAGAGGCATTTACGTTTTATTTAAATATCATTTGGTTGTTTATAGCAAAGTGACTGGTCTATGATGTCTGCCTTAACACTAGAATTACCAAAGCTTATGAAAAAACTCATAAATCCGTCCCACCTTCTGTTCTCTTTCTTCGATGTAGAACCAAAAGAAATCATGACAGCAGGCCACATTAATCTGATTTCTTTTTCTTCGTTTATAGTCTTGAATAAATTTGCACTTGTTCTGTTATATTTGTGCCTTTGTGAAAGTTTTTATTGGATATTTGGACTTCATTCTTCACACATTATACACTTCATGTCAAAATTTTGTCGTTAGTACTAAAACATAGAAAAAGTTTGTCTTTTAGGTATGTGTTCAACATTTCTTGCATTTCCTGTCATCCTACACTTACATAGATCTTTGTAGACATGGAATACACATGAAATGCATGTGTTCCAAATAACAATATATTTTTTAGACTATATAGCTCTAGGTACTACCTGACTCCCTGATAAACAGGGCTTAAGCTGGGAGAGGTTTTCGCCATTTCTGTAGTGGTGACAGGGAATGGTATAGCAGGCTGCTTGCTGCTTGGGCTTATAGACAAATTTACAAGACAAAAGACGCAGATGGAGAGGTGTAATACTTACAAAGTCACTAATGTTCTAAATCTTGAGAATGGGCTAAATAACAAATAGTCCTGTAGATAAAAAGGATACCAACAACCAAGCTTTGGTTTTTTTGAGAGCTTTTATTTCTTTTGCATTGTTTGAGTTAAAGTGTTTCCATTTTGATTATATTACACATAAACTGAATAAAGGACAACACTTCACCCCACAAGGAAAACACATCATTGATAAGTGGATTCAGTGCTTTAGTAGTTGCATGTGTCACATAGGGTTTGAGCATTTAGACATTATTTAGTATATCTGCACCCTTCCTCTGTTACCATAAACTAGATAAGTGACTTAGTGAATAGTTGGATGAATGGATCTTCATTGTAACCTTTTACAAAAAGCATTTCACTCTGTCATAAATATGTAATCAAGAAGATGTGTGCTATGTAATTTGCAGTGTATTATTTTTGCAATGCAACACCTAATTCATAACTTAATAAATTATCAACAAAATGCAGGTGTTGCTGTGCACTATAGACTAAGAAATGAATCAATATGAAAATGTTTCAAATAGAGTAACTTTATGAAATCTTCAATAATCTTAACAAATAAAAATGTGGTTAAAACCAATCAATTCACTGTTGCTAGCTGTGGACCAGCCATTGCCCACAAGGGGAATGCTGACTCTCTTTGACAATCTGACATTCCAGCCATGTGCATTTTAAGCCAGGCTGATGGTGCCTTGTGATAGAATGGCCATATACAGTATACAGCATTAGTTTCAATGACATGTTTGATGCTGCTGGGAGAGCCCTTGTTTATTTAGCAGTCCTACAATGGGAAAGGCACTTTCCAAGCTTTATTGCTTTAAGATTTAAGCTTAAAAGCTGTCCTGGTTTTGCTACTGATTCTTGCTGTAATACCACCTTTTCTTTAATGCAGGCACCTGAAATACTTTCTCATTAAAATGTGCATTTAATTGGGCTGTGTCTGCTCACTGGTGACCATTCTTAAAGATATTTTACACTGTCGGCTGCAAGCATGCCTCTTGCATCTAGACGTCTTATGGTCCTAATTATTTGCTTCATTGCATGACAAAGATTTTTGCCTTGCCCTTGCGTTTCTATTTGCTCTTCCATTCATCCATTATCCAACCCGCTATAACCTAACTACAGGGTAACGGGGGTCTGCCGGAGCCAATCCCAGCCAACACAGGACGCAAGGCAGGAAACAAACCCAGGGCAGGGTGCCAGTCCACCACAGGGCATACACACACATACACCAGGGACAATTTACAATCGTCAATACACCTCACCTGCATGTCTTTAGACTGTGGGAGGAAACCAGAGCAACCAGAGGAAACCCACACAGACATGGGGAGAACATGCAAACTCCCGGGAAGCAAACCCAGGTCACCTAACTGCGAGGCAGCAGCGTTACCCACTGCGCCACCCCTTCTATTTGCTCTTATCCATGTGAAATCTGTATTTTGTGAATATGTCTCAATTTTCCCATAGTATTCTGTTGTCTCTTTTTTCAGAGCTATGGTATGTTACATTTGGCTCTTGCTATCTGCAAAACCATACCCCATGTAACTGCTTGAGTCCCAACTGACAATAAAGTACAGGAGTTTAAAAATGTGAAGCTTTCAAAACTCTGATGTTAGACTCAATTTACTCCAATTATGGAATTACAGAAACACACAATGATAAGATTAAAATGCTTATTAGCCATTAACATGCCTAATTATGTCCTGTACATATGTAATGATCCCTTTTTATTTTAGAAAATAAATTGCTCAGTTCCCCTCTCTCTCTCCAGATCTCGCCATCTTGTTAAAAATTTCTGATCATCCGTCTTCCCTGTATGAGAGCTGTTGTCCACTGACTTCAAAGTGCCCTCACATTTAAACCTTACTGTACCTGGGATTCAAGAAATGACTAGTCCACCCTTCAAATGCTTCCTGAGCTCTAATACCACTTAAGGAGCTAGTCCATCTCCCTTTTATTCTTTAATTGCATTTCCGTGTCAATAGTCAGAGTGGACATCAGCATTTCCTACTGAAGCTTAGTGGTTTGCAAACAAAGCCTGTTCTTCATTAAGGCAGTTAATGTCCTCTAGTACCTGATAACTCTGAATCCTCTGGCTTGACAAGCTAAAATGTATGCTTTTTCTCAAGCTGTGGAATGAGCTTCCTGTATCCATCTCAATTGCTTGCTGCTTAATTTATGTTCAGGGGAACCTTTAAGATAAATCTAGTCACACCTCATGTCTCATGCCCTTTGACTTTCTACTTCTCTTCTCACATCTTTATTGCTTCAGTTGTTCTTACTGTAGCATCCATCAAATTGCTGAGCTTCTTGATTAGATTTGTTATGCTTGCTCTCTCTTTGGTCACTTTATTGCTATGCACACACACACACTATATATATATATATATAAGTCCCGCCCTCCTCTAAACCATTTTCAAACACACCTACAGTCCATTCAACTCTCATTAGTGTGAATGCTTCTGTCAGACATAGTTCCTGCGCTCTCAGCTCTTATAAATTTTTATTTTTCCCTCATTTAAAGTCGTTTATGAAAAGTCCTAAATTTCATCCTTTAAAGAAGCTTTTCTGGACACTATTTTTAGACACACTATCTATTTGTTTCCTTCGATGTAGTCCTTTTCTGGACAATAATGTTATATGTTTCTAAATGACACATCAATGACTAAGAGAAGAAGAAAGGGCAACGTATCGAAAAGAGACCCATAAGCGTTGGAGAGAAAAGAATTCAAAAAAGAACAATAATAATCTAAGTGCAAATTCGGAAAATAAGAAAATAATAATCAGCCCGGAACAAATGGAATTGAAAAACTATCAGGTCCAAGCGGGGTCGGAAATAAAAGACAAAGAGTACAAGACAAATTAGAACGTCATAAAGAGGTCCAAAAATGTTGGCGTAATACATATACAGAGCAGATTAAAGATTATGAAAGTAGTAAAATTCTAAAAGCACAAAAAACTGATAGTAAAGATCGCATTAGTGCTAACAAATGGAAGTTATTACTTGGTGAAATAACGGAACAGCGGACAGAAATTGAATATATGGACACAGGTGATATGGCACAAGTATGTAGATATTGTTCAGCTTTAAAGTTTAAGTCAGAGAGTTGTACATTGCCGAATTTGTGTTGCCATCAGGGAAAAGTAGTGTTTTTTCTTCCCAATGAAGAGGCGTATCTGCGAGAATTAAAAGATTTGTTGTTTGGTGAAAGTGAAATCCACAAACACTACAGTTAAAATATCAGAATCTACAGTAATCTGTTTGCATTTGAAACAATCAATGCTCAAAACGTAGATTAACACAATTCAGGACCATGCACTATGAAAATCTGTGGTCCCGCAACAATTGAAGCTACTACAAGTTTAATTTTGAAGAAACCACAATGCAGTCAGGTTTATGTTTATGATCACGCAGAAAGAGATGCAATATAGAATTGAAAGAGTTAAACAATCTGACATATTAGAAATTCTACAGCCTATAATGGATACAAATCCATACATCCAAAAGTATTGCACTTTACACGAAATTTATCTGCAAAATACAGACAAAGAAGTTTTCTTGGATCTATACTAATAAAAGGCAAAGCCCTCACTGACTGACTGAATGACTCACTCACTGACTCATCACTAATTCTCCAACTTCCCGTGTAGGTAGAAAGCTGAAATTTGGCAGGCTTATTCCTTACAGCTTACTTACAAAAGTTAAGCACGTTTTATTTCGAAATTCTACGCGTAACGGTCATAACGGTCAATAACGGTCGACAATGTCCGCCATGTTGAACGTTCTTATTCATGGCCCAATCTTCACGAAATCTGGTAGGCGGCTTCCCTGCGCTAACCGAAACCAATGTACATACTTATTTCGGTGGTATGACGCCACTGTCGGCCGCCATATTGAACTTTCCAATGTCACTAATTCTCCAACTTCCCGTGTAGGTAGAAGGCTGAAATTTGGAAGGCTCATTCCTTACAGCTTACTTACAAAAGTTAAGCAGGTTTAATTTCGAAATTCTACGCATAACGGTCATAACGGTCAACAACGTCCGCCATGTTGAACTTTCTTATTTATGGCCCCATTTTCACGAAATTTGGTAGGCGGCTTCCCTGCGCTAACCGAAACCAATGTACGTACTTATTTCGGTGGTATGACGCCACTGTCAGCCGCCATATTGAACTTTCCAACGTCACTAATTCTCCAAATTCCCGTGTAGGTAGAAGGCTGAAATTTGGTACTTATTTCGGTGGTATGATGCCACTGTCGGCCACCATATTGAACTTTTCAACAGTCTTTATTACTTATGGGTCCATCTTCAAGAAATTTGGTATGCGGGTTCCCAACGCTAACTGAATCCTACTTACGTACAAATATATGTCCATAGCCTGCAGCTCAGTTACTGTGTGAGGCGGCGTTGGGTCCCCCATCCTAATGCCTCCCACGTTGTTGGCTGCCTGCCTATATAAGGCCGTCCGTCGCTCCAGTCTCTTCATTCGCTTCCTTGCTTCGCTACGTCTCCCTGCTGATAACTACAGCCTTTATATTTAATCCACGGCTTCTCCGCTATTTTATTGTTCATTTATTACGATTATAGTTATTGTGTAGGTATTTTAGACTTACTTTACATTGTTCAGGTACCCATTTCCTTTATCATTCCAACCGTACCCCATTAACATGTCTATCGAGGTAATCACCATCGATCAAAGAACTGTCACTTACCGAGTGGTTTCCATGCCCGGAGATGGCACCTACCTTTTCCATTCTCTTTGGTACATATTGCACGGCCATATCAGGCTCAATCTTGATATCCGGAGGAACATTGTGTCTTATGTATTGAATGACTGGGACAGGTTCAAGGTGTGGACTGATGACGGTACAGGAGATAATTATACTACACAGGAGCACTATAAGAGTGAAATGCTTAAGCCCTTCACCTATGGTTCTGCATGTGAGTTGATGGCTGCCGCTGAATTGTTCGGTTGCCGCTTTCAAGTGTACCGAAATGGCCAAATATTTTACACCTTTGGACAACCGCCAATGCCTCTTAAACATCTTAGATTCACAGGTGACGATTTCAGTAGTGGACACTTTGATGTTTAGAAATGTTTAGACTCTCAAAAGCTGGATGTGAAGTTATCAATGAAACTGGTTGTATACTTACAACACTTGACAGATGCCGAATGTCACTTCAACACAACTCCTACAAATACTGTCGTAATTGAAACAAACCATGAAACTCAAACCGATTATTACAGCAGCAATCCAAGCTGTGAGATTTGAAACAAGATTACTGTTCACATGGCCAACTGTACGTTGCATCCTTAAGAGTAAGCTCAGCGCATAGCTTGGTCATATTACAACCGGAGGGCCGAACTGACAACATGGTATACAGAGATCCTTAACAAATAATTATTGGTATATTTTCCCTCAGTTTAAAAAGGTTTAATTTTCTTCTTAATAAAACTTTTAAGGCAGTACTTTGCCGCTGTGAAGCGCGGGTATTTTGCTATATATATATAGATATAGATATAATGTGTGTATGTGTGTGTGTATGTATGTATGTATATATATTTATATATATATATATATAGATAGATATATAGATATAATGTGTGTGTGTGTATATGTGTGTATATATATATATATATTGTGGACGCTGGCCCGTACACACACAGACCAACATCGTTGTTTCACCCAACACACTGTTTATTTACACTATTATTTACAGTTTTACGTGCACGACACACCCCAGTGCCTCCAGCACCGATTCCCCCAATGTCCAGGCCTCAAAGTCTCTGTGCCTCTCTCCTGGCCGCCTCCAGTTCTCTCTTCAGCTCTGTCCGCTTCCACCCGACATCCACCAATGACTGGAGGGAGGCGGCCCCTTAAATAGGAACCCAGATGGGCTCCAGCTGCTTCCCGGCATTCCTTCGTAGCCACGCCCCAGTGTGGCGGAAGTGCTGGCTGCGCACCCGGAAGCCGTCCGGGTGTCCCCTGTCGTCTTACCCCAAGCACTTCCTGGTGTGGTGGAAGTGGTGGGCTCCCGGGATATTCAGGCACTGGGGCGCCGCCTGGCGGTGGCCACGGGTCCCTACAGGGCTGGGCTTCCAAGCTCTTTACCCGAGGCCCCCAACATAACCAGGGCGGACGCCCCCTCACGGCCTGGAGGAGGCCCAAGCCCTCCTCCTGTCCTCCTATTTTGTACATATTTAATTTCAAAGAAATATATTTTCTTATAAACATTAGTCAGAACATTGCAAGATCAGCTGCCTTAATGCGCAACTCTCATATCTTATGCTAATAAAGGTCTTTAAAAGTGTTTGCCGTGCTAATTTAATTAGGCCTTCCCTGGTTAGGGGGCTTCAGTCATTCTGCTCAGTCTCGAATGTGACCTCCCAGCCCCTCTATAGAGGGGTACCTTGGAGAAGATGCTTTTGAATTTTATTAAGTCTGAGAAGACTGTAACAGAGTCCGGTATTTCTGAAGATTAGTTAAGATTTCCTTTGTGGTTTGTTTGTTAATAAAAATCTAAAACTGTTTCTACTTCTTTAAGAATAAAGTGTGCTCTTAAAAAGAACTTCAGAACCCAAAATGTGACATTTTTGGCCATTTACGTGGTGTGCCTGCTTTTTTTTGTTCTTTTTCTGCATCTAAATAACAGCTCCACAAATTCCAGTCTCGCACACATAACAGAGTATTTTATGCTCACCTCCTTGTCATGGGTGAGCACATTCAGAAAGTGGTTTACAATATGACTGCAGCACAAGAGTAAATTCTGATTATACAGGAAACCCAATTCCTTTTTCCTTGTGAGACAAGATCATATTACTTGTTACTTGTTCGAAGAATAAACTTACATTAGTTATCTCTATTGCCCAAACAATAACCTTCATTTCATGTTTACATTATTTTCGTTATCTTAATATGTTCTTACCGTTTTTCAAACTTGTATTGTGTTTGGCTGGATATGTTGTTTACAGCTGCCATTATCCTAATTCCATTCTCAATTATTGGCTGATTGCATTTCTACCAGTCGCTTAAGCCAGCATATCTCTTATGGCAGGCAGTTCAATTGTTGACGAAGTCACATGTGATTCCTATTAAAAATTCCTTTTTTAACAGAAAGACTAATAATTTATAATGCCATGCAGAACAGGCTTTAAGCATATACCGTGTGAGACAGAAATATAATAATGTACACAACAATAGAATGTATTGGAAAAGGAAATGTATTGGAAAGTGTAAAAAAAAAGTCAAAATGTGCTTCTCATTATGCTAATAGAAATTTTAGGAATTGTAAAACAAAAAGGACTGTTAGAGTATATGTTTTTTTTAATCCTAACACATTTAAAGTTACTACATTCCTACAAGCAATGAGAATATTGTATGTCTTAAGAGCAATAATATTTGTGTGTTTGATAAGACATTATATATGTAGCCACCGAAGTGTAAGGCAAGATCAAGCACGGGCAAAAAGCGTACCGAAACAAATGTAACAGTCCAAAAGATCATTTTGATAATACTTAGTGAAAGTTAAAAGCAAATAATCCACACAAGAATAAAAGAAAAATAGTTACACACGTAGAATAAAAGGCAAAAAAAGGGAAAATTGCATCTTCTCTAAACTTACCTTTTCTTGAGAAACTTTAGTTATTTCTGTACTTAAAGGTTCCTTACTTCTTCTTTCTATACTTAAAGTTTCTTAATTTCTTCTTCTTTACACCTTAAGCATATGGTTCAACACTTAAATATGTGCTGTTTTACAATTTACTTTACACACTCAAAAAGCCCATAGGCGCTTGCATGAGCACGTGCCCAGGCAAAGTCACATGTGTAAACGTGAGCATGAGCACGGTTTAAAACCATATGCCTCTACACCTTACACATGGCAAGGCTGTCACTAACTGAAGAATAATGTTTACTCAAAGCTGTTAGAAATGGCAACAATATACCAATACAATTCTACTTATGGGGGGTTATAGGAACCTCCTATAGTTTATGCATTGTTATCTAGTAAAATATTCATGAATCTTATGGAACTGGGGTCCCCAACTCCGGTCCTGAAGGGCCCCTGTGGCTGCAGGTTTTCATGCTATCCTTTTTCTTAATTACCAACCTGCTTTTACTCCTAATTAAGTTCTTTTGAATACATTTCATTTGACTTGCTCTTGAAGGCTCAGACCCCTTAATTGTTTCTTTTTCATTAATTAGCAGCCAAACAATAATGAGATACAAAATGAACCAAAACGTGACCAGCAAAACATGACCAACACTGTTGATCATACAATATCTGAAAATAAAGAAAGGTGAAGACCTGAGTAATGCTGATCTGCTCAGGTTTCCAAAACATTTTGACAGCGCTTTTAAAAAAGAGAAAATCAACATTATATATGCTATTGCACAATGAGAGCAGCAACAAGCCATGGAATTAAAGAACGAGTTTAATCAATAAAAATTAGCGCCTAATTAAGTAAGGTTGGAGTGAAATTGGTTGGAGTTTCAGGCCCTGACTTAGTTGGTCTTCTGTTGGCTCACTCACTTCACATTTTATTTCCCTTTGGGTGCAATTTAAGGAAAGAAATGAAACAATTCAGAGGAACAATAAAGACATTCAGGGGAACAAATCTAAAAATAACAAGTCAATTAAATTTAATTCAAAAGAAGTTAATAAGCAACAAAAACAGTTCATTAATTAAGAAAAAGGTTAGAATGAAAACCTGCAGCCACTGGGGCCTTCCAGGACCAGAGTTGGAGACCCCTGTTATAGAACTAGGAAAATGGCTCTTACAATATATTTCAGAAGGGTGGCTAGGCATGTTTTTATCAATTATAAAAGTATATTGCATTCTGCAGGGAACACATATTTCCTGAGAAATGGTTCTTTTATTCGTACTGTATCTGCTTTTTCCACCAATGAGCCACACAACAGTAGGGAAGCAAAATTGCAGTTAGTATGACTTTTAATGGTAGTTTACTTCCTCAAGAGCCACAAGCTATAGAAAGCACATAAATCAGCTCATCATCAGAACAAAAGTCCACTTTAGTGAAGGCAATGAAAAGGCAAATCTTGTCCATGCTGAGTTCAGTGGGTTTTCTGTGAATGGCAGCCTTCTGAAAAACTTGATGGACTTGACTGGACTAATGTCCAAGATGGCAGAGTGTTGAGCAGCAAGGGTCAAGCATTGGTGTATAGGGTATCTTATAACTTTATTCATTTGTTTGGTTTAAGCAAGTACACCTGATTACTTATTTCTAAAACATGCTTTCACCATTAATTTAAGCATATTTATGTAAATAGATCATAAACAAAGAATAAATGTCTGCAAAGCAATGTAAAGCACAAATCACTGTATCATATTGAGTATTAATTACTTTCACTATATGGTACAGCAGAAACAGGAAAAAGATTGCTCAAAAAAAATCTTCACGCATAGCATGGCATATGTACCGCATGAGACAAAGAGAACTGCAGATGAAAGAGGTCTCATTCATATACCCTAGAAAATATTGCCATTTTAAAAAGAATATTAGAATAGTTTTGATGAGAACAGGCCATTCAGCCCAACTGAGTGTGACAATCCTGTTCACCTAATTTTTCCAAAATCATATCAAGTCAAGTTTTGAAAGTCCTCAAAGTAGCACTCTTTACTTGCTACAATAAATGAGAAAAGTCTGAGATTGACTGCAAGAGACAAGAAGACCAGGTGTCTCTTTATAAAAACTCGTATAGATGAGTCCGTACGTATATACTGTACATGTACAAAAACAAAACAAAACAGGAAGATGTGTATGCCAAAAAACAATCTTATTCGTAAGAACTGCCATACGCACATTTGTACACAATCTATCATTTATAAATCAAAATTATCATGTAAATATGTGAAAGTGAATGCACGTCAAACCCCACCCAACTGGATGCCATCTTAAAACAACCATATATGGTCTATGCTAATCAATCTTGTACATATACAATCACAATGCTGAAGAAGTTCATTGACTAGTAGTGCAGCCTTTCACCTGACGCATCCAAACGCCACCGTGAATGCATTTGAGGGCACAAACAATATTTTGCGCTCAACAACTGAGTGCGCCAAGAGCATGTACAGAATTGTAGCACAACTCCTCTGCACTCTGATGATCAGGGAAAGGCATAAGGCACCAGTGTCTGAGTGAATAGCTGCTGTCACAGGGCACAAGTAATGACATCATTGCTGTTACAGAGAATAGAAGAGGCCTAATGAAATTCTGAGGGTACAGCCAGTTACAATGCCAATAAACCAACCAAATACACACAGACTACTTATATTTCCTATTTATTGCATTAAGAGATATGAGTGAAATGGATCACTGGATTACAGAATAGGTCCATGGATGAATATAGGAGTTAACTAAAAGCAAGCTATTAAAAGAGTATCATTTATGAAGTCAAAGGAAATGAATTGTATCTGAAAATTAGTGCAGGTGTTGAAAGAAAGCACATGACCATAATGTTGGCCACCTGATCTCTATGTTACTTACCAACAATAACTTGAATGTTGTCAGATCTTATCAGCTTCAAACAGATAGGTGATTACTTAGCTTACTGGGAAATTTAATAAGTCAGAGTGCTATAAAGTTAGAGAGAAGCCAGTTCACTGGGAACAACATTCTCTTTATACATTCTAGGCTTTTAACATCTTACAGTATGTGTTGGTGTCATCTTGTGCACACCTTCTTGCACATGACATTTCCAGCAGTGTGTTAGACTTCAGCACTTGCTATTATCTTTTATAGGAAATGCTGAAAGACGAAGTGCGGACACTCACATACAGGAACTCAATGTACCATAATAAACATGTTTTCAAAGACAAGATTGTCCTGGATGTAGGAAGTGGAACTGGCATTCTTTCAATGTTTGCTGCTAAAGCAGGAGCAAAGAAAGTTTATGGGGTAAGTGTTGACATTAAATTTCATATTGATATTAAATAATTATACTGTTTAAAACTTGTTCATTCCCATCTAAAGGCATCAGGAACATATTTTGTTGTGTATCTGCATCATTTTTGTTTTAACAATTAACACTGTAAAATGATTTGCCATTGTTGATTAAAATGGTCATGAACGTATTTGTCAATAATATGTTGTTTTGGGATTATATCAAGAAAGAACAAAGTTCTATAAATATTTATATATATATATATAAATTCTACAAATATTTCATAGGAGTAATGATCATGACTGCTTTATGGTAGTAGGAATTTTAACCAAAGCATGGATTTTTTTTGTATAACATAAATAAAAAGAGAAGTATGATATATCTTGGAAAATGGCTGACTGCAGCAGTTTTTACGTTGGCCCAACAAAGAAAGTTTTAAAAACTGTATTTTTCTAAGAACAGGTCATTTACAGTGGTTTCAGACCTCTTCACTTTCTGCAACATTTATTGTGCTGTAGATTTCATTTCAAATGGATCAATGTGCCTTTCTTGTCCATCTATCCACATTCAATAATGACAAAATGTCATGTTATTTTCTAACCCGCTTAATCCAGAGTAGGGTCATTTTGAAGGGTTTGGGGCAGGGGGGCTGGAGCTCACCCCAGCCAGCATAGAACACAGGGCAGGAAAAAACCCTGGACAGGATGCCAGTCCATCGCAGGGCAAACACACAGACCCACACACCAAACACAAAGCATGGCAAATTTTGTAGTGTCACCAATTCAGATAACCTACATGTCTTTGGACTGTGGGAGGAAAAAACGCACTCTTACATGGGCAGAACATGCAAACTCCTTGCATGGAGGAACTGGGACACAAACCTAGATTGTCTTACTGCGATGTAGCAGTGCTACCACTGCGTCACCATGCCACCCTATAATGACAAAATTAAAATATGTTTTCTGTGCGGTTTGCAAATTTATTATGCAATGTCAGTGCACCATATGGTCAAAGGGTTTATTATTGCCCCTTATACAGAGTGTAGAGAAATTCCTCCATGTATGAGTTAATCAACATGCAGCTTGTTGCCGCTCTCTGATGCCATGATCAGTGACAATTACTACCTTAAACTGAAATTTCCTTACCTCGAAAGTTCTGTCTTCCTTAACCATTATTGTAAAGCTAATAGAAAAGTCTTGTAAGCCCACCCTAGGCTTATTTCTGCTATGTGCCCAATGCTGCTGGTGTAGGCACAGACTGCCTGCCATCCTAACCTATATACAGAAGTTATAAAATGGACAGAGAATTGAATAGATGAGGACTTAATTCTAATTTTATTTCCAGCAGCAATGCACAAATTCCACAGGTATTCACAACGCTAAACTTTAATTAACAAGGATTGAAATAGGGTGGATGAATGCAGTATGGTAATTCCTCAATATCCTCATTTACATTTTTGGAATACATTTTTTTTCTTTTGAGAAAAGGGATTAGGAAAAATAGAAAATGGACTTGGCAAAAAAGTAATTTGTGACAAGACCACTATTTCTGGTGATGAGTGTGTGCTAGACCACTGTCCATATAGAACCCTTTCCTGCCTTGCGTCCATTGCATGCAACCCTGAATTGGATTAAATTGGGTCTGAGAATGTTGTATTAGTTTTGTTGTAACAGAGAATTAAAATGAAAATATACTGTAAGCTACAGACTTACAGTAAGTTATGACTATATCAAAAATGGGAGGGGGAGCTGATTAACATTTTTGTTTAAAATAGAAATTCTGTGACTCAACATCTAACTTGACTGGTGAGTAAAATTGAAGTAAATGCTATCTTTAATTTTTTTTCAATCATGTTCAGTCATCCAGCCATGTTCTACATCTAGTTTTTGCGGTTATGACCATGAGGAGCTTCCAACTGTCCCAACAGTATTCATGAATCAGATTTGGACAAGTTGAAAGTACATTGATGGACACAGAATCACACATCTAGAAAGGTTCCATTTAGATCACCATCCAGTCAATCAACATGGACAATCCTACAAGAACAGGGAAAGAGCCTGTTGCTCCACACAGAATGCACCCAAGCCACGATCTTAACTGCTTTGCAAATGATATGAGGTGACACCACTTCCTCCAGTGTCACAAAGTGGTTACGATGGACATCTATCACAATGCAATTTGTAACTGTCCATGTTTAAAAGGCATTTGTCTCATTTTGTATTGACAGTGCCACTCATCTAAAAGACAGTTCTACATTAAATTTTTATTAAACTATTTTGAAAAAAGATCATATCATGTATATTAAACTTTTGCCATTTTCATTTCTTAAATAGGACATTTTCAGGAACAAAATGCCAAATTTGTTAAGTTGACAAGCAGATTAACATTCCTTCCTGAGGCATAAGTTAAAGTGCTTTTGTAAAAGAATAATAATTTGTCATAAATGACAAGTTAATTTGAGTGAGACAAATAGAGTATACTTGTTCAGCCTCAGTAATTTTATCAAGAATACATTAATAGAAAGCATTTGTATGCCAAAACATTTCTTCATAGAAACAAAACAGTACTCTGAATACTGTGCTAATGCAGCAATCTGATTTGGAAAAAAAACAATAATAATAATAATTCTTTGCATTTATATAGTGCTTTTCTCACTATTCAAAGTGCTCAAAAACATTCAAAGAGTCTCACTTCAGTGTTTTCTCTCAAATACTGAGGGACATTTTAAGCCCTAGCAGGTACAAATATGATTTTTTTTTTTATTTGTAGAATAAAATCTGTATCAGCACAGGTACCCCTAAAGACTGTGTACATCACCCCTTACTTTATTCTCTGTACACCAATGACTGTAGGTCCACTGATCCTTCAGTAAAAATCATTAAGTTCGCCAATGACACCACTATTACTGGACTAATTACTAACAGTAACGAAACAGCTTATAACAAGGAGGTGTCTTATCTTGTTAATTGGTGTGCTACCAATAACCTGGGGCCTCATGTATAAATGGTGTGTATGCACAAAAATGTTGCGTACTTACGTTTCCACACTCAAATCATGATGTATAAAACCTATACTTGGCGTAAAGCCACGCACATTTTCATGGTAGCTCCAATCCTGGCGTACGCAAGTTCTCTGCTCCATTTTGCAAATTGGCGGCACCCAGCATCAAAGCAGTGCTACTGTTCCTGCGTGGTTACCCTTTCTTTTTTAGATCCACATCCCTGATGTGGCTTTATCATATACACTGAAACTAACTGCATATTGTTAATTAGTTTAAGGCATCTGATTGTAAGTAAACTGTAACAACATAATGGTCCACAGAATGGTCATACTATTCCATATACCATAACTGCTTTAGTGTTGTTACTCTCACTGCACCTTCTTTTTCTTCTTTCAGCTGCTCCCGTTACGGGTTGCTGCAGTGGATCATCTTTTTCCATATTACTCTCACTGCACCACTCAGAGTATTTATATCACTATATCTGAGTTGGGAATCACAGATCTACAGCAGCTGATTGGAAAGTGAATTATCGGTATACAGCATCAAGCACACGCTGCCTCAGCCATCCTGTCAATTGAACTGCTCTCATACGTCAAACGCTTCAGAGCCTTTCCTGTACGGACCTCGTGGTTCAGAAACAGTTTCATCCCAAGAACTGTAAATGCAATCAATCAGTCCATCAATGTTCCTGAAAGGTTTTGAAGAATCAGCGTTCTAAGCTTACAGATGGGTTAACGTCTATTACAGAGCTGATTGTGTGGTGATTGGGTATTTGGAGAAAGAAAAGTAAGGACTGGAATTATGGGTTAATATGTTTGAAAGAGACAATTCTGCTGCAATAAATTATTTCATCGAAGGTCGCGCACGGCACAGCAAGCATCTTGCATGAGACATGAACAATCATTGCACCACCGTGTTCCCATGTTTAATAACATGCTTTAACTCCTATCATCATGAAAATGATATCACATATACATCTAAGTATTTTAATTATTTAGAGAGCTGTAATATTATGAATGTAATGGATTCGGTGTTCTGTCGGAGGAAGAGAAAGCCCGTTTAAGAAGCACGTACTGATTCACATGCAGAGCACATAGAAGATCAAATACAAAACAAAGCATTTAACATACTACTTTAGTTACAATGGGATTTGAGAAACTAGTAAATTAACCAATTTTAAGATGAAGTTTATGATGTTCTGCTTTAATGACAAAATAAACTACGTGATTAAAGTGGAAATTTCTAGATTAAAGTTGACATTTGGTGCTTTTTTCCCCATTGTGTGCCTATTTTTTTTCTCTGTACTCTAATAAGCTTTCATATGACACTCAGATGGTGGGCGACGACTCGTCTTTTCACGGCAACTTTGATATGTGATAACTTCTTTTTTATTTCGGGCACTGTGCGACTTTGTGAACTTGAGCTTTCGAGTTTCTCCAACACGCTATGTCAGTCGATCAACTTCCTTTTGTTGATTATATTACTGTTAAAACCAAAAAATAGTACGTTTTTCCTTGCCTCCACTTGGTATTCGCTGAAATTCTTCTATTTTCCCTCTTGCTTTTGCCATTGTCTTTTCACAGAAGGCTGAGCTTGAGGGCTATTTATATTGATTTGCATATTCTAAGAGGTGTAATTCTGGGAGGAGTTGGGGCGGGACAGCAGGCGCGTGCACGTGTGTTACTTTTCACGCTGACAGGGATTTATGTAGCGGAAGAACGTGGAAGTTGCCATTCGCACAGATTTATGCATCTGGATTTTTTTGCATGTACGAACATTTCTGCTTTTGTGCTTACGCCATGTTATAGTGTGAATTCTACGCACGGCGTTATGCATGAGGCCCCTGGTCCTTAGTACCACTAAGACAGTGGAAAGGTCACTGAGTTTCACAAACAGCAGTTACAACCTCTCTCACTAGAAATTAATGATTGTGCTGTCAATATGTTGAAATCCTTCAAATTTTTGGGCACAACCAAATCACAAACACTCTCAGCTGGGACATTCACAGCACTTATATCACTAAGAAGACTTAGAAGCAGTTGTACTCTTCATGCAAACTAAAGAAATTAACTATTGCCCAGCCAAACCTACAATTTTACAAAGCCATAATTAAAAGTGTGATCACATTCTCCATTGTTGACTGGTTTGGTCCAGCAGCAATCCACTCCTAAAATAAATTACAGCATGCTGTGAGGTCTGCTGAGAAAATATTTGGTCATGTCACTAAGCATGTCAAAACGATCACCACGGACTGATCTCATCCAGCTCATCATTTGTTCCAAAGTCTCCCCTCTGATAAATGCTTCAGGCCAATTAAAACTAAAAATAACAGACACCTAAGCAGTTTCTTTCCCAGAGCCATAGCCCTCTCACACCAGTAATTTAGCTTGTCTTCTTTGCATATTCATGTGTTCTGTCACATACTGTATGAAGGTGTGTGTATGTACAGTATATGTACATGTATGTGTGTGCATGTGCATACACACTACACACTCACACTTTCACTTGCACAGTTTCATCTTCACATCTCCTTTATAATTACACTATTGTGCAACTTTGTATAAAGTTTTTGTTTTTCTTTTTTAACTTATGCTATGTATGTTATTTGTATGTGACACTGTGTTGCAGTATGTTATACTGTAAGCAGTTCTAAATCTACCAAGTCAAATTCATGTACATTAATTACTGGCGAATAAAAGTGAATCTGATTCTGATATCTATCTATCTATGATATAGTGCCTTTTATCTATCTATCTATCTATCTATCTATCTATCTATCTATCTATCTATCTATCTATCTATCTATCTATCTATGATATAGTGCCTTTTATCTATCTATCTATCTATCTATCTATCTATCTATCTATCTATCTATCATTAGTCTCCTATTTATTCTTTCTATTCATGCTGTATCTATGAATACTATTAATTATATAGTACCTTTTATTCTATCCGTCCAATAAATTAGGTAGAATATGTACGGCATTTTATTAATATAATGTTTAATCAAAAAAATTACATATGCAATATAAATAAATGACATTTTTTAAATTAAGCATTTGCTTATTATATGCTAGGGCCACTGTCAGGCATTGTTACTAGTACTGACTGAGCCTGCAGTTTGATATATATTGTCAGTCTACTAGGTTACTGAGAGGCCATAATGGAAATCCTTTACCCTGTGCCGTTCTTATATTCATTAATCATAGTAATAGTTTAAGATGCTGATTTAAAAAAATATTATCCATTTATGCCATTTTGAGAGTGAAACCCAATCATGATGTGTGTTTTGCAGATTAAAATAAAACAGGGCATCTTTACCTTTGTTCTGTAAACTAAAATATCCATGTATGGCTGAAACTTCAATGTTTTAAACCTCTCTTTGCCATACTGGAGAACATCTGAATCTTTTTCAAAACTGGGTGCAGCTGTTGGTGTCATTTTTTCTTCACAGCATCATGTTGCGTTGCAGTAGAACAGTGACCTTCACTTCATTGTTCCTTTTTGTTCCTGTTGAAGAAAAGAATGGCAACCTTAGCAGCCTTGCTGTTTATTTGCATTATTCTACAGACAGGGAGCACCTACTGAGCACATGAATTTCCCTGCATACCCCTGTGTGCAGTTCTTAAAATTGTGCAAAACCAAATGTGATTTAGTTGCTCATTCATTACCTGGACCTGTTTTATGATTGACTGTCATGGGGAACACACATTAGCAGCAAGCCCATCATAGGACACACTCACCTGTATCAACGCACACAGGACCTATCAGCCTAATTTTCACAACTTTGGGTAAATCATGGAATCTGTAGGTTAAATCATGAGAAATTTATATTAATTAACCTGACATGGCTTGATTATTGAAGTAGCTCTGCATCATGTGATTGGATTATATGGTTTCCCTGACTTAATATGTGGATTCTGAAGTAATATTCTAATACGTTTCAATAACTAAAGCTTTAAACTGACAAAATTCTTACCTTGAATGCATAGCATGTTTGGAGGGAGATCATAGTGAGTTTTCTGAATTGGAGAATCTGAAAGAACGAAAGTCTCAATAATTGCTCAAAATGCCCACTAGAGGAAAAAATACAGAAAAAATCCTGACTAGTCACACAAAAGGCAATGTAGTATCTTTAAAAATAAAAATATTTATTATTAAAAAAAGGCTGTATTTAACATGAAGTTCTAAAGAGCACAAAAATACAGAAGACAAAGCTTTCAAAATATGCAATCCAAAGTAAACACAGTCCCAATACAAATCCAAAAGAGAAATCAGCAAACAGGGCATTAGGTAAAAAATCCAAAAATACACAAATAATCAAAAGCAATTATAGGAGAGCGCATAACCACTACAAGTTCATTCAGTGAACTGCATGGGACTATGAGTTATCCCCACCTTTAAAGTGCTGAGGGGTATCCCTTGATGGTGATTGGCTGGTTGCCCCACTTCTTGGGGACCATCTTCAAAACTCATGAAACATAGAAACTAAATAACCAACAATATTGTCATAAATAAAGGTGTCAAAAATGAACAAAACAGACAATAGTGGCATTTGGAATCCAGATAGGGGAGGAACCCTGACTGAAACATGATAGTAGGACCCATACCTTTTACTATAAGTGTTACTGTATTCATTTCCATATTATATTACTAGACCATGCAATGAGGTATTTCGTCAAGGTAACACTAATAATAATAATAGTAATAATAATAATAATAATAGCAGCAGCAGCTCCATAACACTGAACTATACTAAATGAGTTTGTTAATAGTTGGATTGATAGGAAGATAACCATAATAATTTTATTCATAGCATTCTTTTCAGGCATTGCTAAAAAAACAACATTGGTTTTCCAAAATATCTACTTATTTGGCTGACACTTGTCTCCACGGCAGCTGACAACATTTGAGATACAATTGGTTCCGTTTCTTTTATTTTCCTAAGTGGAGCACAGACAGGTGAAGTGACTTGCTCATTGTCAGACAGTATTTTTGAACCCACAAGCTCTGGGTTCTGAAGTCTAAAGCTTTAACCAATAAAAGCACATTGCCTATTAAATAGGAAACAATGATTAAATAAAATAAGCAAAATAGTAGGATGATCACATTTCAATGAAAAGTTAATTTAAAATATTTTTTAAACAAACATGGAACAGAAACTCAATGGTTAGCACAACTGCCACACAGATCCAGGGACTAGGATTCCAGATTTCTTGCTTTTTCTATTTTAATTTTGCTTTTTGATTTTTGTATTAAGTTTTAATAAAAACTATGGCTGACATTTTGGTTCCGGATTTTGTTTGGTTTTAATATTCCTTAATTACTGTAAAAAGATATACAGTATCTCTTGCTTTTCTGCTGTGACAACACTTTCATTTCTGTTCATTTTGCATACTATTCTTTCCAGTCTCTTATGGTTTATTTATTTTATCACTATGATGGTGATGATTGAGTCAAGAGTTAATTGCAAGAATTGCCTGTTCGTATGTGATTTGCTGCCCAAGGCTATTTTGTGTATGACAATTGCATCCACTGCTATCACATGGCTGCCGTTGTCATTATGTAGGACATCAATGTGTGACTGGTATTTAAGAAGGCCATGTAGTCAGCTTGTTGTTCAAGTCTGTGGATATTTTCTAAACAAAGCACTGCATGTTGGCTACCAATCTAATCAGGCAAAGGACTTTTAGGTAGTCAGGAGTTTTTACTTTTGTTTTTGATCTAGAGTTTTGACTGAAGATTTTTAAGTGACACCAGATTAAAGTCTCTTCTTGCTTTGACATTTTACCTATTGTTGAATGACTGTTCTTTTACTAATCCCACTTAGTCAGTTCCATTTCCATTTTTTTGGGGAGGGGGTGTTCAAGTTCATGATATTATAAATGCTAATATGTTTTAAATATTGTTAATAAAATATAGGCAAAAAAAAAAAAGATACAGCAACAGTAATATTTTGAAATAATGAAAAGGTTACAAAATGGCCCAAATCTAACAACTGGCAATAAACCGGTCTGGTACAAGTAAGTTTGTGCATGCTCAGTGACAAACCGGTATTTCTTCCACCATAATAAAAGGACAAGTGTCTGTATGTGTGTCAGCGTATCTGTGAGGCCATCTGATTTGTAGGGTTATCAAGAAAATTTAAAAAACAGGCAAAAACATCTAGAAGGATAAAAAAAAAATCAAAAACAATAATGAAAAAATAAAGAAGGTGTAAAAATAAGAAAAGTAGTCCTATTGGCCTACTCTTTTGTCCAACATTATTATCTAGCAGCTATAGTGCGGGAGCAACTTTCTTGCACCTGCTTGGGCCATGTGAACGAGGTTTATAGCTATAATGCTAAAGACTGATAACTTCTTGTGCTGGTTAATTGAAAATAAACTAAATGTCCCAACATAACTAGGCTAGAGTTGCAAAAGCGGGCCGATGCAGTAGTGACCACTGGCACATTTTCCCAGCAAAACACTTTGACCATAAGATTGGTTAGTTTGATAAGCTGAGAGGAAGTGCTGAAAACGGGTGACTCTATCAGAAGAGGAAAACCCCGTCATGAGGGAATGGGATTGGGTGAATATTAATTTACCAGACCAAATGGACGTGTCAAAGAAAAAACAAGGTCTACATTGATTATTTAAATTTAATTTTGTCTTATATGATGTCGTGGACTTGTAGTCCATTAATAAGTCATCCAGGATTTCTGTCTATTGCCTGACATTCTTGGTGTATGAACCATTTCTCTATAGATGGATTGATAGAATGACTGTTTTTACTGGGGTGTTTTAGAAAACAGTGAACTTAGTATGTGCTTAACTGTAGTGGAAAAAAAGATAAAAATTTGTAGGTGAGGAAATATAAAAGGGCGGCACGGTGGTGCAGTGGTAGCGCTGCTGCCTCACAGTTAGGAGATCCGGGTTCACTTCCCGGGTCCTCCCTGCGTGGAGTCTGCATGTTCTCCCCGTGTCTGCGTGGGTTTCCTCCGGCACTCCGGTTTCCTCCCACAATCCAAAGACATGCAGGTTAGGTGGATTGGCGATTCTAAATTGGCCCTAGTGTGTGTTTGTGTGTGTCCTGCGGTGGGTTGGCACCCTGCCCAGGATTGGTTCGTGCCCTGTGTTGGCTGAGATTGGCTCCAGCAGACCCCCGTGACCCTGTATTCGGATTCAGCGGGTTAGAAAATGGATGGATGGAAATATAAAATATCATAAGCCATGGTGAGGCTGTACCTAAAGGGTGTTTTGAGATGAAGCCTGTCAAATGAGGCAGATGTTAAGAATGCATACATTTCCCAATAAATTATGTGTTCTTCTGAACAAAAAAATTCAGATATTAAAATCAGACTTGGACTTCTGGAGAGAGATACAAAAGACTATAATTATAGTTTATCAGTTACAGTTATATACAGCAGGGCATAGTTACAATACAGTACTGCAAAATCAGTGAAGAAATAATCAGAACGGTGTGTACAATGACCCTCATTAGTCTTCAAAACAGCATGTGGAAATAATGATAAAGGGAGCAGTAAGTGACTTTATTCAAACAAAACAAACACTCCCATGTGCCTAGATGAGTGAAAAAAGAAAACAGTTAGGGGTGCTTCTGCAACTGCAATTTAGTGATAACTTAGAAGTAGATATGTTTACTTTAGGCTGCCATCAGGGAGGGAAAAAATGAATTACTCCTCTCTCCTGTGGTTCCCATTAATTATTCCATTTATTTAAAATGATCTGAGTGAATGAAATTTGTCAAGAAACAGAAGCATCTGAAAGTAGCAGTTTCAACAGCAGTTGACATAGCAGCATTCAAAATTTTGTTTTGTTCAGGAACATCTAAGGTGGAGGAAACATGGTCACCTCAGGAGAATAACACGCTTTTAAACAGAATACCAATGCAATGTGGCTTTATTTTCAAGTGACTTATTATATATGTATAAGGAATTAAAGAAAACTTTCAGAAGACCTTGTGAAGCTTTAAGGCTAACATCATATTATCTTTCTGGAGCCCTTGCTTGGATCTTTCTCTTAGCCTCGATCAGTTTTCAATTACTCATGCTTCACTTTGTCATTTACTGGCCTATCAAACATCTAGCAGACTCTCCTTGTTGGAAAATCTGAGTGTTTTATGTACTCCATTATTGAGACAGCACTGGACAGAACATCAAAATTAAAGGAAAATGTAACAAATGAAAACATTTTGACAAAAGGTGGAGGTCATTGGGTAAAAATATCCATCCTCTTTATACAAATAAATTAAAGGCAATGTTTTCTCTGATCCAATATATTACTCAACAGTTCATACTATTTGTTGACATACTCCACAGTACAGTAGAAAATTACTAGCAGGAATTGCCAAAATTACTGATGAGAACAAAGCCCATATTAGCACCTGCTTTAAATTAATTGGTTGGGATAAATCCAATCCCTCTCTTTACGGAGTCCCACTGTGTGAGAAAGGTGTCCAAGAATATGTTAAATAAGCAAAAATGTGAATTCTGAGTTGATCAGATATAGTTCAAGAGAAGCACAAGTGTAAGTAGGGAATAAAACCATTGACCTTGGACAAACCTTAGTGTTCAGTGTAGCCCACAATGCATAAATGGAACAATATAACAAGCGTTTCCCACACCACAACCAGAATACAACTGTGATATAGTACACAGCAATGCAGCACTCTGCAATTCTTTGTCTTTTTCTCTCTGCCCCTCTCTCTGCCTCCACTCCTCCACATAAGTGTTGTCCTCCTTCCTTCTGACTCTGGCCCTTGGAGTTGAGGCAGCCAGATTCTTTTAATACAGCACCCATGAGTACGTCCGGTGTCCCATAAACATGGTCCAGAAGCACTTCCAGGTGAGGTAGAAGCCCAAATAAGTTTACACAGCACCCCCTGGCGGCACCCATGGAACCCAGCAGGGCTGTGCCTAAGAACTCCATTTCCCATGATGTCCTGTGGGAATCTGGGGCACCGCTGCAACCTTATTGGGGGGTTGTGGTGCCATCTACTGATCCAGGGGAGACTATATATATTGTCACACATGTGTGAATAGGAGGCAGCTAAAGGGCTCAAGTAATTGTAAATAAACATCCGACCAGGGGGCGGCAGAGTGTGCTGACTGTCTTTCTCAGTTCCCTACCGACCTTTCCCGGGAAATCCTGCAAGGTTCCGGCACCTCTGAAGACGTCACTTCCGAAGCAGGCCCCTTTGATGACGTCACATCCAAAGCCGGCCCCTTTGATGACATCAGCTCCTCTCAAGACCTCTAAAGCCTCCATCTTAGGCTACTATAGCAGTTCTGTTTTGGACTCTGTGAGATGCACATCGATTGTTTGATAAAGGAAACCCTTTTTTTTGCAGCTGGGAAAAACAATATACGGGTGGCTGCCCCAAACCTTTATAATGTCTTGGACTCGTTTTTATGACAATATATATATATATATATCTACCCTCTTTAATAAAACCCCTGTGTGTGTCCAGGTGTCTGTGTGTGTGTGTCTTCTGGTGAAGTGCGCATGCGCAGGGCCACACGGCACGTGTTCAGTCTCTTCCTGTGCATTCCCTGTGTGTGCAGAGAGAGAGAGAGAGAGACACACACAGGTGTGTGCGCGCGAGAGACAGATAGACAAACACGCAGGCCCACGCGAGAGACAGACACGCACGCACGCACACACATGCACACGGACGCAGGCAGGCCTGCGCAAGAGACACGGACGCAGTCAGGCCCGCGCGAGAGACACGCACGCAGGCCCGCGCGAGAGACACATTCATTCACCCACGCACACACACACACACGCACGCAGGCCCGCGAGAGAGAGACACACACACACACACAGGCGCACGCGTGCATTATTGCAATGTTACTTTTCTTGGTTGTTTATTAAATTACAGATTTTTCAAATGTTCATTTTTTTCCCTGTGCTTAAAACTCATTAAAAAAGTGTTTTTAGCGAGCGGGTCGTAAGGGTATAGCACGAACTCTTGCAGTGTTAGTTTTCTCTGTTGTTCAAGGTTTTCTTAGTGTTATTCAATGCTTTTTACATTTAGTTTACTATTATGCTGTGCATTCAATGGTGTAATTAACTATATTTGTGCTTAAAATCTTAAAAAATATATATTTACATACAGTTCATACGGTCTGGAGTGGATTAATTGTATTTACATACAATCCTATGGGGGAAATTACTTCGGTTGCACCGAGGTTCGACTGTATTACTGTCAGACAAAATTACAGGCATTTTACAGAAATACAAACCAGTATTACTGAGAGAGAAAATTAAAGGCACACAATACAGTGATGCATTATACAGCCACATACAAGGTCCCTTGCCATTTAATATAGACTGTTCCTACTAATGTTTATGTACTACTGTTCTAGTGCCCGTTATTGTAACGGGCTTAATGTCTAGTATATATATATATATATATATATATATATATATATATATATATATATATATATAGTATATATATATTACATTCTTAATTCTGAATTGCAATCTGATTATTTAGGTGGTTACCTACCAGGTAATGCTTGTGGTTGGTTGGCCAGTCTGCAAACATCCGCCATGTCCTCTCAATTGCAAGAAGCACTTCATAAATATGTCATCCATTCATTCATCCATCCATCCATTATCCAACCCACTATATCCTAACACAGGGTCACAGGGTTCTGCTGGAGCAGGAACATACCCCGGGGAGGGCGCCAGCCCACCGCAGGGCAATATGTGATACAGTATCTACCAAATCATACAAAGAGAACACAACACTGTACGCACTATGTATGCACTTTTGCATCAAATAAGCGAACCAGCAACAGTGGCTTCAATTCAGGTGCTGACATCCGAGGTTCAATTCCCGTAAGGGGATACAAAAGTGTGTACACCTGACGAGCCCCAATATATGTATTCTTTGTATTATTTGGCAGATACTGTATCAGATATATACACGCACACATACTTCTTTACACACACATCATTTTTCTTTTAGCATTTACAATGGTTGGTGGGTACCAGACTTTCAAAATGTGCTCAGAGCCAGATAATGATACAGAAATAACCAGTAGTCATCTTCTTTATGTGTAGTGTATTAAAGGTGTCTTATATAAGCTGAGATTTGCTTTGAATAAGCGGAGAAATGTTGTACTGTACAATATAAGAGGACAAAAGTCCAGTCTTTTTGAAAAGGGTATATTTTAAACATTGTTATTGTGCATGGAAATAATAATAATAATAATAATAATAATAATAATAATAATAATAATATAGCAGCAGAAACTGCTATTGATTTCTGTCTCAATATTTTTTTGCAGATTGAGTGCTCAAGTATTTCAGACTATTCAGAAAAAATCATCAAAGCGAATCATCTGGATAACAGTAAGAGTTTTGCTTTAATTAGCAATCTCCTTATTCTCAGTACATAATGGTTAGATAATTGGAATACAATTAGCATGTCCTTTTTTCTTTGATACCCTCCATTTTCTGAAAAGATATAAAAAAGAATATTGTGTCTGTCATCCTGCTTACTGCAAAGTGAAAGACTGGGTATGAAAATGGGAAAGAACATCTTTGAGTCTGAAAGTGAAGACTAACAAAGACTAATAAACAATTGTTTTTTTAATACAAGGGACTGATGAATAACTGTCGCCTGAAGTCCACAGATGTTTTTGAAAGCCAGTTTCTGACGGAAATTAAGTTATGACCCTGCTATAGTTTTCTAGACAGCGACCTACTTTAATTTTTCACATTTTCCTTGTGTGGTGTTTTTTTTCTTAAGATAATGAGGATTCTGTACAATTACAGTTTAGCAGTCAGAGAAAAAAAATAAGTTCACACGTTGCATTTAGGTGTGAGCAATATTTAAATGAGCTAATGGCAACCACATTTAAAGCAAAATAAAATTTAATCATTTTCACTCAAAAATGTATACAAGGCAAAGATTACTAGGCAACTCATAGTACTGCCATATATAATGTAACTATAATTATTATTAAGATATAGCAGAACAAAAGTTAAACTAGAAGAAAACTATGACTTTATTACTAAACCAATAGAAGAAAATGGTAAGTGCATTAATTTTGAATCAAAATGCAAACATAACAAACTGTGACCAAAGTACTTACTGCAACTTAATGGTACATAACAAAAGAGAACAGTGAGTGACCGCCATTCAGCCCAAGCATGCTGTTGTGTAATTGAGCCAAGAAAGAGCAAGGCAGAAACCTGCTCTGCACAAAAAGCCATTTTTATCAGAGGACTCTCATACAAACAAAGTGGTAATGTAGAGTCACCGTTACTCCAATTCATGCATCTTTTAAAAAAACAGAGATATCTTAAGGAAATCTCCAAGCACACAGCAAATATGGCAACTTCATGTAGATAGTGATGTAGCCAGGAGTGTGACTGAACAGGTAAGGCAGCAGTGCTACCCAAAAATCCAAGTCACCCATATCACTGATATAAATAAATATTTAAAAAATTTTTTAGTAACATCGTGGATGCCTTCCAACATTATAACAAGCACTAACTTAATGAGTTCATGGTACGTAGTGTTTTTAGTGTTTTTTTATTTGCTTTGCTTTACAACCACATAAACACTTAGAGAAATATGCAGCTAGTGTAGAAGATTCTGATGCCAAAACATTAAGCTCTGGTATCTCTTGTAGATAAGTGCTGTAATGAATTCTGGTAGACCTGATGTTGAGTAATCTGTGCTGTTTGCGACGTAGGAGATTTAAAGTAGGATGGGTGGGGGGCAAAAGGTCAAATAATATTTGATGGCCTTACATTTCAGTTTGGAAAAGTAACATAAATGGACAGTAGGGACATGGCAACCAGTGATTTTACAACTATGGATTACTACTATCTTTTGGCAGAGGAATACAAAAACACTACATCAGTGGTTCTCAGGTTCAGTCCTGGGCTACCACAGTGGCTGCAGGTTTACATTCCAATCACTTTCACAAATTGTTAAGTCACTTCTATGTCTGCTTGATCTAATTGTTTAATTAGCTGGCATTTTTTCTTCATTTTTACAATGTATACATTTTGTCATACATTTAAACACTTAACTTTTTTTTTCCTTTTAATTCATTCTGTTCTGTAAAGTTTCCTGTCTTATTTGTACCCAAATACTGAGAGAGGAGCAATACAGACATACAGTAGGTGCAACTTGTACTGAATGCTAAAGGCAGCCGCTTCTGCGGTGTCCTGTTCATTTGTATGCTGATTAGTAAGAAAAGACGTCAATCTGGGGGTCCCGAGTTCACTTCTGCAGTCCACTGTACTCAGTGCAGGATTTGCGTATAAGCTACACAAGCTATAGCTTAGGGCCCCCACCTTCTTGGGGGCCCCCAAAACAAATCATATTTGGCACTTACATAGAATATCTGGACTTATAAAGGGCCCCATGTCTCACACCTTAGGGCCTTATCAAGTCTAAATCCGGCCCTGACTGTACTGCATGTGTTCATCCCAAGCAACTTCTATTTTTAACTGCATTGCCTTCATTAAGCAAAATTTTATTTCCCACTTTCTGCCTTTTTATGTAAAAATTAAAATTACAAAATGGGTGTTTAAAAATTGGGTTAGACTGTAATAAGCATTTGTGTTTGTTACACTGCAGTGTATAATTTTTCTTTTCTTTTCTTTTGCTTTTTAAGATTTTGCTCTTTCTCTGTGTTCTGGTTATTTCAGCAGCGCAGTGCAGTACTCATCACGTATTGTCAGTATTTTGATATGTTGTATATAAGTTGATAAATATTTTGTATATCTTTATTTGTAGAATTAGCATGTTACTTACTGTATTATAATGTTTAAAGAGCAAGGAAAATGAAAAGACCAGTTTTTTTTTTTTTTCTCTACCCCCAAAACCTCAGGAATGCTGTTTTTACAACTAAATGTCTGGCTACCGGTGAGACAGAGGGTTAGTTTTATTGCTTAGTGACTTGCATTTCCTTTTTTTTGGTTGTTTGTTTGAAGGATGCTAACAAGAAACAAAATTACTAGAGCTGGGGGGGATGTTTCTGAGCTATTCCACTAGTGAATGGCCCAAGACGTTGTGTGTTTGACAATAAAGAGAGAGGCTTGCAAAGGCAGACTCTCTCTCTCTGCCATGTTGCATCCTGACGAAAGCAGACCAAATGATGACCTGAAATAAGCAGGCTGCCTGGCCTAGTGCACATGATGAGCTGACCAGGAAGAATCAAATGCAACAATAAACTATCATGCCACCCAAAATGACACATCTAGCATTATCAGGTTGTATGGTCTTAGTTTACAAAGTCATATTCTATGTGCTTGTATGACACTAGTTATAATAAAAAGTAATACCTATAATACATAGTTAAAAGTTTAGCTCTTTCTACTGCCTGGTTTTTCACTCTGTCTAATTGCCTGAGGTTATCAGTTAAGAAGGGAAGGGGGTGGAAGTGCTGAAGTGAAGTAGTGTATCTGATCACAGATTTTTAATTGTATGGGATATGAGGCATTTTGGTTGAGTCTACACACTAAAGAATATAAAGGGGAAACTAGGGTCACCTTAGGACCCTACATGACAAAACAGAATGCAATTAAGGGAACAGATTCCACAGAAAAAGATTAATTCAAAATATGTTGGAAAAAAGTTAAGCCTGTAAAGATATGGCAAAAAAACAGTTCTGAACTTCTTTTACACGGAAGTATCACAGTAGCACATTTTTCTTAATACATAAGAGAAGAAAAAAAAAAAAAGAAAAGGCTAGCTAATTGAACAATGAGATTGTAGTTTTGTGGATTTCAAATGTTATATTTTTATTTTTTGCCCACACAAACAAAGATGAAATTAATTCTACACACAGTTAACATCAAAGTGTCTTCTCTTCCTGAATTGTATTACCTTAAAACAAATACTTTGCTCAGATGGACAGGATGAACTTAACACTAAAGGAGGCAGGACATCAAAGCATCCTGTTTTACTGAATTATACCAGTAATCAATCACGATACTATGTGAGTAAACCAAGCAGAAGCCAGAAAATGGCTAGGATGCCTTGTCTGTGTAGATTACATTATAACCTACAAACAGATGGGTGCCCCTAGCAACAGGAATTGCCAAACTGGTTTACATCTTGAGAAAGGAAAGAATTCGGACACACTTAAAAGATCAAAAACTTTATGCAAAGGCATTCATCATATGGACAGCCAGCCAATCAAATGTGCGCAACATCACATGTTCCAAAATCCCACGTGGAATTTTAAAATGAAATATGTCTTGTCTGATGAACCAAAAAGACAGCAATGGCAGAAGAAGAAACGGCGACAACGAAAGGGCAACATCAGGAGAGGGTGAGAGACGTGCAACCGTTTACTGATCATCAACAAAAGCATCTCATGAACAGTATCGAGTGCTAGATTAGAAGCTAACCAAGGACATTCATCTTTGACCATTTACTTATGTTTTTTCTAAAGACTATATATCCAGACGTTGCTGTCTACATTTTCTTTTATGCTATCTTCATCTGGTATTATTGTTCTTTAATAAAGTTGCTTTTTACTTTCTATACTTTGCCTTTATATCTAGAGTAATTGAAGTAATAAGGTAAATATTTAGAGAAGTAAGGAAGTGCCATTTGATCCAAACTGCCATGTTTTGTCAGGCTGAGGATGAACACTCCTTCTATAGTAACCAGTGCATTAAAGTAAGACATCACTGGTTGATAAATAGCCTATAGCCAAGTGTATTTTGAGCTTTTGTATGTTTAAACATATTTTTGCAGACCAAAGTAACATTTAGGTCTGAGATATATCTAAGAAATTGTATATTTTTCATGCTAAAGATGAGTAAGTCTCTTTAAGTGCTAGGAAGTGGCTTGTCATTCTATGGCACATATATGGTTAAAGTGCTAGGGAAGTGGCGGGCTGTGTATACGTTATTCATAACGACACTTTTGTGGTTAGAGTCTGTGTGTATGTGTGTGTGTACAAAAGTAGACCAATCCGGTAATGAACTCGAGTAAGTCGAGGGTAATACCACAATAATATAGAACCATTCATTTGGGTTGGACTGGTTGGAACAAAAACTGCAGCCACAGTTTTACCTCAGGACTGAAATTGAGACCCCCTGCTGTAAAGCATGTCCATAGAGTTTCTGATCTGTTAAACACTGTGAATACAATACAAAATGCTCCAATTGACAGAGAAATTAAACAAAATACTCACTGTAGAATGTTTTTCTGCAGGTAGATTCACGACTTCTGCAATATTGCTGTGCTTTATTCATAGCAATGATGTAGTCCATCGAACTGAGCATACAATGTAGAGATAATGTGAACAGAGCAAATGTTCTGGCAAATTATGTTGCACTTTCACTACTGACTAAAATTGCTGATCTAGGCACACTTGATGATTTGTTAATCCCTTACCTCTTCGACCTGATCCCCCCACTGTCCATCTTCATTCAAGAGAGCAACATATTTTGGACAATACAAAACTCATTCATTTTTCTAAACTCACTTTTTCCTATTTTGGGGAATTAGGATAAGAGATGAATCTGCAATAGAAGTCCACCATAAACACAACCACACCATATTTAGATTTGCTATTTAAATTGAAAAAGTGTAGAGGGCATCACACCCTCTGAAGGAAACTCAAGAATACACAGTGAGTCCATGCAAACTACACACAAAGGTACACCTAAAGACAGTGCAGTGTAATATTCTGCCCTGCCAAAGATACACCAATGGTAGCAAACAAGTCAGTGTGATCAGTGTGGTAGTGTGATCAGTGTGGGGCATTGGTTGTACATTACTTGTACATTGTCCCAGTTAAATGTATGTCCTGTTGATTTAGTATGCGTATAGATCAGTGATCGTGAGTCCTTTATTCTGATGGCGTTGCGATGTTCCTGTATACGTGTTGTGATTCCCACTGGGCAAGAACTGCATGGAATGCTATAAACTGTGTTTTGTGTTTCTGCTGTCGATTTCTTGTTTTTAGCATTAAAGAGGACCGTGCGCAGATTGTTCACTGGTCTGTGTGCTATTCTGACGCCTGACTTGGCCAGGATGTGTGTTCCACCTTCAGACACCTTGTGGTGATAAGGAAGTGAGTGCCAGGTTGGGTGGGGGTTATGATTCGAGTCAATTGTTTGCTGAGTTGTTTGGCATTTTCGTTGTAAGCTTCGATTAATGAATGTTTTTGAGTATCCGTTTGAAGTAAAAAGACGGAAGAGATAACATATTTCATTCATTTAATGAGATATTGGGTGGTTGCTGGCAAAGTGTAATATCTTGTCTGCATAGCATTCCTTACGGTAAACACTTGTGGTCAGGGTGACGTCATTATTTCTTCCATTATTCCACTTATTTCTATGGTGAATTGGATTGCAGGGAATATTGTGTTGATGTGGTTGTAGAACTCATTCAGTTGGTCATTTTTTAGTATGCCGAATGTGTCGTCTATGTAGCATATCCAAATTTTGTGTGTGAACTGGGATAGAGCCACATTTTCAAAACGCTGCACTACCAGTTCCGCTAGAAGTCCTTATAACGGCAATCCCATTGGCATGCCTTCTTTTTGAATGTAGTATTTGCCTTTGAAATGAAAGTGAGTTTTTTGGCAAAGTGATATTAAGTGCATTATGTCTTTAGTGGACAGTTTGGTTCTTGTCTCTATGGTGAGGTCACTTGCCAGTCTCATTAATAGTGTTTCTGTGGCCAGATGAATCGGAATCATGGTATATAGCAGTGGTTCTCAAACTGTGGGGCAGGCCCCCCAGGGGGGCGCGAAGTAACAAAAAGGGGGGCGCAAAGATGTGAAAAAAAGAAAACAAGAATCGAAAATATGAAAACTACATCTATTGAAACCAAAGCAAATTAACTTAAACTACCTTCTGATACTAGAAAAATAAATATTGAGTTAGATAAATGTAGATGAAAGTTAAGTAGGTATAATAAAATATGCATCTATGATATATCATTAATTAAAAAAGAACAAATTGGTATTAGTGGGCTCCTTTCAAAAAAAAAAGGGGGGCGCGATTAAAACTGTTGTGAAAAGGCGGGTTTCAAATACATAAAGGTTGAGAAACACGGGTATATAGCGGCACGACGTCAAACGAGACCATGACCTCGTCCTTGGCGATGGATACATCTTTCAAGCGTTGTAATGCCAACTTGGTGCAGTTCACAGAATATTCTGAGTCATAAGTTAAATGTTTGAGTAACTGGAAAAGTATTTTTGACAATTGGTCTGAATTTCAGTGGTGTTTTATGTATTTTTAGGAGTCCGCAAAATTCAGGGCAGTTAGCATCGTTGGATTTCATTTTGTAATAATTCTGTGCACCCAGGCGGTTGTTATTTCGGAGTTTGGTCAGAGTAGTGTTTATTCTATTAAGCGTGGTTTTAGTTGGGTCATTATTCAGCTGTTGATGTGTTGGTGTCAGAAAGCATTTCTTCCATAGCTGTGGTGTATTGTTCCTTGTCTAATATGACAGTTGCGTCTCCTTTGTCGGCTGATGTGATATTCATCTGGCCACAGAAACACTATTAATGAGACTGGCAAGTGACCCCACCATAGAGACAAGAACCAAACTGTCCACTAAAGACATAATGCACCTAATATCACTTTGTCAAAATACTACATTCAAAAAAAAGGCAAGCCAATGGGATTCCCGTTATAAGGACTTCTAGCGGAACTGGTAGTGCAGCGTTTTGAAAATGTGGCTCTATCCCAGTTCACACACAAAATTTGGATATGCTACATAGACGACACATTCGGCATACTAAAAAATGACCAGCTGAATGAGTTCTACAACCACATCAACACAATATTCCCTGCAATCCAATTCACAATGGAAAAAGAAATGAACCCACACATCAGCTTCCTGGACATCTACATTGAAAGAAATAATGACGTCACCCTGACCACAAGTGTTTACCGTAAGGAATGCTATGCAGACAAGATATTACACTTCGCCAGCAACCACCCAGTATCTCATAAACGGAGTTGTGTTAAAACTCTATTCAGAAGAGTCCACACCCATTGTAATACGAAGGAGACAAAAATGAATGAAAGACACTATCTCTTCCGTCTTTTTACTTCAAACGGATACTCAAAAACATTCATTAATCGAAGCTTACAACAAAAATGCCAAAAAACTCAGCAAACAATCGACTTGAACCAGAACCCCCACCTCACTTGGTACTCACTTCCTTATCACCACAAGGTGTCTGAAGGTGCAACATGCATCCTGGCCAAGTTAGGTGTCAGAATAGCACACAAACCCACGAACAATCTGCGCATGGTCCTCTTTAATGCTAAAAACAAGAAATCAACAGCAGAAACACAAAACACAGTTTATAGCATTCCATCCAGTTCGTGCTCAGCGGAATACATTGGACCAACTTCAAAAAGAATCACAACACGTACACAGGAACATCACAACGGCGTCAGAAGAAAGGACTCAAGATCACTGATCTATATGCATACTAAATCAACAGGACATACATTTAACTGGGACAATATACAAGTAAGATTTAAGGCCAGTACTAAATGTGCCAGAGAGCTGGCCGAATCCTGGTTATCAAATGAGAACGCCATCAACAGACACTTGGACATAAATCCAGCATATGCAAATTTAAGAAGAACATGTTCATAATAAATAAAACTTTACAACCAAAGCCCCCCATCACACTGAGCCCCAACCCCCATCTCCCCGCCCCCCACGTAAGTTTTGCTATATATAGCCTTTGATTCTTGTAAGTCTAAGAATTACAATATATATATATATATATATATATATATATATATATATATATATATATATATATATATATATATATTACACTATGATAAGTGTTGGTTAAAGGTAGGTAAAGTGCTAGGTGAGGTGTAATTAGTCAATCTGATTTATTTTCAGGTGGATAATAATTGCACTTTCAGACTATTAATAACTAAATTCTGAATAATTCAAAAACTAGAAAAGTTCTATACATTGTATTTATTTGACTTGAGTTGTACTAAAATCACCCTTTAAATAACAAGCAGCATTTTTTGAAATTCTAACTAAAGAATGTTGAACATAACTACAGTGCTTTCTTATATGCAGTGTGGATGTAAAGGTCTTATTTCAAGCTGTCACACTCATTAGTTGCTTTGAAACCATAGATTGCTGAGGCACTCACCAGCCTTGGCCGCATATTCCCTGTCGAACTGACTTTTATCCATAACTCACTTGCCACGTTTTATCTTCTTGCTGTTCTGATTAGGTTTTGCTGCCTTCCTTGAACTCACAGTGATATGTCTATTGGCACCCTTTTAACTTTTAGTTGTTGCTAGAAGTGGATTAGAAGCTATCCAAGATGCAATAGAACTCTGTCTGACACCTCATTTAGAGAAACTATGGTTTTCTTCTCATATACTGACACTTGGGCACTGACTGCCAAAATAATAAACAAAGAAAGCATTGTTTTAGTAGTGAGAGGCTGTGTGCTCTGAAAGCTACACAGCAGTGATAGTTACACAATCAGATAACAGTTACTTTCAATTACTGTCATATGGTGGTCTTCTAATTGACTCATTTTACCTGCCAGCTCTTTATAATGTTTTTTAGTATAAAAGCAGCTACTTAGATTGAATGTGTTTAGAAAAACTGTAAGTTGTTAAATTCTTATCCTTAATTAGAATCCAATTGGTGGGATATTTACATATTTCCTTTGCATTCTGATGAGCTTCCTCCAAGGTTTCTTTCCATAGACATAGTTTTGGACTTTTCGTCAAGTCTAGTGCGTAAAGGTTGACCCTTTCCTTTTGATCATTGCTACGGGTCTAGGTGCTCAGAGCTCTCACAATCTGGGTCCTGACTATGCAAACATTCTGTTACAATGTGTTTATTTACATTTTCACTTTCTTCTTATCATTAGCACTACCCCTACATACATTGCTCAGACCAGAAGACATTTAGTTTGTCTTTCTCTTTCCTGATGGACTACTGAAATACTAGAACCCCTAGTTATTTTCACCTTCTGCAACTGCAGTCTGCAGGTTTCATCCAGAGCCTAGCAGTTACTAATATGTGCCAAGTAAACGCTGATATAATCCGGCACAGCAGGCTAATCTGAAGATGTAGATTTCTATTACATATGAATATCTAACTGGAGATGGTGGATTAATAAAACTTATGAACAAATCTAAAGATTTCACTAGAAGACGTTTGACCAGCCCTGATAAGAAATTTCTAATCAGCTTGTTTTCCTAGTGTATTATCATGAGATTTGTGAAATTTATTAGTTCATTACAGATTGGCCTGCTCTCATACCATAAGCTTAAGACAAACAGACCATAACACCTAAGTACACAAGAGAGTCAATTCAAGATGACGTTAGAAGCTAAGAATTGCAGGTTTTACCTTCTGAAAAAGGAATAAATTACAGGCACCATCTGCTTCTACCAGTTCGGTAGTGGAAGCAAAAGATCTCAAGGTATCTGAACAGAACTCCTAGGAGAGTTATCACAGAGTTTTTCAGGCTGTCTTAGTTCAGTGATGCATATTTCTATGTGGCACAGCCCTTGACATTTGCTAGAAATAATAAATATTAATATCATTTCCTTGTTAACTGAGAGGGTGTTCACTATTTGAAATTTAGACCTGTATGCTGTGCCAATATGAAATGCACATTAAAGAAAAGATGTAATTCCAGAACTATTACTTTAAAATAGATGAAACTGACAGCAGAAGTAATTCCTAGCTCTTGATTTTGCCATTATGAAATCAGTCCTTGGAGAAAGTTAAGAACAAATCTGCATATTAAAAATTTGACCTGGATTCCAAAAGCCTGATACAAACAATACAAATAGGAATGAGAATGCAAGAAAAAGTGATGAGACATTCAAAGGCCACATCAATCACACCCGAACCTTATCCATGTAAGCTCTAATTATGAGTGGTGTCTGCACAGCTTGTCACTCCTCAGTACTCCACAAAGGGATTAAGCAGTTTTAGAATGAAGAACACACAGGTGTTCCCAAATATAGCAAAAATTGAGAGGTTCAACACCCTGGTCCCTGAGAATAACGTAGACACATGAAGACTGATATGCCTTGGCTAATGCCAACCACAAATATTTTACCAACTGTGAGGTCCTCTGTTAGGGTTGTCACATACATGCGCATTGGAGGCAGCTAAAGGGCCTGAATGAGAGTAATTCCATACCAGACCAGGGGTGGCAGAGTGCACTAGCTCTTTCTCTCACTTCTCTGCAGACCAGTTACAGGAAATCCCGCCTAGCTCTGAAAATGTCACTTCTGGTTCTGGCATCAATAATGCTACTTCTGGTGCCAGCCCCACTGATGATGTCACTTCCTCTGCTCTCCTTTAAAGCCACCATCTTTGTGCTATTGAGTCAGTTCTATTGTGGACTCCAGTCTGTACACATCTGTACATTATTAATATCCATTTTACAGCCAGGAACAATATATGGGTGGCTACCCCAAACTTTTTTGTGGCTCTTTTTGTCTTATATAAGGCAGGGTCTATCAGCTTACCAACCCTGTGAGAAAGAAAGTGCAGTTCTCTGCACAGTAGATGCCCTATATATACTTCATTACTTCAATCACTTAAGATATGTAGACAAAGTATAGAAGTTTAAAAGCAAAACAGGATTGATAATAGTGAATAATTGAACAGAAATAAATGATAGAAAATTGTGATAAATTCTAAAATATGGATATAAAGGCCTAACAAAGAACACTTAAATAATAATTTCCATAAAGATAAAGATAACATCTGTGTCAAAGGGGAAGTTGACTTTTTGGTTGGGCTTCTCTGTAGTTGGTCTGATGCATGGACAGAGTCTTCAACATTTAGGTGAACGGAGTTTCTGATGAAATGAAGTCTTTCTCTCACTGATGTCTCTGTTGGCTCCAGGTCCATTCTTTATGTCAAAAGACACACATATGGTTCTAGATCTTGTGACATTATGTATAGATAATTGGCTGGCTATTCTGGTGATGGACAGCTCTGCATAAGAGCTTTGATCATGAAAGTATGTAGAAAACACTTTTTCTTGTCAAGGGTGCTATCTGCTGTATCTCTTGTTACCTCTTGGGAAAAAAAACAGGTAATCCTGTTTAATATCTGAGATATGGGCAATACTAAAGTCTATAGATAACATAAAAAGGAAATATACAAAGTACACAGGGTTAAAGCAAAAACAGAATGCATTGTCAATATGTCTCTCACAGCATTGCTCTTCACAGTTTTACAGCAGTGCTTTGTGTCCAGACAGTTCATTCACAACTGAGCACAAACTTCTCACTGAAGTACATTGCATCTTGCTATTGACTGCAGTCCAAAAACAAATATTATTAGCTTCATAAGCCCTAGGTACACAAGAAAGCCAATTCAAGATAATGATAGAACTTGTGAATTATGTGTGTCTTACCTTCTGAAAAGTGACTGAAATACAGACTGTATCTGCTACTGCCAGTATCTCAAGATATTAGAACAGAAGCACAATGATGATTATCACACAGGTTTTGATGCTTTCTTAATTCAGTGATTCATGTTTCTTTGAGTGTAGAAATATAAATAAATATGAATTCTTTGTTAACAGAGAGGGTGTTGTCTATTTTTGGAAAACTTTCTTCAGAATCAGAATTCACTTTATTGGCCAGGTACACTAATGTGTACTAGGAATTAGTCTTGATCGCATTGGTGCAACATACAAGGACAACACAGAATACAAAAAATCTAGCAGATTTCTGTTCTAGTTTTTGATGCCCCCTTAAAGAAGAGATTTAACTTCATATCCTTTACTTTACCATAGATTCAGCTGACAGCAAGGTCCTTATTTTGCTATTATGAAATCACCCCTCAGATTCTGAAAACCTCATAGAAATAACAATACAAGTAGGAAGCAGAATGCAAGAAAGAAATGAGGAGAGACACAAATGAAGACCATTAACCTCAGTTTTAGATTCTGTGGAATGTATCTTCTGTTTCTGGTCAGGATGGGTTTATTAAGAATGAACAATATTCCCTGGATAGTTGGGTTGTTCAGCTTTACTGAACCTCACCTCATCGGGTAGATAGGCTTTATTATCCCGGCTTGAAATTTGTTTGTAACAGAAAAGTAGAAAATATAAGGCACTGTTACAGAGATACAAGAAAATAAGCCAAGACACAACAACTGACAGCCAGTGTTGTCAAAAGTACACTCAAGATTAGTACAAAGAAGAATAATTAGAAAAATAAATCAGAATTCAGCAGCATCTCTACAAGTGTCAGAATGTTAAATGTTGCAAATAAAACAGCTTTTAAAAGCTGATGCTCTTTACCCTTGGGAACCTAAATTTGCAGCCTGGTGGCAGCAACTTAAATTTAGGAGACAGAGGTTGGTTACTGTCTGAAAAAAATGAGCCGACTTTCTTTCTGACCTGTTTGAAATAAAGCTCAGTGACAGAGGTCTGCTCCAAACCAGACATTTTACTGCTGATTTTTAAAACTGTTTACATTAAAGGTCGCCACAAATAAAAGCAAATCTAACAACAGAATTAATGAATGACTTATACAAAAATAGTATTGTTATGCTATGGTTTTGTCCTCTTACATTTCCTAAGAAAGATAGTTGTGTCTGCACCTTCTTACAAATTTCTTTTGTGTTGAAATCAAAAGTTAACCTGTTATCAAGGATTGTTCCATATTTGAAGTGCTTCAGACCTCCCCTTTCATTGGTGTTGAGAGAGTGTGAGGAAGAGAGCACCTAAAGTCTACAGCCCTATTCTTTATCTTAGAGATTTTAGTTGTGAAAAGGAATGATCACACAACTGAACAAACTCATCAACAACAGGCTGCCCTCTTTGTCTTGTAATGACAGTCGGCGGCAAATATCAGAATACGTCTGTCCTTGTGTGAACTCCTACAGTCATTTGTGTATAAACAGAAAAGAAGAAGAAACACACAGAGGTTAAGATTCACAGAGAAACACCATCAACAGCCACTCTTTGTTTTATAATTAAAAAGTCCAGAATCCACCCCACCAGGTTAGGGTTGAAACAGAATTGATTGATCTGTTTGTCAACTAAAAAATATCTAACTAATCAGGGCCCATACATGAAGTAAAAAACAAATCATTACAAACTAAATCAATTATATCATTATACCGTACCTTTGATGGGAGGAAATCTAATGATGACTGCCTTTGTGGAACAAGGTATTGGTGAGTATTTTTGAATATCCTGTTGTCAATAAAATACCTTATTGTGAAAAACCCTTTAATGTGCCTTAGATGGAATGACACTATGTCCAGGGTTGGTTCCATTCTTGTACACAATCCTGCCAGATAGACACTGGCTCTCAGTGACCCGAAACTCAATAGGTAGGTAAGAACATGGATAGATGGATGGAAGTTTCATTGTGGGAGTTACTTTGGCACTCTATCCATCCATCCATCCATCCATCTTCTTCCGCTTATCCGGGGTCGGGTCGCGGGGGCAGCAGCTTAAGCAGAGAGGCCCAGACTTCCCTCTCCCCAGCCACTTCTTCCAGCTCTTCCGGGAGAATCCCAAGGTGTTCCCAGGCCAGCCGGGAGACATAGTCCCTCCAGCGTGTCATGGGTCTTCCCCGGGGCCTCCTCCCGGTTGGACGTGCCCGGAACACCTCGCCAGGGAGGCGTCCAGGAGACATCCTGATCAGATGCCCAAGCCACCTTATCCAACTCCTCTCGATGTGGAGGAGCAGCGGTTCTACTCTGAGTCCCTCCCGGATGACTGAGCTTCTCACCCTATCTTTAAGGGAAAGCCCAGACACCCTGCGGAGGAAACTCATTTCAGCCGCTTGTATTCGCGATCTTGTTCTTTTGGTCACTACCCGTAGCTCATGACCATAGGTGAGGGTAGGAATGTAGATCGACTGGTAAATTGAGAGCTGAGCCTTATGGCTCAGTTCCTTTTTCACCATGACAGACCGATGCAGAGCCTGCATCACTGCAGATGCCGCACCGATCCGCTTGTCGATCTCACGCTCAATTCTTCCCTCACTCGTGAACAAGACCCCGAGATACTTGAACTCCTCCACTTGGGGCAGGATCTCTCTCCCAACCCTGAGAGAACACTCCACCCTTTTCCGGCTGAGGACCATGCTCTCGGATTTGGAGGTGCTGATTCTCATCCCAGCCGCTTCACACTCAGCTTCCAGAGAGAGCTGAAGATCATGGCCTGATGAAGCATACAGGACAACATCATTTTCAAAAAAATACTTTGGCACTCCATAGTAATAAAGCAGAACACAGTGCATGTTAAAGAATTTTACATGATTTTATTTGATTTGATTGAGCCACTCAACTGTCCTATTATTTTGAGATTTCCTTGGCTGAACAAAAGAGATAATTGATTCATCAAATTGCAAAGAAGGCTATTTGCGTCCTGGAGTAATCTCTGTAGAATATCTTACTTACGGTACAAAAAGGCAATTTTTGAAAGCGGCCACTTTGAATCTAAACTGCCCCCAAATTATTACAGAGATTCTTGGGTTGCATTTTGTAAAAGAAATTCAGTATTGTTCTTCCTCATCTTCTTAAAAATGATGAGAGTCAATTATTGCATATCAGCCCTTTACCAAAGGGTTACTTATTTTTGTAATCTTTTTGTCAAGATTAAGGCAATAGAAAAATATAATATGAAGTATTTATATAATGGGTGCTTTTATCTTTTTATGTCTATAGCAGTTGTTCAATTTCATAAGGAAAAAAGAAAAAAACATACAGTATATTGATAAAAGCTTAATCGAAGTTATAACAAAGAAGCCGCTATACTTTGCTGTCAATTCTTATTCTGTTTTACAAGTCATACTAATTTAGAATTTTCCAGTGCTTACAACTTGATTTTTTTGGAAACAACCTGAAGAAAGCTTTTAATTCTGATATAGCGCGTGATGAATCATAGTGTGTGGTTTAACAAACGATGCAACACTATTTCAGGTCATAATAAATAATCACGTTCATGATCTCCTAGACATTTATGAAGAATAACAATTAGTTCTTAATGAATTTTAAATCAAAATAAAATCCCATTTAGCAAGTTATATAGGTCTAAGCCTAAAATGGAGTGAGCATATCAACTTCAGACAGAACCAAGAACTGAAACACCCCATTGTCATAAAGCAGCATTACTTGCCGCCCCACTAGGTCACGGCTATTTGTTCGTTGCCTAAATACATATGGTAAGGCTCATCAAAAATTGTAACCCATAAGTGGAAAAAATAGGAAAGTATCTGATTTATTGCCAGGTAATAAAGTTTAATAATACTAGTAGAAGGTTAATTAGTCAGGAACTAAGGGGAAAGCAACAGTGAAATTGAAATTGCTAGAACAAATTAAAGCAGATGATGCTGAATTGAATGTACTGTAGATAATACTGTACAGTTTAAAGTAATAAGGAAGTAGAAGACCACCAAATTGGAATCTGATATTAATTACTTTGTTCATTCTCCATGGCTGTGTGGGTTTCTCTGTAGAAAAGCAAGCCATTCTCTTTTCCTTATGAAAATATGGAACGTCTTAAAATAATTGCTGATACGAACTCTGGCTGTCAGCTCTGGCCTTCTGTTTGGTAATGGCAGAATAGTCACTGGCTCCCGTTGAAAAATATATGGAGGTTCAGATTATGAAGGGATGGAACATTTAGATCATTTCTCGATTTCTGTGCTTGCTTCTGGTATTTAGTAGTTCAACATATCATCACATTGCAAGACACGCATATATTCATGTAAAGGGAATTGAGGATGAGGCATCAGTTACCTTTACAAGATATCTTTGGACACGAGTAAGGACCACAGGCATTATAGGGAAGGCATACTGATAAGAAAAACAAACACTCTTACATTTATGTTTGTAGTATTCAGGCTTTTTAAAGACAACAGGATTTGGTCTTTGCTGTTGGTCTTGCATGGACACTTAATACAACTTCCCTTTGAAAGCAGTGCATTAATTTGACTATTTTGTAATGATTCTGCATTAAATGCATACATTCTAACACTCCTAGTAAGGGTCTCTGTAGCACAGAGCACAATGTGCCCTCAAAACAACTATATTGATATACCTGGCACTGCAGCTGCAGAAGGAACTTGGCCAGTTGTTCTTGATATTTGACAGCGTGGATGGTGACGAGGACTGCTATCATTCATCTACACATCAAAAACTGGAACTCATTTGTCACTTTTGTCAACCAATCTAACACTAATGCAAACCTTTCATAAGACCCTGGCAGAACGCTGCACACTAAACAATGCATGTGCAATACTTCCATATTGTACTTAAGTGTTTAAGAAATTATTACACTGTGGGGAAAAGAGGAAGTATAACGTGTAGTTAAGCAGACATTATAAGCAAAAAATGGAAAAGAGTAGAACAATAATGGCCAGTGCTCACCTCCACCACATGAGATACGTGTTGTCATCAAGTTTTAGGACGTCTTAACTTCTTCTTTTCCTGTTCCTTCTTAGCCATTATCTATATGAACATTTTAAAAATCTTTACTGCTTAATTGTTAATTTCCTATACCACGCTAGTAGTACATAGACTTATTCTGCTTAACTTGAAGAATAATAACCCACCATTTATATGTCAGTGTGTAACATGTTCTGTACTTTACTTGAAATTTGAAAAAAATAAATTTTCACTTAGGGGATCGGTTCAAAATCATTTTTAAATGTGGCAAGATTTAATTAATAAAATTTTATAATAAGCATTTATACTGGGGGAAATGGACATTTTCCTTTCTCTTTCTTTTTTTCTGATATTGTTTGTCCTCTTGGCTCTCCTCTCTTTCTCTCAGGTGGGGTTGAATTCTGTTTTGTTAGGTTTTGTCTCCTTTTGTTCCTGCTTTAATTTTTTAAAGTTTTCTGCTGTTTTTTTTTCTTCTTTTATTTCAAACTTGGCTACTAAGTAATTTGTTGTGTAAGTTCGAATAGATATTATGCAATGTTATTTTCTTCAGATAAAATAACTTTTTAAAAAAAAAATCATTACTACTCTTAGAATTTTGTATCATATTACTTTGTTCTTTAATTTAAACCACTTTCCTGCATGCTTCTTCCCCATTTTATCCTTCTCTTTCTTAATGTAGTACGTACATGTAACAATAATAATTCTATAAACCTGTAACATCATAATATCTCTCAAAAACACTTTAAAACATTTCTCCTAAATGTCTCTTTCTTTTTGGTGCTGTTTCCTTTTTTAAATACAGGGAAATATGTTATTTTAATGTTAAGGACTGCAGTGTATTTGGTTTACTTCCAACTTACAGCCCACTTTCTGTTTTTTTAGTATTTTTAAATGCTACTCCAGATGTCTGTTATATATTAAGAATTTTTGATAATTAGTAGCTATTGATATCTCAGCAGCTTATCAGTTCGGTTTTGTCGGAAGGAATCTGTGAGTTTCTGCTGTGATGCCATGTCTGGAATAAATAAAATCTCTTATGCTTCCTTGTTTCATTGTTGAAATCTGACCTAATGGTTATAAAGGCTTTATGGATGTCTATAGAGAGCACGGCTGTACCATAGAATGATTACCCATTGCTCATTTAACTAAGACCAGAGTCTCAAGCTATGGAACATTATATTCAGAAACACATAAAAAATTGATTTATTAAATCATCTAATATTCCATACAGAGCAGATTTTTCTGGTACAAAAAATTCCAGCTTAGGAACTTGTATCCATTAAATAGAGCATAAGTGTTACGAATTGCTACCTATTTGTTTTGTTGTTGCAGTGTTTACTATACTTAATAAATTGAACTTTTGAAGTGTTTACAACCTCATTCTCAACCGTGAGGGAGAGGACTGCAAAATAGCCTGGGCACTATGAATACAGAGTCATGACATATGGGCTGGCTAATGCACCAGCTGTTTTCCAGAGTTTTGTTAATGATGTATTTCAAGATATTTTGAGCATCTTTGTTGTGATGGGGTCTGTCTCAACAAATATTTGTTTGGCAAGAATTTGGCCTCAGGTCAAATCTATTTGATGACTCCTGCTCAAGGGAATTTATTGGGCTTGTCAGTGCAAGTCACCAGCTTGCCCCATTATTCTCTACAAAATTATTTATGTAGAGCCTCACAAGCTCTTTGCACTCTTTGGCTGTGTCAACGGCACCCGGGCACAGACAGGCAGACATCTTGTTTTGCACAACCACGACACGTTTATTTACAGTATTTACAATTAATTGATCACTCAGACCCAAACAGTCCTGGCCACAAATGCCTTTCTTCGGGCCGCCTCCACGCTCCTCTTGCTTCGTCCTACTTCCACCCGACTCCAGCCTCGAATGAATGGAGACGGCCCCTTTTATAGATGACCCGGATGAGCACCTGGTGTTCCCGGCATTCCTCCTCTGGCCACGCCCCAGCGTGGCGGAAGTGCCGGCTGTCCTCCTGGCTGCTCTCCGGGCGCCATCATAAATCTTCCCCCCAGCACTTCCTGGTGTGGCGGAAGTACTGGGTTAACAGGTCCCCAAGGCATTGGGGCCCCTACAGGGAAAGGCTTCCAAGCCCTTGACCCATGGCCCCCAAAGCAACCCGGAAGGCGAACCCCACGTGATCCAGACAGGGCTCTGACCCTCTTCCGGTCCCTCCTGGCGTCCCGGCCGGGTCATGGCCCCTGGCATCCCTGACAGCTGTTATTAGTACATATCTCTATAAATACACTAAATAAGAGTGCCGCCAAATGTATCCTTTTACAGGATCTCTGCATTCCCCTAGAAAATACTTCTAATAAATCTTGCAGTGTTACTGTGTCTTCCACTATGTGACAAGTGTCTTTTACTTATTATGAGGTTGTATAAAATTTTATAACCGGTGCCTAACCAAATCAGGCTCCAGCACTTGTAAAATCTTGGCTGATTCCTAAAAAAATGACTTTGAAAAAACATACTTACCTCATCTTATTTCAATTTTTTTTTTTTTTTTTATTAATTTTATTGCAATCCATACAAAGCAATCAAGATTTTACAAAAAGAAGAATTGAGTTAAGAACTGATCGATCCCCACCCTGAGAGAGAGAGCAAGCCAAACGGTGTAAAATTTAAGGCTTGTAAACATACCTAAATTAATAAATTCTCTGTGCTTTATGAACTTATTTTAAAATTTACTGATTAGATCCTGCCATGTTTTGAAAAAGTCTGTACAGATCCTCTAACTGAGTATTTGATTTTTCCAGTTTCAAATAGTATAACACATCGGTTTCCCACTGACTTAAAAGAGGAGAGTTTGGATTCTTCCAGTTTATCAGAATAAGTCTGCGTGCCAAAAGTGTAGTGAATGCAGTCACAATTTGTTTGTCTTTCTCCGCTTTAAACCCTCTGGAAGAACCCCAAACACAGCTGTTAATGGGTTAGGAGGGATTGTGAGTCCAAGGCTGTCTGAAGGTAATTAAAAATTTTGTCCAGAATAATTAATTTGGTGCAGGCCCAGAACATGTGACCTAGTGAGGCTGGGGCTTGGTTGCAACGTTCGCAGGTTGGATCATGCCCTGGAAACATTTTGGAGAGTTTTAGTTGAGACAGATGTGCTCGATATATAATTTTGAGTTGTATAATTGTATGCTTTGCATATGGAGCTTGAGTGAATTCTCTGCATTGCTACTTTCCACTCCTTTTCTGATATATTAATTGAGAGATCTTTTCCCAGTGTCCTCTTGGATCTTTGAAAGGAGGGATTGTAAAATGATTTTCTATATTGTAGAGATGGAGTCTAAGTCCTTGAGATTGAGCAATATTTTTTCCAGCATGGATGAGGGTGCAAGATGAGGAAAATCTGGAAGGTTCTGTTTAACAAAGTTCCTGATTTGAAGATAGTGAAAGAAATGTGTAGCTGGAATGTTAAATTTGGAATGTAATTGTTCATAGGATGCAAAGACGTTGTCTATATAAAGATCTCTAAGCAAGTTAATTCCAAATTTTTCCAGATATTAAAACTGCATATGTTTGTGAAGGTTGAAAGAGGTGGTTCTCTTGCAGGGGTGCCACAGATAGAAGCTTCTCCGTCTTAAAATGCTTTCTACATTGGTTCCAGATTCTAAGTGAGTGGAGCACAATTGGGTTATTAGTATATTGCCGATAACGTGTGTTTATTGGAGCACAGAGCAAGGAATACAAAGAAGTACTGCAGGATTTTACTTCTATTGCGGTCCATGCCTGTGTATGTTCTTCTATTTGTGTCCAGGTTCTTATCGCCTGTATATTTGCTGCCCAGTAATAAAACTGGAAGTTAGGTAGAGCCATGCCGCCTTCTGCCTTTTGTCTTTGTAGGGTCGCTCTTTTGATGCGTGGATGTTTTGAATTCCAAATAAATGAGGTTATTGTTGAATCTAATTGCTTAAAAATGATTTATTAATGTATATTGGATGTTTTGAAATAAAAAAAGGAGCTTAGGAAGAATATTCATCTTAACAGTGTTAATTCTTCCAGCTAGTGTGAGATGAAGGGTTGACCATCTATGCAAGTCTTGTTTAATTTTTTCCATGCAGACAGTGAAATTTTGTTGATAAGAGCTTTATGTTTACTTGTGATGTTTACCCTAGGTATTTAAACTGTTCTGCAATGATAAAAGGTAGGGTATCTAATCTAATATTATATGCTTGAGAATTCACTGGAAAGAGTACACTTTTATTCAGATTAATTCTGAGACCAGAGATCTTTTGAAATTCTGTGAGTGCTGCTAAGACTGCAGGCACAGAATTTTCTGGGTCCGATATATACAGTACCATATCATCTGCATATAATGAGATTTTCTGTTCCAGTCCTTCTCTGCTAATCCCCTTTATCTGATCAGTATTTCGACAATGTATTGCCAGTGGTTCAATGGCAATCGCAAACAGCAGCGGTGACAAGGGCATCCTTGTCTAGTGCCACGCTCTAGTTTAAAGTAGTCTGAGCAAATGTTGTTGATGCAAACTGAAGCTTCTGGGTTAGTATACAGTAATTTAATCCATGCACAAATGTTGGGCCAAACCCAAACTTCTCCAATGTAGTAAAAGGTATTTCCATTCAATCATGTCGAATGCTTTTTCTGCATCCAATGATAATAATATTTCTGGGGTGTTTGATTTAGTTGGTGAGTATATTACATTAAACAGGCGTCGAAGATTTGAAGATAAGTGTCGGCCCCTAATAAATCCAGTTTGGTCTTGTGATATTACCGAGGGGAGCACTTTCTCCATCCTTCTAGCTATGATTTTAGAGAGTATTTTAACGTTGTTATTCAGAAGTGAGATTGGTCTGTATGATGCACATTGTGATAAGTCCTTATTTTGTTTTGGAAAAACAGTGATTAGTGCTTGGCGAAAGGTTTGTGGAAGAGATTGGTTATCTCTGGCTTCTGTAAATGTTGCTAATAGGAGGGGGGCTAGCTGAGTGGAGAATTTCTTGTAAAATTCTGCAGGGTAGCCATCAGTGCCTGCTGCTTTCCCGCTTTGGTGTGACTTTATAGCATCTAGTAATTCTTCCGCACTAAAAGCGTCTATTTGTGGTATCTGTAATGTATCCAGAAATGCATTAGATTGTGTGTTGTCTTCTTTAAACTCAGTAGTATATAGGGATTTATAGTAGTCTCTGAAAGTGTGCATTATATTTTTGTGATGATTTTATCTCCGTTCGTGTTGGTGATTACCGAGATTGTGTTGCGCACTTCTTGCTTGTGAATTTGTTGAGCTAAAAGCTTATTAGCTTTCTCTCCATGTTCATAATAATGATGTCTGGATTTGTAGATTAGTTGTTCAGTTTCTTTAGTTGTCAAGAGGTTTAATTCTGAATGTAGAGCCTGCCTCCTCCTATGTAGAGTCTCGCTTGGTAGTCTGGCATGTTCTTTATCTATTTTAGTAATTTCGCTTTTTATCTCTGCTACTTTCTTGGCTTCGGATTTATTTCTGTGGGAAAGATATGAGAAAATCTGTCCTCTTAAGAAGGCCTTAAGAGTTTCCCAGAGTATTCACTCAGTCCCAGTCCTCTGACATACCCAGAAACAGAGTACGTCCAAAGCAAAACAAGCCCCAATGCAGCGGCGCTTTAGGGTTAAAAGATAGAGATATCCATTACCAATATAGTCTTTAAAAAAGAAGAAAAAAAAAGAGAATTTTGCACTTAAAATATATATATAGTCTTCAGCAATTTTAGTGCATTAAGAGGATACACCCAGATAATAAACCCGGGTGATGGTGTTAAAAATGTGTCCAGAATAAGCATAACAAGTCTTAATGCAGCAATAACAATGACAATAAACCAAGGGTAAGATATTGAACAGTCTCGTTTAGGGTAGAGATGAAATAATTAGAAAAAAAAAAAGGATAAAAGAAAAAGTAATTAAGCACAATAAAATATAAACATATAGCGCCCTAGTAATACTAAGTAATAATGAGAATATATGAGAATATATGCTGATAAAAACCCGTATTTTAAAACGAATAAATCAGACAGTAGATTATTAATCCTTGCTTTATCATTAACCGCCATGACTCAATATTATGTATCAGAATAGTCCCGGGATCAGCTTTCTTAGTTCCTTTTCTGCTTCTTCCTTGCTAGCGAAGACATAGAATTGACCCTGCCATTCCACTTTAAGTTTTGCCGGATGCAAGAGGCTGTATTTGACGCTGGCTTGCCGTAACTGCTGTTTAATGTTGTAGAAGGCTGCGCGTTTAGTAGCTGTTGCTGGAGAGAAGTCTGGGAAGATACGAATGTGGTTATTTTCATCTATAATATCTTCCTTGTTTCTGAGGAGTGCCATCACCTGTAGCTTTAATGATAATCGTTCAAAACGAACTATAAAAGATCTGGGTCTGGGTCTAACAGTGTTTGATCCGCGTACGCGGTAAGCCGCTGCTATCTCAGATTCTGCTTTAAAGTCGTCCCCGATTATTTTAGAAAAAAGTTCAGCTGCAAATTTCACAGGGTTTGAACTTTCTCGATTCTCAGGCAGACCTTCAATTCTGATGTTATACCTTCTACTTCCATCTTCCAAAGCAGCCAGTCTGTCTCCGAGTTTTTTGCATTCGGAGCTGACATTTTCTGCTTTTTCTTCAGCACTGGTAGCTAAATTTTTGGCTCATTCAATCCTAGTCGCGAATGCCTCGTTGAGATCCTCCAATTGATCAGTGAGCTTTTTAATTTTACCCAGCATCTCCACTTGCATTTCTTTTCGCAGCCTTTCCATTGCCTGTTGCAGCATCAGCCGTTGCATTTCGTTTGCTTGTTGCAACTCCTGCTGCTGCGTTTCGTTTGCTTGTTGCAACTCCTGCTGCTGCGTTTCGTTTGCTTGTTGCCACTCCTGCCACTGCGTTTTGTTTGCTTGTTGCCATTCCTGTTTCAATTCCTGTTTCAGTCTCTCATGTGCCTTTGCCCTTGCTTTCTCATTTGCCTTCTCAGTTTTCTTTATATCTTGTATGAGCCCAGCGAGCATCACCTCCAGTTTAGACATTTCAATTGTGCTTTCTTGTGCCGTAGGTGAAGCGTCAGGCTCTACTGTAGCCGGTGTCCCCGCTATTCCCGGCTCGCGTGGAGTAATTGAGATCGCGGACTGTAAGGCCTTTTCCAGTTTCAGGCGTTCTTCTCCGATCAGCGAGCTATCGAGATCTGCACTCACAATCATACATTCGCTCCCCTTTTCACTCTCACCCGGCGACGATGTAGCGGACCTTGGTCCCGAACAGTCTGTACTTTCGCCCAGCTGATCCAGGTCTCTCCCTGAAAGGCCGTATCTTGAGCTAGCGCTTGCTGATCTTAGCTTGGGTGCAGCTTTAGTTTTCAGTTCTTTTGGACCCCCTTTCTTGCTGGCCATGTTTATATATGCTTACATACAACCCCCTTGGGTTGAATAGATACAGGATATCTCAGGATAATAAGCAAATAATATGAAAAATAACACCTCTGCTAGTGGAGCTCCACTTCAGATGTCCATCTCTCGCATCGGACAAGACCAAAATCCTCATTTCAGTTTCTTATCTGCTTTCTTTGGAGAGTGTCACGGTGGCCGCAGGCCATGCAGGTCAAATTCCAGCTCTCCATTCCAACAGGCCACTTGAAAGATATAATCCCTCCAGCATGTCTTTAGTCTGCCATAAGGTCTCCACCCAGTGGGACTTGCTTGAAGCAGTTCTGGGGGATCCACCTGTGACGCTGCAGGTCAGCTCCATGTTTCCATGTCAGCTTTGGGAGGCTCTTGAACCCGACACCGTTGATAACGTAACAGGATGAGCTGGGCAGATGAAGACAAACACACACTAAGCAAGAGGATGGTGAAAAAGTGCTCTGGTGCTTTTATTCTAAAAAACAGTCAAATGAACAGTGATCCAAAATACAGTGTTCCTTCTATAATACATAAATTATCCATGAAAAAAAGTGCAAGTGGAGGTTAAAAATCAGTCAAATAAATATTCCTTTAATAAAGGAAAGCATCCCTTAAAATTCATGACCTGGTGCAGTCCATGAAAACCTCTTTCTCCCCAGCTTTTTCTTCCGGATCTTGCAGCTGTGAAGCTGCCTACCCAACAGACTCAGCCTTATTTCTTCTGTGGTCTACAGGTCTGGGTCACTACTGTTTCCATGGCCACACAGTAGGGCTACCAATCTGGATCTAGTCTCAGGTCTTTCCCTACCATGGACCAAGGAAAGGTGCACCCTCCGAGCTCTTGTTGCTCTGTCACTCCTCCTGGTCACTCCTGCTCCCTTAAGTTGCTCATTGGAGCAAACCATTACCACAACTCCGAGCGTCAGCCACTCGCTGTTCTCCTGGGGCACTCTTCCTCCTCCTGGCTGTCTTATTCCTCACTCCTGCGCTGGCTCTTTCCCATTACCTGCCTGCTTCATACTCTCTACTTTAACTTCCATTTGTTTGTTCTTTTCCTTGCTTCTCTTTTTTCACTCTTGTGTTCCCCTTCTATGTGCTGGGGAGCAGCTGCAGCTGGCAAGGCAGCACACAGTCGGCTGAACACCTCACCCCAACCCAGAGACGAGCCATCTTCTCGGCAGATCACTTGCATCTGCTCCACTCCCAAGCATGAGCACATCCCATTATTTATTTATGTAATAACGACTGTTTTCCTGAGCAGTGTACCTGCTATACCACACCATTAAGAATGCCCAAACACCTCAACTCTAATCTGAGGTTCTCCAAATTCCTAAGCTTCTCACCCTATCACAGTGTGTCAGCCTAGCCACTCCACGAAGAAACCTCATTTTTGCCAGTTGTACTTGCGATCTCATTCTTTTGGTCATTACAAACAGCTCATGACCTTAGGTGAGGACAGGGATACACTGGTAAATTGAAAACTTTGTCTTTAGATTCTGATCCTGCTTCACAACTACAGACCAGTACAACGCCTGCAGAATAGCTGCTGCCACTTAAATCTGCTTGTCCATGTCATGTTCCCTGTTTATGCCACTTGTAAACAAGATACAAGGACATCTGTTCATCCCTTAACTGCAGAGAACAATCACTTTTTTCTGAGAGAAAATAATGACCTCAGACTTGGAGGTGCTGTTCCTCAGCCCACATACTTCACATGTAGCAGTGAATCGCTTGAGTGTATGCCAAAGGCCACAGTCAGATAAGGCAAAGAGGACAACATCATTTGCATAAAGCAGCAATGAAAACTCTAGCATCCCCAAATGGGCACCCTCACATCCTTGGCTACACTTTGATATTTTTTCCTTGAGAAGCATAAACAAGAGTGGTGGCAAGTCACAGCCATAATGGAGTCTGACTCCCACATTGAATAAATTTGACTTAATGCCAAGAATTTGGATATAGCTCCCACTGCTCTCTTATAGGGAACAAATTATATACAAGAGCAGCACTGTTACCCAATATTCCTGCAGCACTTCCCACAACACCTGCCAAAGGACACAGTAGATGGGTTATTGTACTATCATCCACCCAAAACAACTGCACCTGGGAGAAGAGCTGGTATAATGTTCCATAGCCAGGATGGAATCCACATTGTTCCTCCTGTATCTTTGGCTCAACCTTCAGATGGATTCTTTCCTCCACTACCCTTGCATATGCCTCAATTAGGAGACTGAGGAGTGTAAGTAGAACACTCCCTCTGCTCCCCTTTCCAAAACATGGGGTCTACCACAAGTTTCTGCTATACCAAGGGTGCTTTAAAAGCCATTTATGCAACATTTAATGGATGCCATGCTATCTCAACAATGTCCAGCACTTTCAGCATCTCTGGTCAGATTTCACGCACCTCACCAGCCTTACCACCACAGGGTCTTTGGACCACTACAGTAACATTGGCAGCATTGATGGGATCCCCCCACTGGACATGTCCAACACTGCCACTTGGTAGGAGGGCACGTCCATTGGGATGAGGAGTTCCTCAAAGTGTTCTTTCCATCATTCAACGATTTCCTCAGAAGAAGTAATTTCTTCTCGATCCTGGATTAACAAAATCTGGGGCAGGTCATCCTTTTCCCTCCTGAGTCTTCAAACAGAATGCCAGAACAACCTCAAGTCCATCCAGTAGTCTTTATCCATAACCTCTCCAAACTCCACTTCTGCTCAAGCTTTTGCCTCCCCATCCACTTTTGCTGCAGTCTTCTTAGCCTGTCGGTACCATTAATCTAAGTCAGGAGATCTCGCAGACATCCCTGAAGACCACCTTCTAAGTATGACAACTTCATTTTTATAATTTAAAATTTATCAAACATATTAAAATAATTTCATTTCTACATTATTGTAATCAACATTTTAAGTTAGAAATATGCCTCAAAAAGGAAATTACAGTATTTACTTCCACAATGAATTGTCTTAGACAAGGACACAGTGTAAATGAACCTGGTGGTGTCAAGCTGTGAAAGGTTGAGGCTCCTAATTGTTATGAGATTGCTTAGATTTTCACACTTCATGGATTTTGCATAAGAGATTTTTCAGTTTGACAAAAAAACCTTGAATGATAAGGAATTACTGTTTGTGTAGATATGATGGTTATTTGCTAGTGAATTATTTTTTATATGTTCATAATTTTAATATAGCAGATCTTTTTGTATTGCAGCAAATTCAACAGCTTTAATCAGTAAGAAAATATACGGAAAGCAACATTAAACCCAGTGATGTTGTGAACATCTTCATAAATATAATTTTGTCACACTGTTTAGAACAAATTCTATATGATAATTAATCTTGCTCATTCATGCTGCCTAGTGGTGTATCATGAATGCTGACTTGTGGGACCTTATTTAGCAAAGTAGTGCAGAAGCACTCCTAAATTAGTAGGTACTGCAGTATTTGAATTATGCATATGGGATACTGAAGTTTCTGGAGCATTTGTGTATGTATAGTAGAAAGCATACTTTGTTGGTTAAAACAGAATATTTAAGCATGGCTATCTCAGCATGGCATTGTGCCGCAACATGGAAATGGCTAGAACACTGAACAAAATGGCCACTATCACTTTTTTATTGCTTTACGTTTCCTTCATCAAAAGGCTTACAGGGGAAAATGAGAGACGGAATTACAGCACAAGTAAATGACAATATAGTAGTTATTAGTACATAAAAAATTCACCTTAGCTTCTCACAAGGTGAGCTGCTCAAGTATTCTTGTTTTCCAGTAATGAACTCCCTGAGGGTTGTTCAAAATGTTTTACAGATGTGCCCGATATTAAAAGACATGTCTAATATGGAATGCTTTTGGTCACATACATTAGAAGCAATAATAATATATTAGAAGCAATACATGTTTAAGAAGCGATGCTGCCTCACAAAACCAGAAGTTCTGTTTCAAATCTGTGCTCAGTCACTGTCTGTGTGGATTTTCAAAATTTTCCTTGTGTCTTTTTTTTTTCCTACATGCAGATAAGACTCAATAATTGCACTGCATTGGTTCCTTATAAGTGAGAAAAGGCCACATGCATGTGTGTGCCCTGCCTTGCATCTGCTACTATAAGAGTAGCCCTCATGATCCTGAACTTAATCAAGTGAGCTTGAAGGTAGATGGATGTATGGATGGCTTTATTTATTCAATTATTTTTTTAACAGCAACGATTAATGTTTTTGTTACAAAAGAAACACAAAGTAATATTGGCCACCCAAAATGCCTCTGCCCAGTCTCCTCTTAACGCTGTAACATCCATCCATCCATTATCCAACCCGCTATATCCTAACTACAGGTTCATGGGGGTCTGCTGGAGCCAATCCCAGGCAACACAGATACCTTCTCCTAGGTGTCTCTTGCGGATGTTTATCTGGTGTACAGTGTAATACAATTAGTTTAGTTGTAGTACTTAAACATAAGAAGCCCACAGCTCACCTTCAATGAGATTTGTATTTTTTGGGGTTATCTTACTAGAAAGGAAAATCTTTAGCTTGAAAAACTAAACAAAAGAGTTTAATGAAAAACAAAGCAAAACTGTATGTATGTATAGATAAAGGAAACACTGAAACACTGCCTTAGTAGAAACCAGGTTGTCTTTGGTGACACTGGTGATTTTCCCATTATTTGCATAGTAACTCGGAAATTTTGCTGGAAATCCTAATACAGAAAGCAGGGGCAGTTTATTTCAGGCTTGTTCTTACTCTGAATTTGTTGGACCTGGTTTGGTATTCCTTCTGTTATGATTGATGTTTTTCTTTATTTTCATAGGCTTTCCTGAAGTGTTTTGAACAAAGTATATGCCTGGTTTTGGGGTTTTAAAAGCTAAGGAATTCAATTATGGCATTTCTTTTAAAAAATATCTTGAAAGCGTTAAAATATTTTTGTGCTAAAGACACCACTGAAATGGCATGAGACCTTTAAAAAAATTATTCAAAATACCCACTAGAGGGAAGGGAAACAGTCAAATCTCAAATAGTTACAAAAGGGCAGAAAATAATCTTTATGCATAAAAGCATTTATTTCACAAGCACGAACTTCTTAACAAAAGCCCCAAAGGGCACAAAATGGCACGGAAGAAGTTGACAGATATAAGAAATCTAGTGGGGAATTAGTGGAAATTAGTGGAGGAGATAGAGGCGTGGATGAGGCTCAATTTTCTTCAGCTAAACAGATCCAACAGATGGCACATCACACCATCTCCGCTCTTCTACCATTACCAGTATCACTTTCGCTGGCCAAAACCTTCCCCTTTCCACATCTGTCACCAATCTGGGTGTTAAAATGGACCCTCAACTCACCTTTGACGCCCACATCAAACACCTCTGTAAGTCTTCCTTCTACCACCTCAAGAATATTGCTAAACTCCGACCAACTCTCACCCTGGAAGATGCAGAGAAGCTCGTCCATGCCTTTGTCTCCTCCAGGTTGGATTACTGTAATGCGCTCCTCATCGGGATTCCTGGCAAGAGTATTCAGAGACTCCAGTATATTCAGAATTGTGCTGCCAGGATCCTGATGAGGGTGCAAAAGCATGACCATATCACCCCAATCCTGAAAACCCTTCACTGGCTCCCTGTTCCACTCAGAATTGAGTTCAAGGTCGTTCTCCTCACCCATCAGTGCATCTATGGACATGCCCCCCTTTACTTACAGGAACTCCTTACCCCTCATACCTCCTCACGCACTCTCCGCTCTGTACACACTAACACTCTCCAAGTCCCTAGAACCAAGCTCCGCAGTATGGGTGATAGGGCTTTTTCATCTGTGGCGATGAGACTGTGGAACGCCCTCCCTGATTACCTGAGAGCCCCACAGTCGACTGATGTTTTTAAACGGAATCTAAAAACTCATCTTTTTAGAAAGATATTTTGTTAAAGTATAAATAGATTTTCTTGTTTTATTATTTTTGTTTTTATTCTGTAGCACTTTGAGATTTCTAAAATATGAAGTGCAATATAAATAAAATTTATTATTATTATTATTATTTGAAAAACATCCAATACAATGTCCAAAAGGATGGTTAAAAGCAGAGCATTACGATCAAATCTTCTAGTAAATCCTCAGAAGCTATAGTCACAATAACTCACCAAAACCATCAAGCAAATTTAACGAACACCAAGGGACTGCTTTCTTTCCTAGGCTTTACAGGGCCGAAGTCGGTCTCCTAATGAGAATAGACAGGCGGCCCCAGCTCCTGGGGAACTACCCACAAAAGACTTGTACAAAAATACACAGACACACAGAAACTAAATGATCAACAATACTGACAAACAATGCAAAATTATACCAATAATAAACATAACCAACAGTGTTACATGAACAAAAGAATCAAAAATGAACAAAAGAGACGTATAAAAACTATTTCAACCAGGGAAAACATTACATGTTATGCTGCAGTGTCATTTTGTTTTTATTATGGGAACCATGTTCACGTTGGTTGTTGTAATAGTAATATTACCCAGAATTATCTGGGCTTGTGCAACACATGATGTCAATTGCATTTCTATATCATCTGAGGTTTGGATAACAATCTTTGGTTGATTTTCTGGTGTCTTCTTCTTTCAACATTTAGACTTTTATTCTTGTAAAATGTATTGGATTGATAAAAGACAGTCTGGAAGTCTAGTAAATGAACCTGGCTTGTACTCTGACTGCTGGTCATTTCACTTAAAAATCATTATTGTTACCTTTAAGAGGGTACACCTTGTCTTCGGAGTAAAGCTATTTTTTAATACAGATGTGATTCTTTAAAGGGTAGGAGAGTTGCATAAAACATCAGCTCTCACAAATTTACAAACTGTGCACATATCATAATACTGCTACTACCACAACTGCAAACAAAGCATGATTTATAACCCTCTCTGTCTCAGTTGCAAAGGCCCACACTATAAATGATAAAGAAAGATGTCAGAACACACCCTTCCTTTCAGACTCAAAGCAGTTTGCATAACATTATACATTCATAAGACCCTAAATAAATTATCTAGAAAACTTTTTTCCTTCTTCCTTCCTAAACATTTAACTTAGTTTTCTTTACCTTCACAAAATAACACAAATTAAGCAGATTTATAAAAGAAAAATAAATAATGAACTTCACAAAAAATAAAGACTGTTCACAGAGATGAAGAGTGACTGTCATTTTAGATGTACTGTGAAGAACTGCCATCCCGTCTAGGATGGATCCCTGTTTTGCCATACTTGCTGCCAAGGTATGTTCCAGCTGCCTGTGGGCCTTATTTCATTGAGAAGATCATAAAAACAGATGGATGATTCTGAAAAAAGAAAGAATGAGCACTGCTGGTGCGTCTTTTATATCTTTATTTTAAAAGCTGTATTGGAACCTGAGAGCGAACATTCCCACTTTTCTATCATTTTAATTAAGCACCATTGGTATAAATGAAATGCAAGCTATTTTTGTAGCACAGACGTGGGCTGATATTGGCCACTGAAGAAATGTTTTTTTTTTTATTTTTATTATATATCCGAGCTTACTTAGAATATCCAATTAAAATTAGCAAAAACTTGTGACTGTTTTTGACAGTCAGAAGCTCCCACATATGATATTAAAGAAAAAAAAATGTGCCACATATTTTATGGCTGAAGGAAAATAATCATCTATCAGCTACAAGGCAGTGAAAGCTGCTTAGAGGAGTTTGGATTTGGAACAAGCCTAGGAGATAAGAATCAGCAGTAAAAGTCAATACACATTTCAAATCATATTTCCAATTACAAATATTTTTATCTATTGCTTTACAGTACGTTTGATTTTGTCTACTGAGAAATGAACAGTCAGGGTCTGCACAGAAGCAGCTTTCCTTCATAAAACCCTGACAGTCTGGTGCCATTTAGTTTCTTTTTTGTCAAACTCCTGAGTCTACTCCTTCAAGTTGTCCTTTGGTTGAAGTATATGTAGTGCAATATGTGAAGTGTAATAAAAAAAGAACAGAGTACATACTTATATAGTATGCTGAAAGAACCTCCAGTTGTTGGCTGATTCAAATGAAGGAACCCTCTTGGCCATCTCTATTCTCATATCTCATTAATGGTTTCTTAGTAAGCAGCTTTCCTTGTTTGGTAACTTTAAACCATCTGTAATAATCATGCAGTATTTGTTTGTTAATATTTTTTAAATATAGTTGAACTCATGATCCATCCCAGCCATAGATGATGCACAAAGTGTGTTTCTTTGTGCCGGTCCCAAGCTCGGATAAATAAGGAGGGTTACATCAAGAAGGGCATCCAGTGTAAAAGTTTGCCATATCAATATGTGGACAATAATACAGATTTTCTATACCGGATTGGTCGAGGCCAAGGTTAACAACGACCGCCACCAGTACAGTTAGCCAACAGGGTGCTGGAGGAAAGTGGGCTGCTGTTGGCTGAAGAAGGAGAAGAAGAGGGTGGAGATGTGTCCCGAGGCAGGAAGAGAGGAGGAAGGTAAAGAGAGTAGAACTTAGGGTAGGAACTTTGAATGTTGGCAGTATGAATGGTAAGGGGAGAGAGTTAGCAGACATGATGGAGAGAAGGAAGGTTGATATATTGTGTGTGCAAGAGACTAAATGGAAAGGGAGTACGGCCAGGTGGATTCAAATTATTCTATCATGGTGTGGATGGGAGGAGAAATGGGGTAGGAGTTATTCTGAAGGAACAGTAAGTCAAGAGTGTTTTGGAAGTGAAACGAGTGTCAGACAGAGTCATGATTATGAAGCTGGAAATTGAAGGTGTGATGATGAATGTTGTTAGTGAATATGCCCCGCAAGTTGGGTGTATGATGAATGAGAAAGATGATTTATGGAGGGAGTTGAATGAAGTAATGGAGAATGTACCCAAAGGACAGAAAGTGGTGATTGCAGCGCATTTCAATGGACATGTTGGTGAAGGGAACAGTGGACATGAAGAGGTGATGGGTAGGTATGCTGTCAAAGAGAGGAATAAAGAAGGTCAGATGATAGTGGATTTTGTAAAAAGGATGGAAATGGCTTTGGTGAATATGTATTTTAAGAACATAGGGTGACATCACAGTCCAAAGATATGCAGGTTAGGTGGATTGGCGATTCTAAATTGGCCCTAGTGTGTGCTTGGTGTGTGGGTGTGTTTGTGTGTGTCCTGTGGTGGGCTGGCACCCTGCCCAGGATTGGTTCCTGCCTTGTGCCCTGTGTTGGCTGGGATTGGCTCCAGCAGACCCCTGTGACCCAGTGTTTGGATTCAGCGGGTTGGAAAATGGATGGATGGATGGATAGGGTGACATACAAGAGTGGAGGAAGGTACACACAGGTGGATTATATCCTATGCAGGAATCTGAAGGAGACTGAAGAGTACAAAGTGGAGGCAGGGGAAAGTGTAGTTAGGCAGCATAGGATGGTGGTCTATAGGATGACGTTGAAGATCAAGAAAAGGAGGAGAGTGAGAATCAAATGGTGGAAAGCTGAAAAAGGAAAACTGGTAAGACAGGCACAGGGTGGTAGTGAACAGTTACCAGACTGCTGGGCAACTACAGCAGAAGTAGTAAGGATGACAGCAAGAAGGGTGCTTGGCGTGACATCTGAACAGAGAAAGGAGGAAAAGGTAACCTGGTGGTGGACTGCAGAAGTGCAGAAGAGTATACAGAGGAAGAGGTTGGACACTAAGGAGGGCGAAAAGGACCTGTACTGTTTGGTTAGACAGAGGGACCAAGCTGGAAAAGATGTGCAGCAGGTTAGGGTGATAAAGGATAAAGATGGAAACATACTCACAAGTGAGGAGAGTGTGTTGAGCAGATGGAAAGAGTACTTTAAAAGGCTGATGATTGAAGAGAATGAGAGAGAGAGAGGTTGGATGATGGGGAGATAGTGAATCATGAAGTGCAAATGATTAGCAAGGAAGAAGTAAGGACAACTATGAAGAGGATTAAGAATGGAAAGGCCGTTGGTCCAGATAACATACCTGTTGAAGCATGGAGGTATTTTGGAGAGATGGCAGTGGAGTTTTTAACCAGATTGTTTAATGGAATCTTGGAAAGGGAGAGGATGCTTGAGGAATGGAGACAGTGGATGTGCAGATAAAATTGATGAGCCACAGTATGAAGTTATGGGAAAGAGTAGAGAAGGCTAAGTTAAGAAGGGAGGTGATGATTAATGAGCAGCATTATGGTTTCATGCCAGGAAAGGGCACCCCAGATAAGATGTTTGCTCTGAGGGTGTTGATGGAGAAGGCCAGAAGGAGTTGCATTGCATCTTTGTGGACCTGGAGAAAGCATATGACAGGGTGCCTCGAGAGAAGCTGTGGTATTATATGAGGAAGTTGGGAGTGGCAGAGAAGTATGTAAGAGTTGTACAGGACTTTTACGAGGGAAGCGTGACAGTGGTGAGGCCTGCAGTAGGAATGACTGATGCATTCAACGTAGAGGTGTGATTACGGCTCTGAACCCTTTCGTTTTTGCAATGGTGATGGACAGGTTGACAGACAAGATTAAACAGGAGTCCCCGTGGACTATGATGTTTGCTGATGACATTGTGACCTGTAGCAAGAGTAGGGAACAGGTTGAGGAGACCTTGGAGAGGTGAAGATATGCTCTAGTGAGGAGAGGAATGAAGGTCAGTAGGTACAAAACAGAATACATGTGTGTAAATTAGAGGGAGGTCAGTGGAATGGCGAGGATGCAGTGAGTAGAGTTGTCGAAGGTGGATGAGTTTAAATACTTGGGACCAACATTACAGAGTAACAGGGATTGTGGAAGAGAGGTGAAAAAGAGTGTGCAGGCAGGGTGGAATGAGTGGAGAAGAGTGTCAGCAGTGATTTGTTACAGACAGTAAGAGTGAAAGGGAAGGTCTACAGGATAGTAGTGAGACCAAAAATGTTATATGGGTTATAGATGATGACACTGACAAGAAAACAGGAGACAGAGCTGGAGGTGGCAGAGTTAAAGATGTTAAGATCTACACTGGGTGTGACGAAGATGGGCAGGATTAGAAATGAATACATTAGAGAGTCTGCTCAGGTTGGACAGTTGGCAGACAAAGTCAGAGAGGCGAGATTATGTTGGTTTGGACATATGCAGGGGAGAGATGCTGAGTATATTGGGAGAAGGATGCTAAGGATAGAGCTGCCAAGCAAGAGAAAGAAAAAGATGAAGGCCTAAGAGAAGGTTTATGGATATGGTGAGGAGGACATGCAGGTGATGGGTGTAACAGAGCAAGATACAGAGGACAGAAAGATATGGAAGAAGATGACCCACTGTGGCAACCTCTAACAGGTGCAGCTGAAAGAAGAAGAAGAAGAAATTAAGCTCATAATCCACATGAAAGTAAGTAAAACATGTTCCAGTCAAAACACAATCAATACAACAATGCTTGTTCATTTATAGATGAGATTAGATTAGATAAACCTCATTAGTCCCATGAGGACATTCAATTGTATACAGGACAGGACAGATAATACAGCCCAACAATCAATCAATTAATAAATAAATAAACTTAATGAGTACATTGGGAGAAGGCACTGAATTGCCTGATAGCAATGGGCAGAAAAGACCCCCAGATGTGCTTCTTTGCACACCATGGTGGAATGGGCATGTAGCTAAAAGCAATCTAAGAGAGCACTTCCTGGAGGGAATGGAGGGAATTTTTCATGATAGAATCCAGTTTTGCCACCATCTTCTTTTCCAGAACAGCTTCCAATGAGGTTCATTGTGTGATGGAGCAGGCTTTCCAAATAGGTTTGTTCAGGTACTGTGCTTTTTTTGTACTCAGGTTGCTTCCCCAATAGACTGCAGTGTAGAACACCATACTGGCTATTATGGACTGATATAACATTCCCAATAGCTTGCTGTTCATGTGAACCCCCTGGTACTTGTATCTCTGTACCACTTCCACACTCTCCCCCTGTATGAAAGCTGGTCTCAGAGGAGAAGTTGACCACCAGCACTTTTGTCTTGCTGATGTTGAGTGGCAGATTGTTGTCCCTACATCACAAGACAAAGTCCTCCACAACCTTCCTCTACTCCAATTCGTCTCCATTTTTAATTTAGCCTATGATGGATGAGTCATTTGAATATTTCTATAGATAGCAAGTGCTGGTATTGTGCTGGAAGTCTGTTTTGTAGAGGGTAAACAGGAAGGGGGCAGGACAGTTCCCAGAGGTGCTTCAGTATTACACACCATATAAATTTGTCTTCAAAACTATGTCCTTCATTGGGTATGTGATTTGCAATAAGACAACATCATCACTAAAAGAGTAACATATAACAGATGTTCAGCAAATGATAGCATGAAATTACTAATAAGACATAAATTAATTATACTGTACAAGGCAATTCATGGTTTCACTTGACATTAGGAGTATGCTTTTTTTAATCATGAAAAACTATTTTTGATTGCTTTAACAATTCTGATGAGTGTAAGAGTTACTTACCACCTCTTCTGGTAACTGCAAAATTGGCAAAATTCTACTTACTTTTCCAAATCTCTGTTTCCATGTTCCTCCATACGTTTTCTGTATTCAAGACTTTATACATTGCCTGAAAGATAAGAACACTGAGTTAAAATTAACTTCCACATCCTTTTTACATTTCCAATTTTGTAGCTTGAAGCACATTTTATGTTATAAATTTAGTAGCATCTAACTTAAGCAGATGAAACAGAAGGAGAAAGAAAGAAAACAGGTTTGTAACTTTAACAAATTATATTTTTAACAATGTTTTCTTGTTTACAGCATTAAGTTCTTCCTCTATTGTTCATTCATTTTTCTTGTTGTGGTTTGATTAATGTAAACCTAAATGTTTTCCAGCTTTCTTGACTGTATAAGTTCAGCGTGAAGGTTCCATTTGAAAACACATGTTGCTGAGCTGAATTTAAAACTGATCGAAATGATTCACACATCAGTAAAGAAGACACAGTAACAAAATACAAAGACACAGAAGTGATTTTGTCATTCATAAAATTGACATTAAAATTTCATTTGGCACTTTAGTTACCTGTAGGTTTATTTTTTGCTTTTCAATGCAGAACACTATGAAGTCCTTTTTTAAAATTGACTATTTCATGACTGGAACTTAAGCTCGGACATAGCAGCACTTAAAGCTTTGCAGATGAGAACAACAAAGTGCATTCCCTGACTTAAGGCCTTGGCTTACACTGACAGACTCAGAGAATTAAACCTGTTTAGTCTTGAGCAGAGGTGACTGCATTGGGATCTAATCTAGGTCTTCAAAATCCTCAAAAGAATTGATAAAGTTGATCCAGCAAGAGTCTTTCGACTTAAATGTGAATCACATACTCAGACATCAGTGGGAATTAAGGGGAAGTGCTTTTAAAATTGAAGCCAGGAAGAACTTCTTTACAGAAAGAGTTGTGGGACTATGGAACAAACTACAAATATATGTTGTTGTAAACAACCTTTAAGAAGAATCTGGATGAGATATTAGGGCAACTTAGCTATTAGCTAAACAAATGGGCTTGATGGGCTGAATGGTCTCCTCTCATTTGTCAAATTCCGTATGTTCTTATATATGTTCTCAGGCCAAAATATAATGTGGAGACATGGCAAATGGAAGCAAACGAAAATGACTGGAGTAGCATTATATGGTGCGCTTTTAGGGTATTCACTGATTTGCAGCTTCCACTTCACAACATTGTTTTAATCAGGACCATTTCTTGGGGTCCTAAACAGTATGCCTATTTTAGGGCCTCTCGTTCCTCTTTCCCACAAAGGCTAAGGGGTCTCTGGCAATCACTTACATTCACTTATGCCACTTGACATGTTCTTCCCAGTGCAATAATATGCATAAGTAACACCCCACTGCAGGTCAAATAATTCCATGGTCTTTATATATAAAAATGCCCCATTTGTATGCTCTATCTGTGACTTTGTTCATAGCTAGAACTGTGGACATGGCTAAACATGATAAATGAGACCTTCTTTACCTCTTCTCTGGCTTAGATCTGTGTAAGACGAAGATATCAAAGCTCTGTTATCTAAACATAGAACCTGACGACTGTTTGAATGTCTCCTTATTTCTATTGCTTTTGTAATCCAACGTGTGTCCCCCTTTATGGAAAGCCAGATGTACCCCATTGGTTAAGCTTAATGTTGTTGGATATCTGAACTTCAGTGAATGTCCTGGACCTCCCATTGGAGTGCCAGAAATTGGGCATTCTGTCTTCACTAATCATCCTTTAGCAGGTGTTTCCTGCAGAGGCATTAGCTCTCTTGGAAATGTGTTCTTTTAATATTGTGGCTTATTAAATAATTAAACAATATCATAATATACCAGAAAAGGCGATATCCCTCCCATAGGGATTACGGCGGTACAAGAATCACATGAGACAAAATATCTTTTAGCTTACATTTACTGATGTTTTACGCGGTTACAGACGGGGAGGCATATGGACAGACTTTATCCAGGTGGGAAATCTGGATCAACACAGTCAGCCATTTTCTCCGTCCCTACGCTGGGAGGTTTTTCGACAACTCTTTGTGTCGACGCAGCCTCGAAGGGTCTGGCCACTGTCCAGACCTTTTATATGGTTCTTGCTTCATTTGCTGGTCTTCTCCGTCTCCAAACAAGGGCTGAATTCCTCTTCCCCAAAATACAGACATATCATAGTGCTTATATGCCGATTCTCATTCTCCCAATAAGGAAAGAAGATTTGTGCTGATAGAGGACAGAAATACCCTAACCTGTGTTTAAGCTGACTATTCAAGCCTCCAGTTGTCTTTGGCTATCTACTCCAATGCTTGGCTAGCACTTCTAACTGCTGAGCCTCTGTGTGCCACAGTTAACATGCACATGTGAATAAAACTCATAACAGTATTGTCCAGATATAGTGACATAAAGAAACATGTAGTATAACAGCAGGAAACAGCAAATTCACAGACTGACCAACATACTGTACCTGTATATACAAAATGACACACAAAGTCTTTTATATCTAAATTATTCTTGTAAGCCACATTTTTTCAAAAAATGTTTTTTAATTATTATTTTTTCTTCGTCAGAATGTGCATCTCTGATATTTTTTGTCAATTACCATGTGAAATATTAATTATTTTGAAGTAAGGCATAAATAAACTATTGACAAGAAAGGAAGAAGCTAATTGAATGTAGAAATTCAAATGAACAAAAGTGTAAAATTAATGCCCATTTAAGCAATTTTATTATAAAACTACTGACAATTATGAATTGCATTTTACTATCAGGAGAAGCAAACTAATTAGTTTAGAAATCCTACTTCATTAAAAGAACTGACTCCATTTAAGGAATAGCTTTTAATAAATCCGTCATCCATAATGGTGCATGTCGGAGCGTGAGCACGGCTGGATTACATTGTACAGGTAAATGATCCTTCTGTTTGCAGGTTTAATTACACTTATACAAAAATGTGGAACCATGCTTAATTCAAATTATGTTTGTTTATGTGAAATACGATTTTTTTCCTATTTAATATCAGTTGCAATCATTTTTAAGAGTGGATAAGAATCATTTCATGTGATAAAGCAATTTCCATGCTAAATGCTGTGATGTGACATTGTCTACATGGTAACATTCTGACACACTGACTCCCTGGTTGGGTTTGCAGGGTCCCCCTTTGGTTATATATATTTCTCTTTGGGGACTGTGCATGAGTATTTCATGTGAAGAACTGGTTTAAACCTCATGACCATTAGCTACTGGATTTGTCTTTGGGTCCCCGCAGGCCTGCCAGGAACAATTACATGATGGAATATTTTGAATGTTCTTTGTTTCTTATTTTTAGAAAGTCATTTACCTTTTAATTGTTTAATTTACGCCTTTGAGCCCTTTTGAATCAAATCTGTTTTGCAGTTATTACCATCTTTAAGGGAAAAGTGGAAGAAGTAGAGCTACCGGTTGATAAAGTGGATATTATTATTAGCGAATGGATGGGATACAGCCTTTTTTATGAATCCATGCTGAACACAGTAATATTTGCAAGAGACAAGTGGCTGGTAAGGTGCTTTAATTTCTAAATTTCCCTTGCTTCAAAGCACATTCTGTAATTGCTATACATATCTTTCAAGTCCTTGTGGAGGGAATTAAGTTTTAACTAGAGCAGAAATTATTAAAGAAGAATAAAGGGAAAAGGAGATAGCAAGGCGGCTAATGGTAGTCAGCTCAATATAGTACAGTATCTGTATGCTTACATAACCTGTGTCCTAAATCTGTTTATTTAACACCTTACAATTTATGCAGTAGTCATCACAGTACGTGACTTATTGCTGCTAGTAGGGGTCAGGCGATGGCACCACATTGGGTGCATAATTTTAACTAGTTGTAATTCAACTCTAAAAGAGTTACAAAATTTATAATTAAATCAAAACAAGACCAAAAGTTACATATGTGAATGTGTTCCATGAATGTGCAATTTCCTGTGTGTTTTTCTGTCACAGTGCTATCCAGAACAGATATGACTAAAAAGCCTGCGGACACCTGACAATCATGCCTATAAGAGTTTGTTGAGCATCCAATTCCAAAGCCATGGACATTAATATAGAGTTGGCTCTCGTCTTTTGTGGCTTTCCACCAGATTTTAATGTGCATCAGTAGAAATGTGTGTCCTTTCAGCCAAAACAGCATTTGTGAGGACAGGTACTGATGTTGGATGAGATCTCCAGGCTTACAATTGGCATTCAAATTCATCTCAAAGGTGTTAAGTAGAGTTGAAGGCAGGACTGTGTGCAGGCGACTTGAGTCCCTCCATTCCAAATTTGTCAAAATATTTCATAATGGACCTGGCTTTGTTTCTAGAAGAGAAAAGGGTCTTCCCCAGACTATTGCCATAAAGTTGGAAATGTACAATTGTCTAAAATGTCTTTGTTCCCTTCACTGAAGCCAAGGGGCCTAGCCCAAGCATTGAACAACAGCCATTGTCCATTATTACTCCTCCACCAAATTTTACAGTTTGCTCTGTGCAGTCATTATAACAGTCTTCTGCCATTCACTAAACCCATATTAGTTCATCAAACTGCCCGATAGTGAAACGTGATTCATTACTCAATAGAACATGCTCTCCCTGCTCCGGAGTACAAAGGTGGTATGCTTTACACTACTCCAGCCAACACTAGGCATTGCACATAGTGATCTTAGGCTTGTGCGCAGCTGCTTGATCATGGAAACCCTTTTCATGAAGCTCCCGAAGCACAGTTATTGTGCTGATGTTGCTTCCAATTTATTGAGGGAACTAATTATACTCAAAGTTAGGGAGTATCTGAAAAAATAAACTTCAACCTCAAAATATACAAGTGTTTTAAAGCTAGACATTCCAACTTTGCCCCCTATTACTAGATATTCAGAGAACCGATTACACCTCCCCAAATTTACATGGTGTGGGAAACCCAAATAGTAACAAACACTGTCTTACTCCCTCTGTTCAGGTACATTAATCCCAGAGCTGTGGCTGTGCAATAATTCCGGGACACAGATGTTATAAAAAAAATAGATTTGAATTGTTAACAAATCCTAAAAAGGCATTCATAGGAATACACATGCTAAAACACTCAAGACCTGATCGCATCCCAACCATCCACAGTAACAAAGTGGGATATCAAAGTCATGCAATACAGTTAAAGTGCAGTTACCATCCTCTGAAAGAGTAAGGGAACAAAAAGAGAAAATGAAAAAAAAAAGTCCCTTGGAGCACCGTCCTGAGCAATCACTTTCACGGGCCGTGGACAAATGCCACACACCCAGACCCCATTGTTCGTACTTCGTGATTTTGACCTCGAACAGGCCACTGTTGCACTACCACCTTTGTCGGCCTCTCTCTCTGCAGTATTCACTCTGTGGCTCACACTGGAAAAACAAGGAAGGGGATTCAATAGCCACCGGTCGAGATGGTAATTTAATCTTCTTCTTTCTTTCTCCTGTGTTTCTCTTACACAAATGCTTCTCTTAAAAACTTACAGACCCTCCCCCAGCTCATACCTCATTGGTTCAGGGTTAACACACTTCTGTCTTCATAGGCGAGTCACTCAGCAGTTTGTCTGTAGATGTCCAGGTGGAGAATATTGGTGTGAGGAAAAAAAAAAAAGAAAAAAGCAGCATCCAAACAGAACGACATAGAAAACAAATCCAGTAATCAGAATATTTGAAAAAATAGTGCTCTACTACACAAATTACCTTGTAACATTATGAGTGGTGCACCACAGGAAACGTGATTTTTAAACACTGTGCATTTCGACACTTGGCGGTCCCGCACTATGAGTGTGTGTGGTCTACTAGTTCATGGCTGTGCTCTTGTTGCTCCTCGACACTTCTGCCGCACAGTAATAGCACTTACAGTTGACCAGGGCAGATCTAGTAGATTTTTGACAAAGGTAGCACTCAATGAGAGTGTCATGTTAAAAAGTCACTGAACTGTTGAGTACGACTTATTCTACTGCCAGTGTTTGTTAATGGAGATTCCATGGCTATGTGCTTGATTTTATGCACCTTGCTAACAATGGATATGACTGAAACACCTGAACTCAATAATTTGGAGGGCTGCCCATATACTTTTGGCCATATAGTACAGATATATTAATGCACGCTCTTAAAGGCAAAACTCTTCTACAGTACAGAACATAAAGTACATTTTGAAAATGCCTGCTTAAAAACTCATATCCAGTATGCATCTGAACTGGAACACAACTTCAGCTGATCAATAGCCAATCCTACTCTGTTCAGAGAACTTTCAAACTGATTAGGACACAGCTATACCAGCAGTTAAAACTGATTTTGTTCCCATAAAAGTATTAATTGTAAAATCATTCCAGAGACAAATGGGAGTGACCAAGATTAAACCTCTCAAGACTCCTAGACCATACATGTAGAACAACTATGGTCTGCCTGAATCTTTTATGCATAGTTCAAAATATGATGTCTTTGTCAGGTGAATTGATTACGAGACCCATTTCCCTCCACAATTAATCAACAGAAACCTGGAGGATTGATGTTCCCTGACCGAGCTGCTCTGTATGTCGTTGCCATTGAAGACAGACAGTACAAGGACTTCAAAATTCATTGTAAGATTATTATTATTGTTTCTATTATTGTTATTATTATTTGTCTGCATTGTAACTTGTTTGAAGTGTGTAAAAATGAAATTAGTATGCTCACAGAATGTATAGAACCTTGTGAAATGAAATGACTTTTTACATAAAATGTAATTATCTGTGCAATTGCTCAAATATAAGATAATATAATATAATGATAGGATTATAGACTCATTATTGTCATATGTACAGAGAACTGTGAAATTGTTATTTGCATGTGCTAATCAACATGCAATACATCAGCACTTTCCAGCACCATGATTAGAGAGCAGAGGGAAATTCTCTTAAATAACAGCTGATATAACTATTGCACTATGTCCAAGTTGGACTTTTACTACAACAAACCTAAGGGAACTCAAGTCATGAGCACAACTCGGTTCATTTTGACACTGATGAGACAAAATACCAGAGAGCTGTTGCTAATCAAAGACAGGATATTTTGCATAACACAGTTAAAAAATACGTTAGTTTCCCCCTATCAGCATATAGGTAAATGGTATTATCCATGACACATCTTATATCTTTGTATATCTGAAGTTTGCAAAATAGACAGAATAAATGACTTTTGCAAATATTTTATCATGAAATAGGAACTTCTGTTTGATACTGCAATTAAAAATACTATAAAATGTCATATGATCTCATTGCCTTCATGGTAAATGTACTGAAAAAGATAGGTACAGAAAGTCGTAGTTGCACAGGACAGGCATTGTCAAAACCCCTCATAAATCCAAACAAAACATTTTCCCTAACTTTGCCTTACCTAAAAACGTCTGCCTTCTATAGCTAAAAATCCCAGTGTATATTACTTTAAGAATTTAACCTTTGTGTATGCCTATTATGCATCATTCCCATGCAAATAGTATGGCTGAAAATTAAAATCAGATTGGCTATGAGTGGCTTAACACACTTTATGTTGTAGCACAGATGTTATTTGTAATTTTTAAGATGTTTGTTTTGCACATCAAGTTTAAAAGAGTCAGGGAGTGAGTTTGGAATATCCATAATGTAACATAATAATCTAACATACTGTTTACCAGTTTCACATTTTTTTCTTTTCACACTGAAAATGTTTAAATAGAGAAACACAACCTTTTTTGGTATTCATGGTGCTATGGATATCTTTCCAGTATACCTTACATGCTGATTTGCAGTTTTTGCAGGTGTTATTTCATTGCTTGGCTGTAATCACTATATGTTTATAACAGTTGCTTAAGTTTTGGTTTAATTATTCTGAACAATTCAATGTTATGTAGCAGTTTTCATTGGCTATTGCAGTTTCTTCTCACAATACAAAGACTTGTATTTAATGTCAATTTAAAAAAATAGGCTCTGTGACGTAATCTAATTTTTCTGGTTTCTGAAACATAAGATCTGCTGCCTATTGAAAGTGACCTGGAGTTTGATTTGAGCTCTTAAGAACCCAGAAACTTTTCCCAGAGTCAGGTATTTTAGTGGTGGAATATTTGAATTTTGAAACTCATAGAGCCATGAAACAAAATCAAGATAGTTAAGACAAGGTTTTGTTTGAGGTTAGAAAATGTAATATTTTTTTTAAAGGATTTACCAGAAACACAGAAACGTTAAACACTGGCTTATAATTACTCAACTGTTTATCAACGGTAACTATGATTTCTGAATGCCTCAAATCCTAAGCAGTACAGACTGCTAATATGCTTCCTAAATAAGAGAAATGCAGTCACATAGAATATGTTTTGCTTAGCAGTTTGACAGTACAGTGAAACTAAACCTGCCAGAAGCAACCCACACAAACAGTTACTCAGAACCAGATGTTGAAAGGGATGCAAAACATCAGGGACATGTAGATCTCTTGCAAGGAACTAAAAGCATTCCTCCATGTTTTGATGTTTCAAGAGAATAAAATAATGAACACAGTCTTGCACATGACAAAGGAATTTTGTAGACTTAGCTTTCAACTTTGTCATCTCTGGAGGATGCACAGAAGAATAATGGGAACTTGCAAGCGTCTATTAATATTTCCTAATATTAATTTCAACTAAATGCAGTTTATTCTTATTTAGGAGAACCCCAGTATTAACACAGATTTACATTTGCAACAATGTAAGAAGAAAGGACAAAGCTGTGCTACATTTATATAGATAGGCACATTTTTCTTTCTTTGATTTGATAAATTTGTTTAATCCCCAAGGGGAATTTGTCTCAGAGTCAGAGAACAGGGTCAGCCATTGTACAGCCCCCAGAGCAATTGTCAGGTTACGGGCCTTGCTCAAGGGCTTAATGGAGTAGGATCCTTTTTAGCAGTGACGAGATTTGAACCAGCAACCTTAAAGATACCAATGCAGATCCTTAGCCACAGTATTTATTTAAACATGACGAATGACGCTGCATAGGTGAATGGTTTCAGAATAAGGAATTTAAGAAACATTAATCTATTAAATGAAATATACTGCAGGAGTGCAGAGCAATTACACTAATCAATTTATGGCTACCACTAAACAGACTTTTGACAAAAGAAGGAATCGTGCACAGAATGTAAGGAAAATGGGGTTTTAAAGCTGAAAATACATTCCAAGGGTGAGATTCTTATAGAAATGTTCCTAGGAGTTCTCCTGGAAGGCTGCCAGTGGAAGAAAACTGCTGCAGTCATTTAGGAATAAAGACAAATACAAGTAGCACTATAAATAGAGTTCAATGCCCTGATTAAAGTTAGTCTTTACATTCAGGACATTTTCCCAAAAGTAAATGTATCCAGTTCATTAAAGTGTTTGAACAATGACGAATAAACTAATGGTCTGGTACCTTGAGGCCAATACATGCAATTTTCTGAATAAAGCAGCACATGTGCTAAAGTAGGGTGACCATCCGTCCCCGTTTTCCGGGGACAGTCCCCTTTTTCGGACAACTGCCCCCATTCAGAAACATGTCCCCGGTTTAAGATTTCACCCCCAGTTTCAGCTGGTTCACTTTTTTGAAAGTATCTCATCACCACGATAATTTGAACTCGGCGCGCGTGCATGCACGGCGTTTTTACGGAGGTCATGCTTTACCATATCCTGCAATTTTGGCAAGAAATCACATGATAAGCTTTCGCTTTGTACTCTGTAGTGTTTAGCATCTCTACTCGTGATCTGTATGTAGATTCTACGCTCCTTTAGCCCCTAATGTCCCCGGATTGGCCCAAAAAATTCTGGTCACCTTAGCTAAAGTATTTCTCAGAAGAATAATTGACTCTAATTGAATCTGCTAGCCATGCTGAAGGTTAAATAATAAGAGATTGTTTTTTTAACTGACCAGGATTCAGTTGCTTGGCCCTTCACATCAGTAATCTTAAAATTTTATTGTCTGAAAAAACAGATTGATGGTTGGACTGTTATACTCAAATATCAGCAAATGGATAAAATTCCACTACCCGCGTGATATTCTCACTTTTCCGAGGATACCGAGTAAAAAGCAGAAGAGTGACCATTGATGTTATTGAGAATCTTTGAGATAATTCTGCTCCAGCAGCATCTTTAGAAGTGTCTGTCAGCCTCAAGAGACAGAGAAGGACCACAATGAATCAATAACAGAGTAAAATTAAACTGCTCCTCCAAAATATTATATTTCATTTTCTGCTAGATGTCCACTGCTATTCTGCAGCTAATTTCTTTGTAAAGGCCATAACCACATTCATTTTTCAAATCACCTATAAATATTAACATATTACTGATGGTGATTCTTGTCAGTTGCCTTTTGGTGAGATTTTATAACCCAAAATAATTGTACATAACATGAAACTCAAAAATTTTAAAACTGATACCTTATGTGTTCTTGTTTGATGCTTGGAAAGAATCAGCACACATTCCCAGAGGATCCAAAAAAAATAAAAGTCGCTGATAATTACTATTAAATAATGAGGCCATTTATGAATTTAAATGGCAAACTCTGCCTCCAGTGATACCTAACAGCCATGTGAAACACTGTTTTCTGTCCATTTCGATAAATAAATACAATTAATTATGTATGTGCTTTTCAGTATCTTAGGGAAGAAAACAGATGATTTTACTTGATCCAAAACAGGAGAAAAAGTGAGAAAGAATAATGGTCCCATGTGGGATTTTATTTAGTGTCCTGTAATTATTTCATAAAAGAAAGAACTATCTCTTTAGTATACCTAAAATAAAACAGGGCCTACACAAAATGATAATGATCTAATGATTTACGTTTTTCTTAAAAAAATCCACAATGTTTCTGTGTTGGAAATTACACTGTAATCAAATGATAGTAAAGATCATCCTTATTAATGAGTTCAAAATAAATGTCCTTTATTAAAACCAGCCTGAGGGGGCCTGCCATGTGCGCTAGTCAGTTCAGCATGATAAGATTAAAGTATATAATAAATTAAGTATCTTAAATAAGCTATACTAATTTGCAAAACACACAGAAGATACTCATTAGTTTGTACCAATCAGTGTACAGATAAATGGTATAATATTTAGCACACATATATTTTTCTATATCTAAAGGTCCCAAAATAATTAAATAGATTAGAAATATCTGTACATAAATACGACTTCTTACACATAATACCACAGTTAAAAGTTAATTTGTTATATGATCTCATCTCTATTAGTAATGTGCTGTGTACAAATGTTACAGAATGTCTCAGCTAAACTGAAAGGCACAGTCAGAAACACTTTATAAATTCATACAAAGATTATGTCATATTCAGAAAACTGCGCACAAGTACTGCAGTTATACTAAATTTATGGAGTACCATGTTAATACAGCAAAAAAACACATTCTTTTGATAGGAAAAGGAAAAAAAGACATGGAATAGTAACTCATCATAAATCATTTCTATTGGACTGGCAAATCAAACAGGCAAATTTCTAAAACGTGTCTTGATAATTTGGTTTGTGAGTTTGTAATGTTATCACTGCCAGCACTGCAAATTGAGCAGAATTCACATAACTGGCAATAGAAGCTATGTTTGCATCTGAATTTTGTATTTTATTTGGTAATAAATCATTGTATGAATTAGTGGTTTGTTTTATTCAAAGAAAACTACAACACATTTTTTGCATAGAAAAGAACAGTTTTGCCCAGATTTGGAGAAATTAACCACCTAATAATATATAGCTACTGTACATACCTACTGTAGTCATACTTCAATTAATTGCAGAAAAAAGTCAAGCCAGTTGTTGTATGGGAACTTTACATTGCATTGGAATCCCTACAACTTAACTGTCAGTTATGGTCTCATTCCGAAACTGAACATGAAATAGCTTGTCTCAAGGGTGAACTTGTAAAACACTGACCGCCACCCAAACCCTTATGCCAATATAAGCTACACAAAGAAGATGGACAAATGATTTGTCTATGCTCTTTGTTGAGGTGAAGTAATTTAATTTGTAATAAAACACATAACAGAAGTACTTACCTAGGGGTTTGTGGACCAGCATGGAGCATTTGACGAAACAACAAATTCTGTGCTGTTGCTTAATGGCACTGAACCCACCTCCTAACAAAAATGTCTTTACAATGGTATTATAAAACAAAAAAACTCCAAATATTATTACTGGGCTGATGTCTTTATCCAAGGTGACTAGATACATTTGCTTGAAGTGACTGTCTCAGGGTCACACAGAGTCAGTAGCAGGATTTGAACCCACAGCTTCAGGGTTTGCAGTCCAAAGCCTAAACCACTATGTCACATTTCCTGACCAAATCTGCTTTTTGTAAACCCATACGTGACATGAAGACTACTCTGAGAATGAGAAAACAATTCACAATTAACCATCACCTTTCTTTTACTTGAGAAATTTCAAAGGCAGTCAGTTTCATCAAGAGTTAGTAAAACAAACAAACGCTGACTAGCCCTGGCATATCAACATATAATATAGTGACAATAGAAGCTGTAATTTTCGTAAAGGAGATTGAGGAGCATTTAGGAAAAATGTGCTTTTAAATTTGTATCACTAAAAAGTAATTTCTGAAACAGAATAGTAAATCATGCTCTGTGACATCTAATTTTAAGCAAATTAATGCAACCTTATTTGAGCTGCTGAATTATTTTACATTGTCCAAAAATAAAAGTCAGAGTGAACTGTGCATAATGGCATAAAAAATGCAGGCGGTTTGGCATTTTTAATAAAGTGGTATGAAAGTTAATGAATTGTCAATCTGTTTGTTTGCAGGGTGGGAAAATGTGTATGGCTTTGACATGACCTGCATCAGAAACGTTGCCATGAAGGAGCCCCTGGTGGATATTGTGGACCCAAAGCAAGTGGTGACAAACTCCTGTTTAATTAAGGTCAGTGGAGCGATTAGCGTGGGATGCACACACACCCTGAAAACTGGCAAAAGGATTGGAGCTTCTTACTATGAAATGTCAGAGTGTAACGTCAGCCGTCTGTTTCAAACAGTTTTAGATGTACTTTTTTGTTTCTGAAACTTTCATTGGCTGAATTTTTTTGCAACTATTATTTATAAAAATAATTTAAATTTCATTATTTCAAAATATACCATTGTTTAGTGATTCTTCGTATATGTCAATGACTTGGTTATGCAAAACTGAAAATTAAGACAAGTACATAATATATTAGAGTTAATCTTTCTTTTATGTACAGTTGGGTTTTCAAAATTATGTCACAAACTTGATAGTTTTGGAGTATAATAATAATAATAATTCTTTGTATTTATATAGTGCTTTTCTCAATACTCAAAGCGCTCAGCAATTGCAGGTTAAGGGCCTTGCTCAAGGGCCCAACAGAGCAGAGTCCCTACTGGCATTTACGGGATTTGAACCGGCAACCGATTGCCAGTGCAGATCCCTAGCCTCAGAGCCACCTCCATTAACCTGCCATTAAACAGAAGTTGGACAATACAGTATAAATGACATAAACCTAATGAAACCTTAAACAACACCCAATAACAGTAAATGAAATTATAGGAGGGTGTTTTACTTATTTCAAAATATTGCATCAACATTCTGTATGATCAGCAGGGGGGACAGGAGAGGACACTAAGAATGACAGGTCTAGATGAATTGTTTGTATTAGAGAACCCATCCAGATGGCACAATAATCTCACTGACATGCTTAACTATGATTGGTGTTTCACATAAACTGTTACAAATATGCTCTCTGGACGACTAGCTGCAGTTAAGACAGATACTGTATGACATAATCAGTGTTGTTACAAGTGTCCTTACCACCGATAAGTGATTTGATTATAAGTTAAGTCCAACGAAAAAAGCTAGTGTGGAATGCAAATAAGGGAGAGGATAACCAAAGAAAAGTTGAGGTGCCAACCAGGTCACCCCATTTAATTCCTGTGTCCAAAGTAAAAGGCAAGCAGTGGTGCAACGGAAAACGGGTGCAATATCTGCCTTATAAGTCTCAGTGGCTTCCCTAAATTATCGTCTCTCTTGAGCAGAGCTGAGCCGGCGTGCTCCTTCATGCACAATGTAGCTCCTTTGACTGGGACGCCATCTTCCAGGAGCCCTCAGAATTATGTCATCCCGACCAGAAGAGGCGTGGCTTAGTTAAGTGGGAGGTGTGGCTGCGGTGCCCTTCTTGGGTGGATTTTGGAGCTACAACGGAGAAAGGAGATGGTATTGTTAGTGTTTGTGCCTCCTTTTGTTCCAGTGGGTTACTGCATAGCTTATCTGAGCTTGGAAAGTGATCTTCAGGCACCCATGCAAGAAACCAGATAAACTGTACATCTCATTATTGTTACATTTTGCTGGATTTGGAGAAGGTCTTTTGTTAAATACAAATGGTAACTGAAAAATGTATGCTTTTATTATTAAATTTAAAAAAGTATACCATTTTGGGACATGTTTAGTGTATGATTGTGTTATTTCTGATTTGTTCTGTCATTTGTTAATTTTAAATATTATTTGTCTTATTTTTTGCATATTTTGGGCATTGCGGCAATGATGTCACATGGTTGTGTTGTCGTACTGATTGTTAGGTACACAGGCTCATTGCTGGGTGTGGGCACACATGTGCTGGTGTGCAGTGTTGAGGGAACAACATGTTAAAAATAGCATGCATTATGTAGTCCGATTATTTTTTAAAGTAACAAGTAACCTAATACAGTGATACCTTGGAATCCGTTCCAGAACCCCATTCGAGTTCCAAATCGTTCGAGTTCCAAGACAATTTTTCCCCTTTAAAATAATAGAAACTGGATTAATCCATTCCTGGGTCCCATGAACTCAAATTTTCAAAATGATTTTAAAAGTAAATACATTGGATTTTAAGGTAAATATTTATATACAATATAAATATATAATAGTTACTTTACTAAGGTAAAAACACCTGCGTTACAAAACAAACAGATATGCGTTACAGCGGTACTACAGCAGCTCATTCATGCCATTACAAAAACAATAGAAAAATACTGCATTATTTCACTGACATATTGATTTTCCTTGCAAAGACGTTGTCTGCTGCCGTCCATGTAACACCGCGCACGAGTGCACTCCAGCCGTCTAGTGGCAGCTAGCGACAGAAAGATAAATCGAAGGGGTAAATCTAATCAGCCCAGTTTAGGGTCACAGGGGGCCAGGGATCATCACAGCAGCATTGGGTGTAATGCTGGACAAAGCAAACATGGCAGATGGTCTACTTGTCCTTTGCCAGGCCCAATCACACAACCAAGCAGGAAAGAGAGAGCAGTGCACAATCCAGTAATAGAAAACTATGAATAAAGTGTCAATTTAGTTTTTATTTGATCCATTTGGTGTAATAATTTGGAAAGAGGGTAATCTGGTGGGGCAGTGGCTAATGTTCATACCAAGAATCTTCAGGGGCTCACACTGGGGATGGTTAAAAAGAAGATGCACATTATTTACTTCACTGCACATGAAGGACAAAAAATATTTATAAAACACAAGAAAATGATCCAAATTTGTTGTGTTTCTGGTCAGTTTCATGAAGGTTCATGGGCTTTGGATTTAAAAACAACCAAAGGTCAGTGAAATGCATAGCTTTTCTACAAAAGAAAAAAAAAGCAACACACTGTTTGTAATGCATTACATTTTATAATAAGTACCTATATAACATATTTAGTTATGTTTTTTGTAATCAATAAGTAACGTACAGTAACTAAGCTACTTTTAAAGGTAATGGTCCCCAACACTACTGGTGTGTGATGTCAGGTGTCATGTCATGCAGGGAGAAGGGCTGCTCATGTCAAGTATCTAAACTTTAAGTAAGAAAGGATTTTTTGAGAAAGTAAAGTGCAAAAAAAAAAAAAATCCACTGCTGCTCACTTTGGACTGTTTTCTTGCAGAATGTTTTCTTGTCTTACCCTCATATTCTACAGGTAGATGCCACATTTACTTTTAGTTTAGTTTATCTTTATTGCACATAAAGGAAAATTTGCTTTGATCCTGTTAGCAACATACAAAGCACACTCCTACATTTACACATGCATAAGATAAAAATGAATGACGTGTTAATTATTATGTGTTACAAAGTTTTGACACGTTATCTGATTAAAAAAGTGATGATTCATACTCTCTTGACAAAAGTTGTTTTTCTCTCATCTTTACCAAAGCTTACACAAAGTATTTAAATATGCTTCAAAGGAAACAAGAACATTTAACATTTTTTATTGTATGGCAATCGGTAGTTGTCTATTTATGGCTCTGATGTCATTATGATAATAATCCTCTTCTTGGGCTCCAGTATGATATTGATTTTCTTATTCGGGTCCTGAGATTAAAAAGTTTAAGAACCCCTGGTCTAGACATTAAAGTTAGTAGCAAGGCTGGTTGCTATGCACTTTTTTTACAGCAAATCTAATTTCATATCATTCTTGTACTATGCTTATAAAGTACACCATATTGCAAGGAATAAAGCTTTTTCACTTTTTAAATAAAATGCTTGAATTTTTGTACAAACATTGCCTTTTCTGAATCCCCACCTGAATTGAAACAATAATTGACTAACTAATTAATTGTAAAGTAGTTGTTAGCTGCAGCCTTAATTGAGTACATCCTGACCATTTGGACCCCCATTTCATGTGGTCATATGTTTGAGTTTATTGGAGCTCATTCTGTACTGCCGGGGTAGACTTTGCTCTTAACAGGTTGGATTAAGTGATTGTGCAAATGGATGGGCCAGCAACAGTTCTTATAACTCATCTCATACTCGCACAGTGCTACGCTTCTGCTGCCACACAAAACTTGTTCAGAGTTGTATAAAGGACATGAATATCTGCATGCATCTTTTGTCACTGCAATGTTCCTTAAGTAATGTTGTAGTTTGCCACTTGGGAAAACCTGACAAAATGCACTGAGCACACAATGCCACATAATATAATCAAAGAAGTTTATCAGTTAAGAAAATCATTCAAATAAGTAAATAATAAAGGAGCAAAAGTACAAAAATGTGAAGGTTAATCCACAAAGTTTACATTTGAAGAAATTCAAACAAGACAAACTGAGCAAAAAATGTTATGATTAAAACAAAGACAAAAATATCCAAATTCAAAGACTCAAAGAATATTAAATTTCAAGATCCAAAACCAGAATCTGTAATCCAAAACAATAGGACAACAGACCCCTAAGCAAATATGAAGGACAAAACGAACAGAGAGCACAGAAATAACCAAGCAATCATTGCAGTGGCAGAAAAAAACAAACCTTAAATAGTCCTTAGGTGTTGCAGTAAGGCTATTTTAAAGCATTAGTGGCATATAACCCAACTAAGAGTCTCATCCCTCCTCCATCAAATACAAGTAAACCCTTAATAAGATAATTAAGTAAAGACAGGAGAATATGATTAACTGTCTGTTACACAAACACTCAAGAACTTTAACCTTGATCTTTGTTTTAATCGAGAGCTTATGATATGCATAACCCAACACTTGGAGGTGTGGACTACTTCTGCCAAGGAATCAAATTCTTAATTATATTTATGTTTCAAAACGTTTTTCACAATGTTTAAAATGAGATGCACTCTTTAGTTTATTTTTCGGATGGTGCAATTTTTTAACCTTTCTTTTTATGGTTTGTATGCTGCTACTGAATTGTACCAAGTCAAATGTCAGCATTGTGGACTTCATGGTTGTCCAAGTTTGTGGATGCAACAAAAAAAGTCATTATTCTCATTAGCATTTTAGTGAATTTTGGCTACTAATTCTTTTGATAATTGACTATGACTTACATTGTACATTTTGGATCTGGTTATGTGAAATCATTTTGGCTTTTAGCTCCTTTGCTTAATTCTTTAAATTATGATTTTGGTTTCACTTCCTGGGCTTGTTTATTAAAGGAGGTTATGCAGTTTGGGTGTTTGAACTCCAAAAAAGACACAGCAGCACTAGAAAAAGAGCAACTAGGCTGATTCCAGGACTAGGTATGTTTTGGGGAAAGATTTAAGGGACACAGCTGAAAACTTGTTAAGGGTAAATTTTACACAAATGTTAGGAAGTTTTCTTCATATAGAGAAGTATAGAAACATGGAATAAATTATGAGCAGTATGTTGGACAGAAGGAGTTAGTCGACATTCAAAAGTCAACCTGATGTTATTTTGGAGGAATTAAGTGTACTGAATAGTTTTGTTAGGCTGAATGGCCTGTTCTCATCAAATTCTTATTGTCTTCCTGATATCAATGTTTGCCTGTGTTACCACTAGGGAGTGCCTTGGTGCCCAGGTTTCAGACTCCACTCACTCACAGTCATTTCCAAGACATGTTAAACAAACATTTAATGACAACAATACCTTTTCCAGGATTCCAATCAGCAATACAACACACACTAGTTTATTCATCTCCTTCCATCCTCCTCAACAAGCATTATCTCACTCCCTCCCAACTTTGGCTCACCTTTCAAGAGTGAGACAGCTTCTTTTATGCCAGACCCGGTGTTACATAAGAGAATCACTTCTGGGTCAATTAGAAGTCCTCTAAAACATGGACAGTTACTCTTAATAGTTCCCCCTGGCAGCACCCAAGGACCATGACTGGGTTGCCCTTCAAAATTCCAATTCCCAGGCCACCCCTTGGGTGTCCATACCAAAGCAAAGAAACACTGCCCCCTGTTATACTGGGGAACAAATTGTCATTTGTTTGTCCCAGCTGGGAAAAGAATCTATCATCAATCTGGCCGGGTTATACCTCCTTTACTGTAGTCCTTCCATTATGGCCTCCCAGGCTGGGTAAGTATCCATCTTCCATCCCCATCGGGATACCTGTCCATCCAGGACAGCACTTACATAACCCCTCCTCAGCTGAGCCGTATAGGATGCAGTGGCCAGTCACATGAGGGGTAAAGTCCATTCTCCAGACATCAGTGACAGCCATGGATTACCCCAGGTCCTAGTACATGCCGCTGAACAGTCAGTACCACCAGGAAACTGTTGATAATTATGGGGAATATCAGAACCTAGAGCTAACCCAGACCACATAAAGGACATTGTCTCCAATAATGACCTAAACCTTGGCATTTAAAGTACCTCACATTCACTTTTGGGCACCCAGGGTTTCTTTCTAAAACAAAGGGTAAAGTCCAACCCTTCTTCTCTCCCCAGGAGTTCTGTTCTTGCCTCTGTGAACTTCTTGCCTTGATGACATTGTGTAAACAAAGTTACAGGAACCGAGGACTTTGAGTAAGGAGATCTTTCTTGATCATTTTTACCTTTGTTGGGTAAACCTGGCATTTTAGCCAGACTCCCCATTTTCCTTTTATACAACTCGATGTTTAGGAACTCCACATGAAATATCCAAAGGCCCTTTTTCACTGACCTTGTTGATGTGGCAAGAGGAGATTGTGTTACCGAGGTACTGGGTAACACATGTTGCTTTTAATCTAGTTTCTCATTATTTGAGATGCTTGTTTCTCGAATTCTCCTCCATCTTATAGGAATGAGAGTGACCTGAACACTGGCATAAATAGACAAGCCATTTTCACTTTTGGTTTCTTTTTCTATAGCCAATCTGACCTCTTCAAACTGAATTTTAACTGCTGCGGAGGCTTGAGGCACTGTTGCCCCATTGAACCCACCAGACAGACGTCCCAAACACACTTGTAAAACACCAAGAATAATATTTAATAATTCTTCTTAATAAAGTGTACAAAACACCACACTCTCCACAATTCTCAAATAAGCAATAATAAATCAATAATACACAAATCCTCCACCCCCAGCAGCTCTGCTACACTCCTGCCCAACTCCGGCTCCATCTGCTGAGGTTTCCCATAGTCCTTTTAAAGTCTCTGACCCAGAAGTATTCCGTGTCCGGGTCAAACGCCTTCTTCAGGTGTCCCGGAAGTACTGCAGGTTTCCATCCTCGTGACTTCTAAGTACTTCCAGGTTAACGTCACCATAATAGTCCCAGGGTTCTTGGTGAGCTACCCCTGGCGGCACCCACGGCACCCAACAGGGCTGAAGAACTGGACTCCATGTCCCATGCTGCCCTGCGGCAATCCGGTGAACCATTTCCTTCCAGAAGAGCTGCCATCTAGTGTCCCAGGGAATACATTGCCCTAAAGAGGCTCTTTCTCTTGGTTGAGGGATGTAACAGCCATCACACTGCTCAAACCAGAGATTTAGATTTCAGGCTATTAACTTGAACACTTTTTATCAGCTATAGCAAATAAGGTCACTCGGTACCCATCACTTGAGTCTGGGACCCTTTCACTCGGCGTTCCACTTTCTTTACCCATTGTGACCTCCATAGTCTATATAATTGTGTCTACTACATTAGGTACAAAATGGGATAAACCTTCAACTGACCCAAATTTTTAAACAAGTGCTACTTAGTTCCCTTCACTTACTTGTAGGATCACTTCACACTTCTTTATGCTGTATTATATCGGCATCACTTACCAGTATAGTCAGATCAACAGCAGGGGGCAACCTAATCTCCAGACATCACAAATATGTGTTGACTGCCTTTATATGTGCTTGTCAAAGATGAGACAAAAGAGTCACAAAAAGATTTGGGGCAGCCACCCGTATAATTATTTCTGGCTGCAAAAATTTAAATTGAGAATACATTTGTGTATGGATTCAAGTCCAAAACAGAACTGATAAGGCAAAGATGGTGGCTTTAAAGCAGAGAATAGGAAGTGACATCATAAGGTCTGGAGCCAGAAGTGGTGTCATCATGGCCGGAACTGGAAGTGGCGTCATTAATCCCGGAACCAGAAGTGACGTCATCGAGACCAAGCGGAATTTCTTGTTACCGGTCTACAGTGGAAAGAGAGAAAGGTCAGTATACTTTGCCACCCCCTGGTCTGGCATGGAATTACCCTCATTTTGGCCCTTTAGCTGCCACCCATGCGCACATATGTGACATGCTGTTGCTGTTTTATCAATTCCTTGGAGCAAGGTGTGTAGTTTGTCCAGAATCAACAGACTTGACCACACTGGTTAGACAATTTGTTTAATTCAGAGAAGTTGATCAGTCCTTTCGGTTGCTTCATCTGCGGTCCAATACAACATCACTTCTTTTCATTTAATTGTTAAGAGCCGAGAGACAAGCATTCTTCTTGCACATGTTTGACTACTTCAACTGAGGCATGCTGGGAGGCATAGCTCAGGGGAACTTTAACTCAACCAATCTGTCCAGTCTTTTCTGTTTTCTCGATGGCTTTCAGGCGTATTTCCTTTTTCCTGTTTCATTTATGTTTGGTAGAATGCCCAGAAGGGACTGGGCGGTCTCATAGTCTGGTACCCCTGCAGATTTTATTTTTTCTCTCCAGCCAGTTGGAGTTTTTTTTTTGTTTTTTCTGTCCTCCCTGAGCATCGGACCTTACTCTTATTCTATGCTAACTAACGTTGTCTTATTTTAATTCTTACTTTGTCTTTTTTTTCTCTTTTCTCCATCATGTAAAGCACTTTGAGCTACATTATTTCTATGAAAATGTATTATATAAATAAATGTTGTTGTATTTCCTGAAACTTACTCCCTTTCTTGGAATGAAAAGAAGAGTCACTCACTACAATCCTTTCCTGTTGCAGTTTTCTTGTTGTTGTACCTGGAACCTGGAGCACTGTAGTGCCGTTGTCACTTTAATTTTCCCAGGGCTCTCTGGGATCTAGCACATGGTCTTCCTACATAAATAATAGAAAGAGGTTCTCACAGCTAGACTGATTTGACCGCGCACTGCCCCATCTTGTCTGGAGCCATGGTATGGTATGTATGGTATGGTATCAGACTGTCTGGCTCTTCACTGGCTATAAGGTATTAGTATGGTAGACAATAAGTATAACCCCAAGACATGTTTAAATCTTCCTCGGAACATACCTCGTTTTCATACTTGTCTCCCCATATATAATTCTCATGGTAACTTCTCACTTTTTGGCATGAAAAGTCCACTGTAGATAACCTTGCAGTCCCTCCATCTTTTCCATCTCTCAGACAGATTCATCGAGCAGCAGAAACTCCATATGTCTGGCTGCTCTTGATTTTCCCACTCCTTTTAATAGACTTTTTCCCCATTACAGCAGGTAATGACTATGAACTTTCAGAAATATTTTGGGATGGTTGTGTCTGAGGGTTTGGTCACAACAAATTTGTTAAACAGGTCCCTGCCAAACTAACAGACAGGAAATCCTGCCAACTATGCCAGATGTGACCACAAGGAGCACCTTGGTGCCCAGGCTTCAGACACAACTCATTCACAGACAGTTCCAAGGTCTGTTCAATAAAGATTTATTGACAACAGTACCTTTTCCAAGATTCAAATCAATAATTAGGATTATTCCCTACTCAGGCTCACTTTTCAGGAGTGAGACGGTTTCTTTTATGCTGGACCCGGGAGTACATCGAGGGTTATGTTGTTATATAACAGAAGCCCTTCTCGGTCAGATGGAGGTCCTCTAAAACATGCAGAATTACTCCTATTAGTGCCTCCTGGTGGCACCCAAGGACCCTGACAGGGTTACCCTTCAAAAATCCAATTCCCAGGCCACCCTGTAAGTGTCTATACTGGGGCCAAACCAGAGAAGTGCTGTCCCATTTTATACTGGAGAACAAACTGTCCATCTATTATTTGTCCTGACTGGGATAGCAATCTACTTTTAACCCAGCTGGGTTGCACCTCTTTTCCTGCAATCCTTTCATTATGGCCTTCCAGCCGGATAAGGATCCATCTTCCATCCCCAATGAGATACTGGTCCATCCAGCACTGCACTTACATCTGTTAATACACCCACCCATAACCTTTCTTCTGATTTTATTCTTTTTCAAACACCGCTGCTGCCCAGCAGAGTCAGTACATTTTCTGTGTGTTTTGCTAGTATGTTGTCCCTGATTCTGTATGGCTTTTCTCCAAGTACTCCTGCCCTTTAAAAACACATGCATTTAAAGTTTATTGTTTTTTCTGTATGAGAGAGTTTGGATGTGCTTGTTTGTGCCTTTTGATGGTTTAGCATACCATCAGGGAGGATCTGGTGGGATAATTTTCAATAACTTGAAACAATTTGATGGAAAAAATTAATTTTGAAAACTGGATAGATGAATGCTTCATCTATGACGATAAGTTACAACAGCTTCCCGGTCCAAGTTCATACCTCTCTCCATCTCTCATGTGTTCTTATAACTCATTTTAATTTTCATCCTCCTTCCAAAAACATGAATTTTACCTTAATGGTCAGCTCTAAATTTGCCTAATAACCTTTTAAATGTGTATGTGTGGGTCCTGCCACTTTCAGGGTTGGCACTCACTTTATGCAAATGCAGTCGGATTAGGTTTAAATTCTCTGCAATTCCCTCGGAAAGCAAATGAACTTAAAAATACAGAATGATTACCTACAAAATCACTAAAGCCATTTAAAGCCTACAAAATCATTAAACCATAAAGCTCCATCCATAATAAAGCCTGTGTAATTCCAATTTACATTTCATGAGGAAACCTTAAATTTAATTGGAAAAATTATAATTTTAAAGAAGCAGGAGAGGTTAAATCATTATATTAAAAAGTAAACTCAAGAACCTATTTTTCAGAGAACATTTTATGTTACAGCACTTTGTAAATACTTCTAAATCTGTAATAAAACAATACTAATGCTAAAATATTAAATCAGAGGAGGAAATATAGAAAAAAGTTCTAACCTGAAATCATAAGGGCACCAGTTTTCTAAAACAACTTCTGAGAGGCAAAATAACTAATGCTTAGTTTACTTTGGTTTAGTATACTTATAAGTTTTTATATCAGTGAGTATAACTAGTCAAATGTTAGATTTGAATACAAAATTGGTTGGTCTGATATTTGAAAGCACACCTTTTGAGAAGGATCTGGGAATCATAGTTAACTTGTCTCAGTCTTCATCCAGGCAGTGTTCGGAAACTACTCAAAAAAGCTAATAGGATGTCAGGTTATATATCAGGAGGGGTGGAGTATAAGCCAAGGGAAGTTACTCTTAAGATTTATAACACACGGTGCGGCCTCACCTGCAGTAAGTCATACAGTTTTGGACCCCGGGCTACAAAAAAGACATAGCAGTGCTAGAGAAAGTCCAGAGAAGAGCAACTGGGCTGATTCCAAAACTAAGAGGTATGTGCTATGAGGAAAGATTAAAGGAGTTGAACCTTCTCAGTTTAACAAATGGAGGTAAAGAGGGGACATGATTGAAGTGTTTGAAAGTATAAAAAGGAATTAGTAAAACAGACACAAGTTGTTACTTAAAAATAAATTCTGCAGCAAGAACATAGGGATATGGTTTGAAACTTGTTAAAGGGGGATTTTGTACGAACGTTAGAATGTTTTTGCACATGCAAAGAACCATATGGAATAAATTCCCAAGTAGTGTGTGTAGAAGAATATGATGAACAAGCTTGTTGGGCTGAATGGCCTTTCTTCATCATAATTTTCTAATGTTCTTATGTTCTAAAAATATCTACATATACACCATTGAGATCTTCCTTATCCAAAAATGATTTGTTGAAAAAGCTATCCTCTGCTGGATAATAAAATAAACAGGGAGTTTACCAAAGGATCTCACACAAACACACCACCCAAAAACATTAAAGGGTGCCTTTTACAATATTTTTTTTGTATTCATATAAGCACCTCTTTTTAAGATGTAGTTACAATCTATGGGAATGCTTAGAACAGGGGATCATCCCAGACTCTCTGCTTGTGCCATTGACTTTGCTTGAGTGGCAAAATGGCTGTACAAATCTAAAAAGAGCATATTGGCTGGCTTGTACACTGTAGATATTGCACATGGCATTTGCTCCTCACTGTATCTGGCAAAGCTTTTAATCCTTGTTTGTTTCTTCAGCCACAGTTGTGTTATGGATTCTTGCATATTGGTGAGTTTCTGGAGCAACAACAGCTCGGTACTGTCTGACCAGGCCTCTTTTGATTGATGCTCTCTAGTACTAGCTATGCCACCAACCCACTAATGTATTCCAAACCCTACCTAAAAACTAACTCTGCAGTTTTCATGCAGTTTTAACAAGTGGTATAAAGGGTTAAGTTTTACATTTTATAATGACTTAAGACAGTGGTTCTCAAACTGTGGGGCGCGCCCCAAGCTGTACAAGGGGTGCGTCGAATAAATGAACAAGACATCAAAATTATTTTTTTACATTTTTATTTCAAATTTAAATTTGCAAGCATATAATCACAAAGAATGCATTACAACTAAAATTAAAATAAAACATTTCTAAGGCATAGATGTAATGACTAATATGTGCCTGCTTTAAAGTACACAGCCTGTCCAAGTTTGGTTTGATATTCGAAATACGACACTGTGAGCTCCTTTTCTATTTGAAGTTTGTTTCTATGACGAGTGGCACCGCTGCTGCTGCTTTTATAGTCACGTATTTTCAATCCAGAAAGTTCGAGACGTATCGGTTTCATCGCGAACATTCGGGTAACAGTAGATCAGGTGATAATGTGGCGCGACTGCACCACATTGGCAACGTAGCCAATATTGCCAAATTGAGTTAAATAATAATTTACTGCGTATTCTTTATTTTCATGATACAACTAATCATCCATCCATTATCCAACCCACTATATCCTAACTACAGGGTCACGGGGGTCTGCTGGAGCCAATCCCAGCTAACACAGGGCGCAAGGCAGGAAACAAACCCTGGTTACGGCGCCAGCCCACCGCAGATGATACAACTAACAGCGGTATAATATTTGTCGGACGAAAATATGTTCGTCTCGCGCAGATTGACTTCATTGGTGTCCTCGTTTACGAGATTTTTAAAAATTAAAACATATTTAATCGTTTCTTTACATAAAAAAATAATTAAATAAGGATAAATAATTTATTCTTTGTTTTTGGGATTAGAATTACTACCAAAAACCACACAAGGCATTTTAACAGTTATTAAAGCACTTTAAAAAAAAAAAATAAATTGCAAATATTTCATCAAAGTTAGCCGAACACATGCAAATCTTATGGAACTAAAAATGATAGGATATCGCGACACCGCACGAGTATCATACCTTTGTTAGCTGTATCACGGGTTATTCTTATCTACCTTATATTATGCAGGGAGCGCAGAATTATTCCAGGTAGAAAGGGTGGGACGCGAAATACGAAAGTTTGAGAACTGCTGACTTCAGAAAAAAGATGCAATTGAGTTCTGTTTGCTTTGCTTACTTTTAAATGTAAGGTGCTGTCTTTGGCATTCAGCCCACTCCCTCACACAATTAACAAGATATGCAGGCCACTTGCTGAAGCTGAATTGCCCTTGAAATGAAGTATCCTGTCCCGAGTGTAGTGTCCTCTTTTCCATTATGCCTCCTGAATTAGACTACGCCTCCCTGAAGCTGTACATCTCCTAACATGCTTGTTCACTTCACAGACATGTCAGCTTTTACATTTAGCTGTCTTACATGATAGTAAAGTGTAGATGTGGTCACTGAGATAGTTAGCAAATCCTAAGGGCCAACATTTTCACCTTCACATAACCTTTTATGGAATGTGATAGTAGGGAGCCTGAAGGTAACTCTGTGTTTTTTAGTTTGTTTAACTTGAATTATTCTGCAATCAGTTAGAGATGAAATCTTTCAAAGATATCTGGACTAGCACCCAGCCAAACCTGGCCTACTGGATTCAAAGAAATTGTACCCACTTCCTCATTTGAAGTTATGTGACAACAAAAGAGAGATGGTAATAGGTGTTCATGCAATGAATTTTGCAATACTTGGGCTTAAGTGCAAATGCATTTTTCAAATTTCTAGTTATACTGTTGAATTAAGATACTAATAAAATAAAGGTCACAGAACGTCCATCAGAGCAAGTCCTGTGCCAGAGCTGGGCAGCCTGTTATTCTGCATTATCTGTCCATTCTCTTTCTGAACATATTTAGTGCAGAGCAGAGTCTTAGGAATCTATAAATTGGCCCGGCACTATTGAGCACAAGATAGATACCCTGGATGTGGCCTCTATGATAACTTCATTTCTTTTATTTTATTAATCCAAAGATTTGTTAAAAGGCTTGCAGAGTAATTCCTTGATGTGCACCGTGCACCTGCCGACATTTTATGATTCATTCGCTCACTGCTCGAAGAGAATGAGAGAATAGGGCCTGCTAATGTTTGCTTTATGCATGAACTCTCCTTGGATTTGCCCTGGTGATAAAATCTCTGTAATCAGTAATTAGTACTACCAGACGAAAAATGAACTACTGAAATGGAAATGACAGAAGAGGCTTCATGAAAGCCTTCATTTAGAACTCTATTAAACTCCATTATACGGTGAGACATGATAAATCAATTTAACTAAGGATAATAAATTTGACCTGAGCTACCACAGGTCACATATTCTCTTTGATATGTGCTAGTGATCTTGAAGCTGTAAAAAGGATTGTGTTTGTGATAGCTGCTGTATGAAGAGATAGTGGGGGGGGAGGGGTTTGGGGTTTGCTTGCAGAAAAAAAATGGAATGAGGAAAACTGAGTTGGCGTGAAGACTGCAGTGCTGCACCTCACAATGCCCAGTCTCAGTGGAAAAGAATGCTTTATATAGAAGCGCTTCAAGACATGAATAAAAATCCTGAAAGTCATCTTTTTATTTGTCGTATTTGAGAAATGTATTAATAGGAGAAGAGGTTGTTATAAGCGGGAATGGGCACTGCTGTGAAAACACCACACCCTGTTGCCACTAGTAAAATTAGAATGTGGCCTGCAATCAGATAATAAATTAATGAAAGAAGAGTTATGTGCTCATTTATTCTACCGTCTATTTTCAAAACACATTCTTCTTTTCATTTTTAATCCTGTTTATTCATTTACAAGGTCACAGAACAGGATAGGATAACAGGCTATAGACGGGCACACTCAGTCATAAAGAATACATTCAAAGTATACATTTTAAAAAGAGTATTTTAATGTGCCAGTTGGGCCATTGTGCTGAAATAAACTCCACCTCCATATATGGCTAGAAACACACATTGTGTTCCAGAATATGATGCCTTTTTATTGTGAGCACTACAACAAGTACAGATCAACAGTAAAATATTTTAAATATACTAGCCAACCCGCAGCATACCATACGCTGCATAATCAGGCCGGTTTTTTAATAATTTTTAAGCACACATTTGAAAAATCGGTAATGTAATAAATCAGCAAGAAAAGCAACATTGTAACAATGCACGGAACGAACCAACACACAATCGTCCATGACTGAAAACTGGCGCATCGCAATCGCGCCTTCTCTTGCCAGACGGAGGGATGGGGGTGCACGGCGCTGAGTGTGGAACGGTAGGAGAGGAGATGGACATCCATTCAGCTCCCTCCGTCATGCTAGTCTGCTGAATTCTCGTTCAGTATGTACTGCGCGCTCATGTGCCCACCTCCAACTCGTCACTTGAGTCGTTGGCTGCTTTTCTAAATATAATCCACCAAGACACCCGACCACGGTAGTAGCGAGGTGGGTGTGCACAAAGGGTAGGGACGCAACCAGTGGGAGCGTATGAGTCGCACTTAGTGGGAATTCCATGGTTTGCAGCCCGAATGGGGTTCAACGGCTTACCCATGCCTCTCTGCGCCGGGTAGACACACGCTCAATCTCATACATAATTATTTTTTGAATGCTCAACACTTCTGGAAAGACACGGTTGTCTAAAATGGGTTGGTGTGAGAATACAACATTAAGTGAATGAAAAGATGGAACTCTGGAGACAGCAAAATACAACACAATAGAGAACCCACGGCATAACAAACACTGCATAATTTTTTATTGATGGTTGAACACTTCTGGAAAGACACAGTTGTCTAAAAAGGGAGGGTTTGAGGATACAACAGAAAGTGAATGAAAAGGTGGAACTCTGGAGAGAGCAACATATAATTGTCCGTGAGTGAAGAAGACACATGTTTGTCGCGGATGCGAATTGCTGTATGTAGCGTGTAAAACAGTTTGCTATGGTGCATGCGGTCGTGCGTCGTAACCGAAAAAACTCGTTTTTTAAAGACTGCTTACTTCATTGTGTTTTAACCTCAGTTGTAAAGAATTGTTTTAAGGATCCCATGAGATACCCCTCGCAAACTGTTTTACACGCTGCATATGGTGACTCACCTCCACGAGAAACATGCCTCTATGAACAGTCAAGGTGGCTCGGAGGTACATGAGGCCTCTATGTCAGATGAATATAAATGACGCGGTTCTTTCTGTGTCGTCACGCCCGAGTTGGTGGGCGTGGCTCTGCGAGTTGTCGTTGTATCCAATGGTCTTGGAGTTGGTGGCCGTGGCTCCTCACTGCGTGCACCATAGGTGTCTTACTTGTTGGCAGCTTAGTGAATTCACGCCCCTTCCGGCATGCTTTCCATGGGTGTCTTGCTTTAGTGAATTATATATATATAGATTATGACAAGACACTGGCCTGGCACCAAGACGTAGCATACAAGGAAGAAACAGCTGGCGGGCCTGGTTTGGTCCATAACAGAAGATTTACAGTAGTGATCAGCTGGCTCAGCATCCTCTTGGGGATTAGCCACCCTTTGCAAAATTTAAAAGTGGAAACCATAAAGTGAGTATTAAACTATTAGAAAACAGAAGCAATATCATTAACCTCCTTAGTAGTATGTTTACATCTGGAAAGATTAGTCAAAAATATTTCATATTTGACAACAACAAAAAATGTTACATGTAACCAAAAAATGTAAATATTGAAACGCAAACAAAGGTATGTTTAGAGTTCACTGCTGTACTGATTCGGATTTCGTACACTTCCTTCATGTGATTTGTTTTAAAACAGTCACCAAAACACAGCCCGATGTTACAACTGGGACAGTAGAAATGTGTTTCTTTGTGCTTTCGCATGAGAGGGTAGAATGTGAGTGCTTGATTCACACGATCAATGCACCCCTTGTGTTAGTGTAGGCTACCACAGTGCAAGGCTTAGTGACTTCCACATTTCCCCTGGCATAAATGACAGTTGATGGATTTTGAACATTGCTCAGTGAACCCCGCCTCTTGTGCTTCTACTTGATCGCAATCATTTGGTCTTCTGTCTCACAGTTGCTATCGCACCACAGTGAAACTTCACATGAGTGAATTCATCAGGCATAGCACAGCGGTTGGTCATATAGTACATTTCAATATCCATGTCAACATCTGATGACCAAATTTACATTGTTATCAAAATTGCTTGATTCAATAGTTCAGCTTCAGTTAAAACTGATTCTACACCCTCTCTTTTATCTGCTGCTGTGTTTTGGTTTAAGGCTTCTCCCCACTCATGAATATTGAGGAGTTACCTTTGAGGGGCAAAACACATAGAAATATTCATGATTTTTTGCAGTATAATGTTATTTTATCCACTAGATGGCAGCAGAATACTATCCTGAGAGTTATTCAGGCTTTACACTCTAAAGAGGAGCATCAACTATCACCCCATATCTGACTTGGGTGTCACTGTAATTATATAGAATTCCAAGCCAGAATAACACTCTGGGTTAACGCCAAGGGGGTTAAAAGATGTGTTAGGGTAAATATTTTGTAAATAAAGAATAAACTTGCGTAATCCTTACAAATGAAATTCAAAGTAGACATCCTTTATTTATACCAGTGGTGGAGCCTCACGGTGTGAGCAGCTAGGTTCCGTGGCAAGGCTAAAGGGATTAACAGAGTAGTTTCCTTTAGGTATAATAGCTGGAAATCATTTCAGTTACACCAATCAATACACAGATAAATGGTATACTGTATTTAAACATTATAATTATGCCATTTTGTGTCATTCAAAGGTCCCAAAATAGCTGATTATTAAAAGTCTTAGGTAAAGATACGTTTCATTGAACAAGATGTTTTGCATGTAAAGAACAAAACAAACAGTTAAAATGGTTTATAATTTTATTATTAATTTACCGTATATACTCGTGTTTAAGTTCTCCCGCGGATAGGTAGGGGGTTGATTTAACTTTATAATTTCTGTTATTTTATAATGTCAGTCGTATAAGTCAAACGCGGAAAACTCCCGCTATTGGTCCAAGAGATTATGCTATGCTAACGCCCACCTGACAGAGTAACCACAGAGCACACTTTGTTTTCTATGTATTGTGCCTATGTGACCACACGGTAATACCCAAACTATTACGAAGTGACATTTGCACTGATTTGTGTTTTTGTATCTCACACCCTCATACACCTTTATCGTAAGAGCATCCCTTATCTATGATGGAACATTCAATCAGAAGAAATTATGAGCTGAAGCTGGTTTTAAATGAAAAGTCGTTGAAGTGGCAAAAGAAATTGGTAACTGAACGGCTGCATCAAAATTTGATGTGTATGAGAAACTGGTGTGAGATTGGAGGAGGCAAGGAGATGTAAAAAACAAAATGTAAGTCTCGTATTTTTGAATGGCTGTATAAGTTGGGGTATGATTTTATGATAGATTTCTCGGGTTTCAAGACCTGAATAATATGTGAATATATAAGGTAAATATGCCGGAACAAACAAAGTTGGGATGTCCTTGTTTAACAAGTTTATCTGAAGGACTGCCATACAGTGAAGTATTAAAGTTTGAGGTAATGGAAGCTTGGAAACAGGAGAAATAAATGCACTAGACAAGCTCATTTGTGTATTTTCTTAGTTACAATAAGTTTAATATATTCTTGTTTATCAGGGCACTGGTAAGTGGTAGCATGTTGCATGTCAGAAATACAAGTAAGAATTTCAGCTGTACTCTGTAGACGTGACAATAAGATGACTAGTAGACTGTGCCCTATAAGGAATTACTGAGGGGGCTGTAGGTTAAGTGGCAAGCAGGTAGGTGAAAGAGTTTCCCAAACCACTGGGTGGCAGCAGAGGAGCCCCAACTGGCCCTTTAAAATATAATATTGAAACCTGGGACCACCTCCACAAGACTTGGTGGTGGTGTTCCTGACTTCGAAAGTGGTCCTAACAAATGCACCAGAAGAAGCTATAACCTAGAGAATAAAGCCTCAGTTTTAGCAGAAAGACCTTTGAGTGGTATCAGTAAAATCTCAATCTGACAGGGCATAGCCTGACATTTTGAATTGAGTGGCCAGGTTATTATTATGTGGTTTTTATTAGTGACTATTTATTATGTTCTTCAATGAATGTCCATGGTTCAGTCTCACTTCCTCATAAAGAGAGGGCCCACACAAAAAGTTGTGTGAATGTGGAACAAGCTACTGAGCCATGAAGTAGAAACCTTGACAACCTTTAGAGAGGGTCTGAATGAGACATTAGGGCAATTCAGCTTTCATCTGAACAAACAAGCCTGACGGACTGAATGGACTCTGCATTTGTCAAATGTTCTTATGTTCTTTTTAAAGGCTGTCCCATAATTGGGTGTCATGGTGGCACAGTGGGTAGAGCTGCCTCATGAATATAGCACCTTGGGTCTAAATCTCGTCCTCTGTGGAGTTTGTATGTTCTCCTCGTGCCTCTGTGGATTATGTTTAGTCCTGTAACCTGTCTGTTCTATTAAAAATCTATTAAAGGTTGTATTTTATACCTAACTATTGGTTTCCCCCCTCATGTGCGGTGAAGAAGTCTTAGGCTCCTTATTACAAAGTGCTGGCTAAAGCAGGCTAGAAGAAAACTGAACACCTAGAGGTGTAAAGCTACTCTTCACCTCAAACATGCATTTCAAAACTCAGTAAACTGGGTCCCCAGATGTGCATCACTAATCAATGTTACTGTTGCCTTCAGAATTAAGAAACAAGAATGATATGCTCTTAATCTGCTTTATTATGAAAAGATTGCAGTATTGATTGTTATGTTTGCATTCTTTTATTAATAAATGTAATTTCACCGGAGAATAATAATCAATAATATAACAGTTTGTTTTGGCAAAGAGCAGAAACTTGTCAGAATTTCAACAAAAGCAAACTGTGGAAAGTTGAAACAAAAAAGGCCCTTTGAAAGACAATAGTTAAGCAAACCAAAAAAAATACATTGACCTCAAAGAAAACATGATCGATCGGGTGACAGCCAGGTAATTTCACCAAGGGAATTCATCAGGCAAACCACTTTCTGTCATGACACTGTGACGGTGCGGGTTGGCTCCATGCTCCCAGCTCAGGTGCGATTGTCGGATTGCTGCCACGGGCTGATACTGACACAATCGGACCACCGCACATGCTGGCAAGTTAAAGCACGGATAGCTGACTGCCTCACACCAACATGGAGATGAGGCGTCTTCACAGCAGATCACTCGCACCTGCTCCATTCCTTAGTGCGAGCGCAACCAATCATTTATTTATTAAAATGGCCACTTTTCCTGAACCGCGGACCCTCTATACCACAGATACTATTTTACTTTGTCTGCAGTCTGGCCAAAGTGTGAAATACGGGGCATCCTGTCCTGGTGGCTCTGTGATCTGCTAATTATCCCCTTGGACTTGCTGAATAATGTAAAAGTCAAAATTGGGGAGGGGGGGGGATTATAAATCAGACATTACTGGTTTTGCAAGGAAATATTACAGAAGCAGCCAGCAAGCTGATCACAGCCCGAGTGGGAAGACAACTCTCTGAGTGCAATTCACAGGATACCTGAATTGACTGCTGGAGTGTTTCTTCTTGCACACTTGTGTTTTTTGCATGTCATTTTTTTGTTGCACTCAGTTTTAATGATTATTAATTATGACCAACAAACTGCTACAAACGTCAGAGCCAGTATTCAGAATTTGACTTTTAAACAATTTGATACAAAGCTTGCCATTAGTTATACTAAGACAACACAACCATAATAATTCGACTAAGAATAAGCGGAGAGAGAGAGAGAGAGATAGGAAATGGGGGCAAAAGGAGGGTGGCATCCAGGTGAGAGGAAACACTACGGCAACCAACCTACACTTTTGTGGCAAAAGCACATGTTCTGTATAATAAACTAGACGAGCGGTTCTCAACATTCAGTCTTCAAGGCCCCCTGTGGCTGCAGGTTTCTTCTCTTGACTGGACACTTACCTCAGTTAAGCAAGCCTTTATTTCAAGTTTCTATGTTTTTTGCAACCATTCAGAACTATAAGCTATATTTAATTAATTAAATATTTAGTTAAGCTATATTTTTACTGAGTGAAGCAGGGATTTATATGTGTTAGATAGGTAAGAACTCATTCCCTTTCCTTTTAAATATTATTTATTATTTTTCAAAGCTGACTATACTTAGAAGGCTGGTGTCCTTCAACATCTGGAATAAGATGCTGCAGATGTTCTATCAGACAGTTGTGGTGAGTGCCCTCTTCTACGCGGTGGTGTGCTGGGGAGGCAGCATAAAGATGAGGGATGCCTCACGCCTGGATAAACTGGTGAGGAAGGCAGGCTCAATTGTAAACACAGTGCTGGACAGTTTGACATCTGTGGCAGAGCGACGGGCGCTGAGCAGGCTCCTGTCAGTCATGGATAACCCACTGCATCCACTGAACACGATCATATACAGACAGAGGAGCAGCTTCAGCAACAGACTGCTGTCACTGTCCTGCTCCACTGACAGACTGAGGAGATCGTTCCTCCCCCACACTATGCGACTCTTCAATTCCACCCGGGGGGGTAAACGTTAATATTATACAAAGGTATTGTCTGTCATTGTTATCACTCATTAATTTAATATTGTTCTTTATCAGTATGCTGCTGCTGGAGTATGTGAATTTCCCCTTGGGATTAATAAAGTATCTATCTATCTATCTATCTATCTAATGTTCTGGCTATTTAGACAGCTATTTTCTAATAAGCACACTAAAGCTGCATCTTTCTGAATCATTTGCACTGGTTTTAACTCTGCTCAGCATCAATTGTCAGTATAGAGATACAATTAGGAAAGCAAAGTCCACAGAAATAGTGAGTCATAAAAACAAAACAACACAGAGAAAGTATTTAAAGACACAGGAAAATCACCAATATGTCTTAATGTTCTATAAAGGTAAATATTGATACTACTACACTTTTCTAAATGCAAAATAAAAGCAAACATTATGTCAGTTAATTAAACTATGAGAAAAATGAAATGATGACTGATTGAGAAATTGACTGGAACAAAAACTTGCAGCCACCAGGAGCTCTGAGGGACTGAATGTTGAGAATCACTGAACTAGACAGCATTCAGGAATGACTGACTACATGAAGAGACATTAGAAACAGCAATGATTTTTGTTTCTCTGAAACTGATCAGACACCAGACGCTGCAATTCTGTTATTCTGGATTGTGTTTTTATGGAGCATAAATGGTAAAATTTATTTTTACAAGTTGTTCAACTAATTTGAAATATTTAGCATTATCCTTTTTATCTTCCGAGGGCATTCTCTAGTGTTCTTCTGATTGTTATATTCCTATGCAAACCGAAATAAACAATACCATTTTTATGACTGATTTGTTCATTGTTGATTCCTTTGTTTAAGTTAAAATATCTTCATTCATATATTTTCTATGTATCTGTGTAACTTTGTTTATGTTCAATGTATTTTGTGGGTGGTCCCTCAAGAGGTGGGCCAACCTGCCCATCACCATCAAGGGATTGCCCTCAGTTCTATAAAGCTGTGTAAAACCCACAGTCCCTTGCAGTTCATTGTGAATGCACGTATGGTGTGGTGTGGCGAATTCTCACTAGGGTTTATTCTGTGCATTTGTGATATTCTAGATTTGTTGAACCTGTGCCCTAAGTTTTTGGGGCTTTTTTGCCTCTTGGAATTCCAACTGGGACTTTGTGCACGTTTGGGATTGCGTGTTGAAAGCATTGCCTTTGTACTCCTCAGAGTGTATTTTTGTTCTGCAGAGCTTTTGTATGAATAAATCTTTCTACGTTATAAAGGTACTTCATTGCCCATTTTGTTTCTAGCCAAGGTTTGATGGTAATTCCTCCCTAGTGGGCATTTGTTAATCATGTCATCAGGACTTTGTGCTTTGGGACTCTTAAGTTCATACCACTATTTACCGTGATTAAAGAATATGAATATTTATAGACTGAGGAATTCTTTTTTCCTGCTCTGGACTTCAACAAAGCAAATTTAAAGAAAGTTTAATCCATCTATTATCAGCATCACTTGTTTCACAAGAAGTGCTGATACTTTGTTTCACTGCTACACCTTGATAAAAAAGCTTACCGTCTGCTACTGCATCTACAGCTTCTGTGGTCCATTCAACTTTCAGCATTTATGCTGCCCATTTAAAGACAAAAACTGAAGTGTGACAAGCCAGTAAGAAAAGTGATTCTGTGCTTTACTAAAGAAACAGAGGAAAGACAGCAAGACTGCTTTGAGTTGTATAAACTGTGACATGTTTAGAGACTCATCATTATTTCTGGACATGTATATAAATGCAGGAACAGGGATTTACTAAAAAATGTGTGGCTGACGATGTGGCTATGAAAACACACTTCGGTTTTATTAATAAGAAAAATCAGGAATGTACTGAAATCACGCAGCAATGCATTTCAAAATGGTGATATGGAAACATGCAAGAAAGCCAGGTACAAACTGAGCCAGGCAATCAAAGTGTCCAAATTTTAGCACTGGAGTAGACCAGACACTGAGTACAGCAGCTGTAATAGTCTGGGCAGCTTTAAATCATGACATTTACATCCTCAGACACCTAAGGACAACTTGCCATATTGCTTACAGATTACAAAGTAAAAGGTATATGCATTTTCTATTCCTGTTGAACTCATGCTTTCCATGCCTACTTTAATCACAATAACATGCAGCCTGCCATTTGATTGCCTGCAGCACTACACTGTTCATCCTTCTTTTATTATATACTTGACCTAAAGAGGACTTTTAAACATGTTAATGTCCATCCAATCCAGATGAAATTTCATGCCATGTTTTAGAAACCTGTAGCAACTAGTTAGCTAACATCTTTAATGCTTTACTGAAAGACCTGTTTCAAACAAAAGTGGACTGTCGGAGTAATTGCAGACCGGTGCACTCACCCCAGTCGTGATGAAGTGCTTTGAATACTGAGATACTGAGATACATTAAACAGAATCTACCAGATAGGCATGATCACCTCCAGCTTGCATTTTGTCAGAACAAGTTCACAAGGGAAGCCATAGCCCTTGTAATTAATACCATCCTGGCATATCTAAAAAACTAGAAACTACTCTGCCAGAGGTCTGTTTATAGACGTGTTTCATCAGTTAAACCGACTATGGAACTTCCCAATTTAGGACTATGTGGCACACTCTGTAACTGGATTTTGGACTTCCTAACCCATGGACCTCAGCATCAGATTAGCAGCATCATATCCTCCATGCTGACCCTCAAAACATCCACTCCACAGGTTAGTGTACTGAGCCTCCTTTTTGTACTCCTTGTTCTCCTCTGACTGTGAGGCCAAGCACAACTCTAACTACTGTGACAAGTGGCTGAGGGTGGCACCCAGCCGGGATGCCCGGAAGGACCGGAGGAGGGATTACGCCTCCTCCATACCATGAGGGGGCGACCGCCCTGGTGGCTTTGGGGACCACGGGAACTGATCTTGGACGCTCAACCCTATAGGGGCCCGTGGTCACCGCCAGAGGGCGCTCCAATGCCTGGAGAGCCCTGGTCCTCAACACTTCTGCCACACCCAGAAGTGCTGGGGGAAAGACGTGCTTCCGGGTGCGCAGCCAGTACTTCTGCCACACTGGGGAGTGCCGGAGGAAGATATCGGGATGCACCTGGATCACATCCGGGTGATTATAAAAGGGGCCGCCTACCTTCATTCTGTGGCTTGAGTTGGGAGCGGAGAAGGATGGAGCTTGAGAGGAGAGGAAAGGAGGCGGCCAGAAGAGCGGAAGGCATTGTGTGAGAGGCCTGGACTTTAGGGGAGTTTTGTGTGTGTTTCACTTGTGTAAATAATGTGTAATAAATGTGTGTTGGGTGAACCATTGCTGTCCGCTTGTCTGTGTCCTGGCCATGATCCACACTACTAAATTTGCTGATGACAGCACCATCATAAGCCTAACCACCAACAAGGATGAGACCACATACAGAGAGGAGGTTTACCTGCAGACACTGTGGTGCCAGGGCAGCAATCTCACCCTTCAGAGCTGGAACCAAGGAACTGGTCATAGACTTCAGGAAGCTGAAGGCAGTGCACACTCACACTGGAGGGGAGGCTGTGGAAAGGGTGAGCAAGTTTAAATTTCATAAAGTCACCATCAGTGACTATATCAAATTTAGTCATAAATCAATACATTTACATCTACAGACATCTGAGGACAGCTTGCATTTCTTTGTCTTTTCTCACTGATGTCTACAGGTTCACATTGGAGTCCATCCTCAATGGGTGCATAACATCCTGGTATGACGTCTGCTAGGCTCAAGATCATAAAGCACTGCAGAAGGTGGTGAAGGTGACAGAATATTACTAGTACCCAGCTGCCTTTTCTTCAGGACGTATACAGCACTTGCTGCCTTAGAGAAGCAAACAGTATAATTTAAGACCTCAGCCATCCTGCATGGCCAATTTTCTCACCCTTCCTTTGTAGTAAATGGTACAGGCTCATTGGCACTAACAAAATTAGCTCTAGGGACACATTATTATATCTAAACACAAATACACACATACTCAGCATATATTAACATATTGTAGTAAATATATGTTGAATATGTACAGTATGTCACATACTACAAACAATATCATTTTTGGTGTGTGTTTTTGTCCTAAAGAGATGTGCAAGTTAGAAATTCTGTACAGTTGACAATAAACTTGAACCTTGAACTTGAACTGCCTAACCATCAGAGAAAAGGAGCGCCTTGACCAGATTAGAGAAAGAGAAAAGAGTAAAACTATATATAGGAGCTTCATGCAGCAGTTAGTATTGGTCTTGTTCTTAATGGAGAGCAGGAAGTGACCATGACTGTTGATGCGTGACACCGACTGTGTTCACATTTCAGGAGAACGCTGCTTTATCTTTGCAATGATGTATTTTTATCTTCTGTACTCATCACTAACTACAGCTGGATTACTGGTCTGTGGCTCAGTGGTGAACTGATTCACGGCACACAATCATTTAATCTGCAGGATTAAATAACCACTTCAGCTTGGCATACATGGAGTCTAAGTACATATGTCTCATGAAAGGTGTCTGTTTTGTTTAATAGTTATAATAGATTGCAAAGTGGTGAGGTTTTTGTTTGCAGATTGTTTATCCATGCATAATGCAGTTTGCCTGCTTAAGACATGCATACTCTAAATGAGAACATTCACCATACAGTAGCTAATCTATTGTATATTCCACAATTGCAGTATTTGGCCAGCACTGGAGCACTAACAGGATGCCATGATTACTACAGGGCGAACTGAACTGAATATGAACTGAATCAGACATTAATTGATTTCTGTCTGAATTAATTAATTGATTTCTGTCTGAATTTAATATTGTTACATATCAAATGAACCCCTATAGCCTCTGTGTTATGTTAGGGTTAAGGCCAATGGTATTAGGCACTCTCTGTTATTTAATACAGAAGATAAAAATTAGAAAGAAAGTACATTATTTTTGTAGGGGTGTCTCGAGCACAGAATACAGCAAAGAAATGGAAGACTAGCAGGTGTTATTCTCACTTTGCAAGCAGATGTGCTTCATCTGAAATCAAAAGTAAAGCTTCCACAATCTGATTCCTTTTATAGTGACTAATATGTAATAATAAAATTTCCATTTTTAAAACCAGTAGAAAAAGTATTATTTTTGAAGTGAGAGTTTTTGTCTTAGCCTCCTATTTTTCCCCTAAGAAGTAAGTGGGTAGTGCTGCTGCCTCGCAGTAAGGAGACCTGGGTTCATTTCCCAGGTCCACCCTCGTGGAGTTTGCATGTTCTCCCTGTGTTTGCATGGGTTTCCTCCGGATACTCCGGTTTCCTCCCACAGTCCAAACACATGCAGGTTAGGTGCATTGGCGATCATAAATTGTCCCTAGTGTGTGTGTGTGTGCCCTGCCCAGGGTTTGTTTCCTGCCTTGCACCCTGTGTTGACTGGGATTGGCTCCTGCAGACCCCTGTGACCCTGTAGTTAGGATATAGTGGGCTGGATGATGGATGGATGCTATATAGCTACCGAAAGAGATGAGACAGTTCACATTTAAATGTTGTCCTTATTATCTGATCTGTAAACCTATATATACACAGTATGTTTATATTTGTATGTGTGGAGATATAGATAGGGCGGCACGGTGGCACAGTGGGTAGCTCTGCTGCCTTGCAGTTAGGAGACCCAGGTTCATTTCCCGGGTCCTCCCTGTATGGAGTTTGCATGTTCTCCCTGTGTCTGCGTGGGTTTCCTCCGGGTACTTCAGTTTCCTCCCACAGTCCAAAGACATGCAGGTTAGGTGCATTGGTGATTCTAAATTGTCCCTAGTGAGTGCTTGGTGTGTGTCCTGTGGTGGGCTGGCGCCCTACCTGTGATTTGTTCCCTGCCTTGCGCCCTATGTTGGCTGGGATTGGCTCCAGCAGACCCCCGTGACTCTGTAGTTAGGATATAGCGGGTTGGATAATGGATGGATGGATGGATGTGTAGTTTAAATAAATATACAAATTCATAAACATTTAAGTGCATTTAAGTGCAGAACATGAGATGCTGAAAGAAGTCTTTAAGAACCCCAGAATTTTATCACAGGACCTACATGTAGCTCTTACCACTGTTGATGTCAAAGTCCTAGAGTCTACCATAAGAACAAGGCAGCCATAAAGAACATCAGGGCAAGAGTAATGAACACAAAAGCTAAGACCAGGACTTCTGGAACAAAGTGCCCTGGATAGACAAAGAAAAAACAGAATTATTTGTCCACAGCACCAGAAGATATGTTTGGTAAAAAGTAAAGACAGCATTTGACCAAAAGACCCTGATGCAAACTGTGAAGTATGGTCATGGAAGTGTTATAATCTGGGGCTGGTTTTCTGCAACACAGCCTGGGCAGATCACCATTATAGGATCCACTATGAAATCTTCATTCTACTAGGGGCTGTTTAAGGATAATGTGAGGCCTTCTGTCTGAAAGTTGAAGCTATATCAAAAGTGGACCTTGCAATATGACAATAACCATAAACCTAACAGTACATGTACCTAGGAATAACTGAAAAGAAAGAAATGGATGGTCCTAGAATAGCCAAGTCAAAGCCTGGATCTGAAACACACTGAGATGCTGAGATACATGTGGTAGAAATGGGCTATGCACTGTGATGGATGGCCGGGGCCCATGCCTGGCCAGGACACCCCTTCACCTCATCTGCCAGCGTGGACAAGGGTGGGAAGCCCAGTATCTCCCCTGGACGCTAGATGGCAGCCTCCCTGGGTTGCAGCAGTGCCTCGGACTCCCCCAGGGCATCATGGGGGTTGGTGTTCTGTGCAACTATGTGGGGTCGGAAGGAAGAGGATGAGGTTGCCAGGGAGGAGTGGTGGAGGAAGAGAAAGTGCTTGATGTTATTGTTGTACTGTGCTTGGGATTGTGTTGTGTCTGAGGGGATTATGGGGAAGATGCGCCCTCCAGCTGAAGAAAAATAAACAGTTTATTTATTTTACCCTCCCATATGAATCTGTGTTGGGTCGGGCACTAGTTTCTTACACCACACAAAACACCCCTCAAACATAGCTGAAAAAAGTCTGCATGTAGGAGTAGGAAAACCTTCTCCAAGTTGATGTCAGAGACTGATTGAAAGATAATGGTATAGCTACTTGAGGGGGCAGCATGAGCTATTAGAACCAAGGGTGGACTTACTTTTCCATAAGCAGAAATTGCATGTATGTTCAATTTTTGTTAAATAACTTCTTGCAAGTCCAATTTTTCTTTTCTTTTTATTATTACAACAATTATCTAAAGATGCAGTTTAAATGAAGATCAAATCTTGATATATCCTATGTGACAAGTAGGGGGCATAACAGCATCTCCCCTCAAACCCCAAACACAACTGTCCCACAACTTTTCAACACAGTACCTTTAACAGCCTTCTTCTTATCAAAATAGAGCACAGCACAACAAAACAAACTCTCTCTTCTCTCTCCTCCCAGGTGAGTGATGTCTCAATACTCTCCTCACTCTGAGTTGCCTGCATGAGATCAAGCAGCTTCTATTATCTATGACCAAGGAGCACTTCTGGTACTAGGGTATAGCCTGCCGGAAGCACTTCTGGGGCAAAAGGAAGTCCCCGAAAGTAGGGATTATGAATCCTGGCAGCTCCCCCTGGTGGCCCCCATGGAACCCAACCTAGCTGCCCTATGAGACTACAGGACCCAGAAAGCCCTGTGGGTGTCTTTGTGAGAATCCTGACCCAGAGATGCTGCCATCTAGTGTATTGGGGGAGAAAATATTCACCCATCATCATCTACTACAGTCTTTTCATTGTACTGGCCTCCTGGCTGGGTAAGGGTCCCTGTTCATTCCTGTTTGGAATGCTGTACCACACTAAATGTAACCAAGTGTTCCAACCATTTATGTTAAAAAAAATGTCACCGTATTATGTGGTAAAATAAAATTGTAATGTGTAAATTACAGTAGAAAGTAAACTGATTAGCTTCAGCCAATTCTGAAATTCATTAACTTTTAACAATTTCAGTAATGTATAACAATATACGATTCTAAATTGGCCCTAGTGTGTGCTTGGTGTGTGGGTGTGTTTGTGTGTGTCCTGCAGTGGGTTGGCACCCTGCCCAGGATTGGTTCCTGCCTTGTGCCCTGTGTTAGCTGGGATTGGCTCCAGCGGACCCCCGTGACCCTATTCGGATTCAGCGGGTTAGAAAATTTAAGGATAACAATATAGGTAAGCTGTCAATTTAAAAGTGCTTGACTTTTAAGAACACAATTGTTTATTTACATGTGTAACAGCATATCCAATAGCCAGTAAATGAATGTAAATTGATATTTAGCAGCTCTATAGATAGAGAGGCAAAGAATCTTACTTGATCTGTCAAATCAGGAACATGAAACATAGTACAGGACAACTGTAACTGTATTCAATACAACAAAGCAAGTGCACAACCGTACAAATAAAGAGCAGGATTCTTACATTACTAGGTCACATGTTGTTGGTTTTTTAATGTTATTGTAAAGTTTACTTACTCTAACTATTGCACACACTATTGAGAAGATGAACTGCAGAGGGTAAAAACGTTTGACCAGCACCTTCATGTAGTCAGGATATAATTTTTTCAGATACTACCCACAAGTTGTGACTCAAACTGTGGATATATAATCTGAAGATTTAGCTTCTGCTTCCTCCTCTCATTAACCTGCTGTGACAGACAGCAAGCTTCTGCTTATGATCAACCATCTAAAGTAAAAGTGTCCCAAAAAACCTAAAAAGACATACAAATGTGTTTTGCATGTGCAAAAAGCACACTGCATGTGTCAAACCTTAACATAACCTGATTCAATGGAGAAAACTTTCTGTAGCATCAGATTATGCATTGGCATTCAATGACATCAGTTGATGAATGGTAAACATGAATGATGTGTTGTCGCTGGTGCTGTGTGTGCTCTCTGTAGTTCAGTGTTATGACAATAGTACAGGAGATGAGGTAAGTTTGAAAGAATTGTCATTTATATTCTTTCATATTTAAAAGGACTACCATTAAGGGAGCTGATAATGTAGAGCACCAGCAGATGCAGATTTCAGTACTCAATACACCCGAATTAACAAATATGGCTAACAACACCAGTAGATGCACAGATGAGGTTGCATAATATCCACCTTCTCTCTGTACGTCGAAACGAATAATTAAAGAAATTTAACATTACTATCTAAATGGAAATGCAAATATGCCACAAAAAATAATCGCAGTATTTTAACCTGTATATCCATAGACCACAATGTTATCTAAATACTATCTGCTGTTATGCCATACAGTGCCACAATAGTTAAAATAACTGAAAGATTTCATTGCAGACAGAGGCACTTCTCAAACGTGTGGAGCCCTGTAGCTGCAGTAGTCTAGGTGCGTGTCTCTGTCTACTCTGTTGCGACTCTCATTACAATGTGAAAGTCAATTACTAAGCGTCAGCTACCTTGTGCTACTAAGCTTCTGAATGGATGACAGCAATTTTAGCTTTTTATTTTCTCTCAATGTCAAGTCTTTTGTTCAGTATATTTTGCCCTCTCCCTGAAACCCTGGAGTTGGTTTAAAATGAATGGACTGGAGGAATTGAGGGCAGGTGTTTTTGGAAGAAGCTTTGAGTGTGTAATCTTTGCAGTGTAGGATTTCCCCACTAATCACAACACCCTTTTCAATTGGTTGCCCCAGACTTCTTTTCTCATTTGACGCAATGAGACATCAGATATTAGTAAAATACTGTATGTACTGGGAGCAGGGATAGCTGACAGCAATAAAGAAATGTTTCCTAAACAACTGTGGAATCAAAAGACATTTTAAACTGAAATGCATTGTAGCAAAAACCCAACTCATTTTTACTTATTTTCAAAGTTGTTTGAGTTTTTATCATAAATATCAAATTTTTGAAAGTACATGAAAGTACATTTATCAATTGTTTAGTAGTGTACTTTTATGGTAAGAGTGAAACCTCTTGAAGTAGTGCGAGATTCCTAAAGAAGGGGGTCTGCCTTGGTCTTCTAAGCGGGCCCTGAGTGAGAGGGTATTGTGTAGTCTGAAAGTGTTATCTGTCACTGACAAGGCATGAACGTCCAATACACTTAAGTGACAAATGCAGATTATAAGGTAATATGTCAGAAATTAGTGTTATTGCTCTCTATCTGGTAGACACTGATAGATGACTTACGAGATTAGGATGTGTTATAATTATTAGCAATACAGTAAGTATGTAACAAGGTTCACTTTGTTATTGATAAATGGGAAAGTTATTTGTTTAAAGTGAAAAAAAACATAAACTGTTTCTTTATTTCAAATGCAGGAGGTTGACATCTACACTGTGAAGACAGAAGATCTCTCATTCACTTCAGCGTTTTGTCTGCAGATCCAGCGTAACGATTATATTCATGCACTTGTGACCTATTTCAACATCGAGTTCACAAAGTGTCATAAGAAAACTGGCTTTTCCACAGGTAAAACATCCTTAATGGGAAATGTCACGTCATCTTATATAACTAGACATGTCATATGCTTCTGCCAATCCACTAGCTAATTCAAAAGTAGTCTTTTTTTTTTAGAGAGAATCTTAAAATACTTTCTTATGTCCAGAAAACGGTTATCTGTTGCACTATTCTTTGTAACAGATTGTAATTTGAGAGGATCATTTAGTACAGTGCATTTTATTTATTTGCTAAAGCCACTAACTCAGATATTAGGAATACAGGTAGACAGTGTCAGGAAGATGAAGAAGAAGAACAATAAATTATTCCTTGTATAGCCCAAAATTTCACAAGGAATGCTTCAATGGGCTTTAAATGGCTCGTTTTATGACAGAAGAAGGACTTGACAGGAACAACATAAACAGGGGACCAGTTCAATTTTAAGACACCGGTTAATTTAACAAGCACATCTTTTGGATAACATGGCTTTCCTGAAAGCCACTTAATGCAATGCAGGGCACAGGGGCCTATCCTAGAAACACTGGGTACAATGCAGGAAACAGCAGTGACCAAGGCAGCAGATCACCAGAAGCAGCATCAATTGGAATTGCCAATGTATTTAACCCGTACATATTTGACCGTGTGGAATGGAAAACACACAAAGTCATAGGGGGAACGTGTAAAAGCCACAAAATCAAAAGGCACAGAATTCAAACACGAGACACTGCTTCCAAGAGGCAGTAGCATGGAATAAACATTCCTCCATCTTTAAAGAAGGCTGTCACAGAGCCCAGATGAGAAGGCAGCACATTTCTTTATTTGCACAAATGTGTCAGTCCATGGAGTGAGTAATCAGTTAAACAATTCATTTGCTTGTGTACTTTTTTCTGATTTTATCACCCTATCTAATACATCACATCATCTGACTCTTAATATGTGGAACTTTATCTCCTCCTCCAATCAACTAATGCCACTGGTAATTTCTGACTCATGTCATGGGCTTTGTGGAGGTGCGTTCATTACTTATTTATCTCATTCTCACATTGGAAAATTACTTTGGTATATATATATATACCAGTAACGGAGCACTGCATGATACATGATAACTTGCAGTGAATACACTTGAAATACTGCTTCTCTGTACGTTTATCATTTGTTTGCTCAGAGGTTGATGTGCTTACTACTTCATGAGCAGCTGTTCTTTACTCCACCCTAGTGTGGTGGTCTAGTGTGGTGCGCTTCTTCTTTTCCTTCATCGGCATCTTTTCGTGTTACAACTGATTAAGTCAGTGTTTGTGTTGCATCTACTTAATACATTTTCTTTAATTTTTCACTTAAGCTGGTACTTAACTCTTGAAACTGCCTCAAGAATGATTTAAGATATGAAAAGGTAGGGGAAGTGACAATGAAGGTGGTAGGGATGAGAACAGCACCTGTATTCATGTGCTGCATGGCCTCCCTGCTGGCCACTGCCAAGAGTTGATTCAACAATAAAATAAAATAAAAATAAAAGGAGGAATAACTTTGTAGGTCAATCACCACCCGAAAGCGAACTTTAGACGTCACGTAGTATACGTATACCAAATTTCAGGTCAATAGGTCAAACGTTTTCGAGCTATAGGTGATCAACAGCCGCGGTAATGTATTATATAATTATATAATATATATATATATATATAGATATATATAGATATATAGATATATATATATATATAGATATATATATATATAGATATATATATATATATAGATATAGATATATATATACTGCGTGGGTTGGCACCCTGCCCAGGATTGGTTCCTGCCTTGTGCCCTGTGTTGGCTGGGATTGGCTCCAGCAGACCCCGTGACCCTGTATTCGATTCAGCGGGTTAGAAAATGGATGGATGGATATATATATATAGATATAGATATATATATATATAGATATAGAGATAGATATATAGATATAGAGATATATATATATATAGATATATATATATATATATATATATATATAGTGAGCTGGGGTCTGATTGCTTCCCCAGGGAACACAGACATTCCTGGGAAAACCCCTGAAAAACGTTGACAGACTACTCTCACATTGCTCCTTACCTTATTTACACTCTGTCACGTGATAAACCTCTTGCGCGGTACTCCGCAAACTTGAAAGCTTGTTCAGCACCGGTCAGTATTGGAATTGATTGTTTTTGCTTTTCTCTCTCTCACTCTCTCTGACATTCTCTGCTCCTGATGGAACTGTCATCTCTGTCTTGTCATGGAGTTTAAACTTTTGAAAAAGAGACAAATGTTTGTTTGCAGTGTCTGAATAAAGTTCATGTCTCTACAACCTCCTGTGTTTCTGTGCAAATCTGTGACCCAAGCGTGACAAGTGGTACTGGTTGCACAGATGGATGCTGAGGAGTTATTTCAAATTGCTCAGAATGTCCCGCTCCCTTATATATGTATATATATATATATATATATAATAATAAATTGTAAAAGATTATTGTATATTAACTAAAAATTCCATAGACTACCATGCAGCACCTGAAGAAATAATCTATGCATACACAGAGGAAATGGTTAAACTCCACACAGACAGTGACCACGCTAAAATTTGCGTAGTTATTTCCAGAAGGTGGTGAATCTACTGTACACTCACGAGGAAAAAGAAATTAAGACCTGTAGCTTTAATGCAAAAATATATTGTTTTAAAAAGGCATAAGCTCTATTCATGATCTGTTATCACATCATTGACAGAAATAAATATGCAGCTGCACAATATACGTCTCAGTTTACCTTCAGTTCATGAAAGAAAGGCATATTCTGTATAAAGATAGAAGACTAAAAATTGATTGATTGTCAGACTTCAGTGATGTGCCTACTTTCCATTTATCCTTTGTTTTAATGGCAACTTGCAGCATTTCAGTAGCCTGCAAAAGCTGCATCTGTTGTTCGTCTTTGTGTAGGATCAAATTTAGGCTGGCATTTGATTTTGCACATTAGATCAAAAGAGTGAAACAGAAGGCCAAAATCTGCATCTTTCTTCAAGGTCATGCTGTGTTCACATGTTATGGGACAGATGGGAAATATGAATTTCACACTGGGAAATTTCACATGAACTCCCTTCGAAGTTGTACCTCTCAGTGAGACAATGTGGAGAACACATTGCTACTCCAGTTACTGAGTTCTGATGTAATGTTAATTTTTCACCTCATTCAATAATGTAAATTGAAAAAAAAAACCCAAATAATCAGGTCAGTCAGAATAAGGTAAAACATCATTAATGCCTACATTATATAATCACAAAAAAATAATTAAATAAATAAATAAAGCTTATCTTTAATTGTGTTTTCTGGGAGCTAAGTAGAAAATGAACATCAACCAGGAATTCACATGAACGATAAGCAACTGGCAAGGTGAGACCTGACAAGTGATAATGCTGACAATTCCCACGGGACCTGAATGCCGTATTTGTTTGGGGGGACACCGGCAGAACCTGCTTTACTAGCTGGGTGCAGCTCCCTTTATCTGTTGTATCTACAAAAGCTAACTTGCCTCACACGTCTAATGTACAGCACTGCCTGCATGGCGGATTCTGTTGTCACTTATGTGGCTCTCGCTGGTATTTTACTTCTGTGCAGTGCATTTGGAATTGAACATCCATGGCCACCCACTCAAGGTCATTACTTTGTCTAGTGCGCAGTATAAACACACTAAAAGGTGAGGTGTATTTTTTTACTTGCAAAGTAAATATTAGAATATGTTAAAATTAAAGGTTGTTGACCAAAAGTTAATGGTAGCTAATTAACAGAAGGTATTGAATATTTTCCTTTCACACTTAACAGAAGAAGGAATACTTGAATAATTTTAGTGAACACACCAACTTCCTGCTATTGTGTAAGCCCAACGACAAAGAGCTCTGTTTCTGTCTGTATTTCTGTTGATCCTTTGTGCAAAAACAGGTCATAATATATCACCATTTCTAAGAGTATATTTGAGTATATTTTAAGTCTGTGTGACTCTTGGTGTTCTTATTGTAAACAATGGGAAACCAGGACTAGCAGTTTAGCCAGCACATAATTAGGTATAATTCAAGCAAATTATACACTTTGAAGGCTTACACAAACAGCACATGTTTCTGTTAAATTCAGACATTTATGCATTAATAATACTGTATAATACTGTGTTAAATAAATGGTTGGATCCTTCAGTATCCCACCATTATTGTTCCCCAGATTGCATTCTACATTTAGAGTAAACAAAAGTCAACTCAACATTCATGTAGTTAATATAACACTGCCCTCTGCAGGCCCCAAAAAATCATTGCACAATCCTTTGACTGAAAAGAGAATCCAGCTGTATTTCTGCAGCATTGATTTCATATTCAGTTATCTCTTTCAAATCAAGAATTAAGAAAAGACAGCATATATAAAAGTAAAGATCATTATAACACTCATTTCAGTCACAAGGATGCACTGTTGCCTCAGCCATATTCTCTTAATGTCATCATTACATTCAAACGTCTGTGACTTGCCACATAACTCCTCATTCTTTGTTCTTTACAGTTGTGTATTGTTGTAAAACAGTACTTGCATTTTACAGTATAATTCATTATTTTAATATTTGGCATAACTTTATGTTCAGACCTTCATCACAGATGTCAGATTAAACAGCGGGGCAGTGGAGCGATGCATCGTAAACCACATGAAGCCTTCTGTCAGGACTGTGTGCAAGGTGTTGTGCAAGTGGGAGTTGGCTCCCTGATGTTCTGGGAGTGTTTCAGTTTTGCAGAAATAGGTCCTGTGGTGGAGGTGATGATGCACTTGAACCAGAAGGGTTCAAGTGTCACCATGTGTCTGAAAACTGAAGATAATATTGGGATCATTCTTCTTCTTAATGACCATCAGCTGCAATATTAATTATATTGGCACATGTTGAGATGATAAGTGGTAGAAAAGATGAAGGGTAATTCAGAACTCGCCTGAACAGTGTTTTATTGCTGACTGGCTAATTCTGTTCATTTGTGAATGTATAGCTGGGCTGAGATAAGAGATCATTGGACTTACTACTTTTATTTACTGGTATTACTTACAGGATGACTTTTTCAATAAATGTTTAATGCAAAAGATACCAACATTTCATTCTCCATCCACTTGTCTTGATGAGGGTCATGGTGGTGCCCCAACTCCCAAGCACCCCCATTCCCTGCACAGTTTCCAGATATTTCTAGGAAACCTCCAGACCAGCTGACAGATTTGATTAATCCCACAAGTCTTGACACTCTTATTACATGCTTAAACCATCTCATAGACAGGAGGAGGTATTCTCAAGCTGTTCCCAAAACCAGAACAAATCTAAGAAGACCTTAACTGGGTTAAATAAAAGGTGTTTAAACAGCAAATACAAGGAAAACAGAGCAAGGGAAACTCAAATTAAAAACTAAAAGATGGCCCTTTCTAACTGGTTTTGTTTGCCTTTTCTATAAGATGTTGGTGCTACTGTTATACTTCAAACGCCCAAATGTAGACTCTCTTCTCACCAACAACTCCTTCTACCCTTGCTCCCTCACCAAAGTCAAACCCTTGTCTGACTCTCCTTCCAAATTAAAGATCAAGAACCCCCTGCACCTTTTAAGCCCCAGTCCATGGCCACCTCAAAGGTCACATCTGGTCTCCTAGAACCCACTTCCAAATCTGGGAGGGGCTTCAGAGTGGACTAAGGACACCAGGCCAGAACTCCTTGTACTAGCTCCATGTGACTCTGCAATTCTTTGCATAGTACTAGCCTTAAAGGACCAGGATATAATGGCAGCTCTTCAATAATGCAAGGACCACAAACAGTAGACTTGACTTCCACTGACTGAAATATACTGGCCCTTACCCATATCTCCTCCACTCACCTCAACTGGCTTGTCTTTAACTAGGGAAACCGGGGGTCTACTCTAATCCATCCATATCCTGTTGAGCTCCGCTAACTCATTCATTGAGATGGGTCTACCTGCAACCTTTAATATCTATGATGTAGGTCATGTAATGCTGAAAACATCAGTCATGAAGTGCCCTTTGAGTCCAATAACCCTCACACAACTCAAATCTTAACCATGGTGTAACTGGGCATGCATGCGAGAAACGTTTCGTGACTGACATTGTGGCTGTTGTGTGATGTTGGAATGTTACATGACTGATGTCATAGGTTCTGCAGGCTGCTATTACATTCTGTTGCATTCAGCCACTCATTTTTTGTTCACTACCCAGAATTTGTTAACATAAAGGAATATGGAGGTACAGCCATTCAGTCTTCCTCCGAAGACTTAGTCCTTCACTATGACAGCCCCATAAAATGTTAGCAAAACAGCTGCCACTGGACAGATACCAGCAACTCTCAACTCATGAACAAGAACCTGAGATACTGGACCTCCTCTACATAAGAGAGTTACTCCCATGCAACTGTTCTGAAGTTCTGTCATGTACCATTATTTTTTATGTCTTTATTAAATAGTTTAGTTGAATATTGTTTATTTTCCATGGGTGCATGCGATTTGCATTGTGTGATAACTGTGCTGTCATGCTATTTGAGAAATAAACAAAAAGAAACAAGTCCCCTGCATGTCAAAGTTATAGTTAGGGATAAAAGATTTATGATAACATTAAAGACCTTTTGGCTCACTCTTTTACTTCATTTTGCGCTTCACAAACTTGATCACTCTCTATGCTTGCTTTCTTGCTTTCAACCATCTTTTTACTAAATGCCCCAAGGCCTCTTCTTCCTCAGTCATCTAAATTAAGCTGTTTATTTCAATAAACACCAGTTTGTCATGTTGACTCTGATACCAATCTAAAGAGAGCAAGCCACTGTAAACGCAGTGTAGAAGTGGAAATAATAGTAGCAGCAGGCAAATTGTTATGTGCACAGAGTACAGTGAAACCAACATGTAACACATCGTCACCCTCCAGTGCCATGACAAACAAGAAATGATTCAAATACATACAGTTTGTCTGTTTTATTTAATAAAAATCACAAATCAGTTTACCTGATGTGCTGCTCACTCCTGTTTCTAACCCATTGGTTCAGTTATGCTCCAATGTCTTGACCGTTCTCGGAACAAATCTTCTTAAGCTGCATGAAATTCTGAAAGTGAGGTTCATTTATGCTAAATGTAAATTCATTATTAGGAGATTTATTTAAGTGTTAAGATAAGCATTTAATTTCCTTCTGACAATCATCTCATAAAGATAACTATGTGCTTTGAGGATAATATCTGCTTTATTATCTAAATGAGCTGCTTTTGCCATAAACTATTGTGTTGTGATGAACATATATTAAAGTGACATCTTAAAGTAAAATCAGTGGCCGCACATAAAATACAACAGTATTTTCTGTAGCACATTTACAAATGCATATTAATAGTGTTCACAAGGTGGCCACCTCAACACTATAAATAAAATATGATTCAACTTTAGTGTCAACTTTAAACACAAATAATATCTTTCACTTTCAGCTTAAATATTTTTGCCATTTAGAAAATACAGTGCTTTTTACAAGAAATAAAATGAGCGTATTTACTAAGAGCAAACATCTTAAACTGTAGATAGCTGGAGCACACAAACCATTACAAAATATCAAGGTCTCAATACTCACCCATAGTGAAGAACGAACCCCTTGGAGTTTGCCTTGCCATGAGTTCATCGAAATGCAGAAATTTCGCTGGGCTCTGTGAAGTGTATTGAAGTCAAAGGGGATGGAGGAACTGAACTAGTTTTGAGTGAAGTATAATGACCCAATGGTCTTTTCATTTTCTTTTAGGGGTAGGGAAACATCTTCCAACTATGCTGGTCCAATTATTGTGGCAAAATATGTGATCTGAGCTGTGAGGCAGCAGTGCTAACCATTGTGCTACTGTGTCTCAAACAACAAAAGATGCAGACAGAATGATAACCACAAACAAAATTCAACAAATGGTCACAAACTAGCAATAAAAAAATAAATAAAATATAGATCATGGCACTCACAGACTTCCAATCTTCGGGGCACACATGAGATGTCCCATGATGCAGTGGCATGGGACTGGCTCATACCATTGTTTGCAGTCATGGGTACGGGCAAGACTCAAACGTCTTTTTTGTTTCTGATCCACCTCTGCAAGTATTTCACACATTATTTTTATTCCATCAAGAATAAAGAAACGCCTTGTAAATATTAATAAACCTTTCATTATTATTGCACATAGTTTCTTTTGTTTTCTGATTGGGGAGGGGAAAATAAGGGGTTCCTTTAAAGCTTGTTTGACTCTTAACTGCAGCATGTGGGTAATTACACAAGCATAAGAAATTAGAAAATTAGCCATGTGGTGTGGCAGGAATCATTGTTATAAATTCGGTGGCACTACAGGGGGTCCTCGGGTTACAACAACAACAACAAGCAACATTTATTTATATAGCACATTTTCATACAAATAGAGTAGCTCAAAGTGCTTTACATGATGAAGAAAGAGAAAAAAGATAACGTAAGAATTAAAATCAGAGAACACTAATTAACATAGAATAAAAGTAAAGTCCGATGGCCAGGGAGGACAGAAAAAACAAAAAAAACTCCAGACGGCTGGAGAAAAATAAAATCTGCAGGGGTTCCAGGCCACGAGACCGCCCAGCCCCCTCTAGGCATTCTACCTAACATAAATGATCAGTCCTCATTGTATTCAGGGTTCTCATGGAAGGACTTGATGATGACGATCACGTGGACTTCTGGCTTTTAATCCATCAATGTAGGAACATCATGGTGCTTTGATCAGGTGGTGGTGGTGCAGATCGCCACCACAGAAAACTGGAAAAAGAACAGAAGAGAGAGTAGGGGTTAGTATGGATTTTGGAGCCACCATGAATAATTAACTGAATATACAGAGCATCAGGATTAAATTAAAATGAAGTAATGAGAAAGCCATGTTAAAGTAATGTGTTTTTAGCAGTTTTTTAAAGTTCTCCACCGTATCAGCCTGGCGAATTCCTATTGGCAGGCTATTCCAGATTTTAGGTGCATAACAGCAGAAGGCCGCTTCACCACTTCTTTTAAGTTTAGCTCTTGGAATTCTAAGTAGACACTCAAGATCTAAGGTTACGATTTGGAATATAAGTTGTCAGACACTCCGATATATTAGATGGAGCAAGATTATTTAAGACTTTGTAAACCATAAGCAGTATTTTAAAGTCAGTTCTGAATGACACAGATAGCCAGTGTAGTGACATCAAAACTGAAGAAATGTGCTCGGATTTTCTTTTCCTAGTTAGGATTCTAGCAGCTGCATTCTGCACTTATTGCAATCTATTTATGTCTTTTTTGGGTAGTCCTGAGAGGAGTGCGTTACAGTAATCTAGTCGACTGAAAACAAACGCGTGAACTAATTTCTCAGCATCTTTCAATTATATAAGATGTCTAACTTTTGCTATATTTCTTAAGTGAAAAAATGCTGTCCTAGTGATCTGAGTAATATGCGATTTAAAATTCAGGTCACAGTCAACAGTTACCCCTAAATTCTTTACCTCCATCTTGACTTTTAATCGTAATGCAGTTTATTTCTAATAACCTCATTATATCCATTATTGCCAATCACTAAAATTTCTGTTTTTTCTTTATTTAGCTTGAGAAAATTGCTACTCATCCACTCAGAAACACAAGTAAGACTTTGTGTCAGTGAATCAAGAGAGTCGGGGACATCAGGTGCTATTGATAAATACAGCTGTGTGTCATCAGCATAGCTGTGGTAGTTCACGTTATGCCCCGAGATAATCGGACCTAACGGAAGCATATAGATCGAAAAGAGCAGCGGACCCAGGATAGAGCCTTGTGGAACACCATATAGAATATCATGTGTTGTCGAAGTATAATTACCACAACTAACAAAGCATTTTCTACCTGCCAGGTAGGATTCAAACCAATTTAAGACACTGCCAGAGAGGCCCACCCACTGACTAAGGCGATTTCTAAGAATATTGTGATCAATGGTATCAAATGCAGCACTCAGATCTAAGAGGATGAGAACAGATAAATGGCCTCTGCATGCATTTACCCGCAAGTCATTTACTACTTTAACGAGTGCAGTTTCTGTACTGTGATTTGTTCTGAAACACGACTGAAACTTATCAAGAATAGCATGTTTATTGAGGTGTTCGTTTAGCTGCATAACGACTGCCTTCTCTAGAATTCTACTTAAAAAAGGCAGGTTAGAAATAGGTCTAAACAGACACAGTTCTGTTCCTATGACAGTGATGTAACCCAAATTTTGGTTTAAGTCAAAACACACCCCAGCCTAAGTTACTTACCTACATTTGCAAAATCATAATTTAGAACATGAAAACACAACTAAGCCACAGAAAACGGAAAATGACATAAATATACTTCACTGTACACTGTATTGTAGTAACAGAAATAATCAGTGTAAAAAAGAATCCTTACCTTTATTCCTTCTGATCTCTTTACATTGTCTAATTTCACTTCCATCGTGATGGGTTTCCTCTTCTTCAAAGCACTACCATCTGAAGATTCTGACTTTTGTTTGGGAGCCATGATAAGGGCCAAAAAGTCGCAACACAACAAAGCAACAAAAACAGAACACTTCCACTGCGCTCAACCAAACTAGTTTGCCAACTCCCTCACTCACATGCCACATTACAGCGTATTCTTCCACTGCACGCATCCAAACTAGTTCGCCCATGTAGTCTGTAAGTACGATGCTAACAGCGTAAGTCGAAACACTCACGTCTCAATTTGTTTTAAGTTTTATCGAGACGTCGTAACCTGAGGACCCCCTGTACTCATAATATTCTCATTATGGTCAGCTAATATACTCCTCAAGTGAATATACTACAATTATTATTATTGTTATTTTGTTTTAAACAAATTGGCATTGCAAATCCGGCTGGAGTACAGATCAGTTAGTGACATCATGCATGTATGAGGCAACAGATTGGGTAGCAACATAAAATGTGTAGTATGCTTACAGTTTGTATGCTTCAAAAGTGTGACTAGTACAGCTGTGTGATGCTGGGAAAAAAATGTTTGTCTAAGCCAGCCACATGATGAATTTCCAGAAAAGAAAAAAAATCACCGAACAAGGTTGCCTGTGAACACAGTAGCAAAAAGTGCTTTGACAAATTTTGCCACTCGATACCAATCACCCACAACAGACTAAGTGCCATTGTTACCAGCAAAGCATCATTCAGGGTCTCTAAATTCAATCCAATTCAAAGATGACACTCCCCCTTGTGTTAATCCTCCCTTATATTGCAGAGGGGAACAAGAATGCAGGTTGCTGAAATCAGATCTGCCATTTGTACCGCTCCATTATCCAGCTACACATCTGGCTGACTTAGCTGTGATGTGGCCTACTTGCCTAATGGTCCTCTCTCTTAGCTGGGTTGCAGTACAGGAATATAAACAGTTTGGACTGGTAAACTAGAAGGTCACTACAATGCATATTCCAGTTTTAGAGAGCACAATATATGCTGCAATTTTTGTCCTTTCTTGTAGAGCAGGGGTGCCCAAACCTTTTCCTATGAAGGGCCAAAAATCAAACTTGACTGAGGTGCCGTGGGCCAAAAGTAAATTTTGCATCATATATCAAACTGCATTACATTAAAGTTACTATGGTTTCCCCTTATTTATTTCATAATATTTAAAATAAATATAAAACAACTTTAATCTGATTAAATAATGCAATTTTATTTGTAAATGTTTGCATTTTAATGAACTTATTAAAATAAACCAAACAATCTGCAAGTGTTCAATGTACAATACAGTTCAATGCCAGACACACTGGTCAAGCTGTAAGCAATAATAAAACCATTCGGTTGCAACGTCCGTGACCTAATGAGAGATATGAAACTGGTCCTTATTTTTCAGACGTTTTTCAAGATTGGGCTGTAGCTGACTTACAGACAAAGACAAGATATTTTGTAGGTGAGAGTCAGTTAGTTTGCTTCCGAGTTTACTCTTGTTCAAGTTCATCAGACTGAAAGTCTGCTCGCAGAAGTAGGTACTGCCAAACAGAGACAGCATCACTTGTGCCTGCTTACACATCTTTGGGTGCCTGTTTGCTGGGACACATTTGTAGAAGTCTGTCAAAGGAAGAGATGTGAACTTGTGTTTCAGTTCTTAATCACACTGAAGATCAATTAGTTCCATCTGAAGATCATCTCTGACTGCATCCACACTGATGGTGAAGGGTTGAGCAAACAACTCAAAGTCAGCAGTGTTGTGTCTGAAGTCCTCAAAGCGACTGTCAAACTCCTGGATAAGGTTGCTGAGAACAGCATCATATTTATGGACCTTCCCTTTCACCAGGCCTACCTCTCCAAGACAGGGAAAATGGGCTAAATTTCCTGCATGTGGGGTGAGAAACAGAAAGAACAGTGCAAGATTGGAATTGAAACGAGCAAAGCAGGCATGTAAAACAGAGGAAGAAAAAAATAGAATAAATAACTGAAAAAAGGAGGAAATTATTATTTCATGACAATTTAAGAAACAAGCTAATTTTAAGCAAATTTTTATCAGCTTGAATGAAGTACAACAAAAACACAAATGCTGACATGACGGATTATAAATGCAAACTCCATATATAATTCTAAATATAATTACTAATAATATAATTATAATTGCACATAAAATTTCCTGAACATTATAACTGTAAATGTTACGGTTACCTGCTGAGAGATGTCTTTTGAGCAGCAGTAGTTTTTGTTTGAAGGCTCTGACGTGATCAAAAACTGGGTGATAATCTGGTCCTTTCCCTGGAGCTGAACACTCAAAACATTGAGCATCTCTGTTACATCCACAAGGAAAGCCAGGTCAGAGAGCCATTTCTTATCAGTGGGCACTTGAATATTACCATCCTAGCTTTCCTGAAAAACTCCGGAGAACTTTTCCTCTGCTCAGCCATCTGACCTCCTGGTGGTACAACACATCACCATATTGCGCATCCATCTCTTCCATCAGTGCCTTGAACTGTCGGTGAGAAAGCGCCTTGGAGTGTATATTGTTAACAGTTTTGACGACGTCACGCATCACATCCACAAGCCCGACAGATTTAGCACATAGTTGTTCTTGATGTAAAATGCAGTGGTACTTAACTTTTCCTCCACATTCACTGACTTTCTGAGACACTAATGTAGCAAGGCCAGATTTCCTCCCTACCATTGCCGGCGCTCCGCCAGTTGTAATGCCAGCCATCTTCTCCCACTTTAATTCATTTTTTTCCAACACTCTCTCAACAGCAAAAAAAGAGATCTTGTCCTTTATTAGTACCAGAAAGAGTCTCAATGCCAGCCAGCTCTTGTGTCACTTCAAAGTTTCATTTACTCCACGCAAAAATACCAACAGCTGTGCGGAATCGGATACTTCGGTGCTTTCGTCGCAGGCTATCGAATAGGCAGAGAACGCACTTGCCTTTGTCTTGATTTGCTCGCCGATGTCTTGAGCCATGCCCTCTATGCGTCGGGTGACAGTATTTCTTGACAGGCTAATTTGTGAGAACATTCGTACCTGAGCAGGACAAACTGCTTCTGCAGCCACTGCAAGACATTCCTTAACGAACTCTCCAGTAGCGAAGGCTCTTCCACTTTTAGTAATTAGAGCGGAAATCTGATAACTGGCGCTTTCTTGTGCTGTTAAAGGACGTAGCAGCGCGGCTCTGTTCGAATCGAAGTTTAGCGAGCAGCTTGTTAGCCTTCTGTTTTCGCGCCTCGCCGCTGTACTTTGAGAAAGCTGCAGAATGTTTTGTTTCATAATGACAACGGATATTGTACTCTTTTAAAACAGCAACCGACTGTTTGCAAACTAGACATACTGCCTTTGATTTGACTTCAGTGAATAAAAACTCGTCTTTCTTGCCAAACTTTTTAAAAATTTCTCTTGTCTGTGGGCCACCGCCTTGATTTTTCCATTATTGCGTTTGTTAATTTGTTGACGTTAATTGACGTGGAGTGTCGCAAATCGAATTAATTTACATTTAATTTAAACATTTAATATCAGTTTACTCTTTTGTAGTTCAACAATAAAACAAACAAAAATGTTATGTCAAACTACAAATGACGATCTGAGTCGAAGGCATCCCCCCAACCCCTCCCCGTCTCTCTTCTCGGATGGTGTGGCGGGCCAAATCAAACATTACCGCGGGCCAAACCCTAGTTTGGACATCTCTGTTGTAGAGAGTTCTGAATCTCAGTGCTCAAAATGGTGCTACACATTGAATATGCAGACTCGTGTAAGCAATGAGTGAGATACTTGGAGGGGAGTGATTGGGTTGTCCCTTCCTGATGTGATTCTCAACAACAAATTTAAGTACTGGAAGTTCACAGAAACAAATAAGTTATTCACAAAACCTTGACGTAAATGAAATCTGGGTTCTAGCAGGTAGTGGAAATAATATACAGACTCCACATCCCAAATATGATCTTGTAGAGAGTTTTGCTTTCTCCTAAAGATGTCAGAATCTTTAGTGTGCTTTCTCCATCAATTTCAAACTTAAACTTTCTGTAATATGAAAATAAAAGGTTAGGCTAAATTACATTAAGAATCACAGGAGACGTGGTGAAGCATGTTTAAGAGGGGGTTTCGGAGGAGCGACTGCATCTCCTTGGGGTGCGTTCAGCCCCCCTCCTCACAACGCGAGTGGCAGACTGGCCACAACTGGTTGACCCCCTAGTGTAAGTATAATGTGTTGTACAGGAACTACTTTCAACCCTGAGATAACGCACCACATGCAAATACTGAAACAGACAAGTCATTCACATGCAAAAATTTTTCAGGTACATGGGCTGCACATTAACTCTATCATCTAATCTGAAAAATACAACTTGGACTCTGATTTCAAATTCAAAGTGCTTCTCAGCCACAGGTCATCTCCAGAAACATTCAGATATGCACCCAGTTGTTACCTTTGCAGTTTTAAGGGTTTGTGGAACTCTGGAGAAAGCAATAATCTCTGTGACTTTTAATAGAAGGGATAAAGCTCAACTGATACCTGACAGAGTTTGTGTTTGTACCCTGAATTATGTGTTTTGTTCAGGGTTTGTTTGTAATATTTGCATTTGTTTCTTATTCTATTTCAGTGCTTTGTATATCCTGATTTATATTTGTTTGGTGTTTTATGCAGATATTATTTCTATGCAATGTTGTATATGCCATGTCATCCTTTCTGAATTTCTGTGAAGCGTTTTGAGCATGGGAAAGGTGCTATATAAGTAAAACCTATTATTATAGAAGTTACTGCTTCATTAATAAAATAGATTTAGGTAATTCATCTGCTTTTTTATTTTGTTTTGTATGTAATTACTGCCCTTCTTGTTATTCAGCCCCTAATAGGACAATCTTTGAGTATGTTAGAATTGAATAGTACTAGCAAGAAATATGCTTATAGTTCTGAAGGCAGACATGTACATGCTCATAACTAAAAGTATACACCCAAAATGTAGTGGAGGTACTCATTTCAGCTACATAAATCTGCAGAAGTTGGAACCCAGTTTTCCTTTTCTACAGTTCACCACTTGTCTGATATAAATCCAGCCAGTGCTGTTTTTCTCTTTAATATAAGGCTCATAAGTTTGTGTTTTGTTAAATTAAAACATTGCTGTAGCATTTTTTGTTGCCTAATTATATTTAATGCTTTCTTGCAATCTGCAGCTCCTGATTCCCCCTATACACACTGGAAGCAAACAGTGTTTTATTTGGAAGATTACTTAACTGTAAGACGCGGTGAGGAGATATATGGAACAATAGCCATGAAACCAAATGAGAAGAACATAGTAAGTCCTTTTCAGACTACATTAATAATGATTTATCATAATACTGATGTACTTCATTACCATTTCAAGCAGAAAAGAGTTTTAATTAATTTCTTTGTTTTAGGTGCAAAAATAATTACATGGCATCACCAGCGAGCCAAGATAAGGCACTATTATTGCCTGGCTTCTTTTGATTTTGCCTCAATAGATGACAGAATCTTTTTGTTTTTGAGGCTCTGCATCCTGATTGATGTATTATTAGGTTCCCAGAGCTATCCACATAAATCTGTGCAATTTATAATGCGTTTTTAATTTAAAACTCTAAAGGAGATACTTGAACGTATACACAAACAATCCCACTGGCAAATAAACTGTGGTCTAAAGTATAAGAATCAAGAAAGATATGATAAGAACTGTGCACTCTGGGATGACTCATCCAACCCAAGTGAACAGGGAATCAGGCTTTCTCTTCTTTCGGATGGTCCCATTAGGGGTCGCCACAGCAGATCATCTTCTTCCATATCCTTCTGTCCTCTGCATCTTATTCTGTTACACCCATCACCTGCATGTCCTCTCTCAACACATCCATAAACCTTCACTTAGGCCTTCCTCTTTTTCTTTTGCCTGGCAGCTCTATCCTTAGTACTCTTCTCCTAATATATCAGCATCTCTTCTCTGTCCAAACCAATGCAATCTCGCCTTTCTGACTTTGTCTCCCAACCGTCCAACTTGAGCTGACCCTCTAATGTACTCATTTCTAATCCTATCTATCCTCGTCACACCCAATGCAAATCTTAGCATCTTTAACTCTGCCACCTCCAGCTCTGTCTCCTGCTTTCTGGTCTGTGCCACCGTCTCCAACCTATATAATATAGCTGGTCTCAGTACAGTCCTGTAGACCTTCCCTTTCACTCTTGCTGATACCTGTCTGTCATAAATTACTCCTGACACTCTTCTCCACCCATTCCACCCTGCCCGCACTCTCTTTTTCACCTCTCTTCCACAATCCCCATTACTCTGTACTGTTGATTCCATGTATTTAAACTCATCCACCGTCGCCAACTCTACTCCTTGCATCCTCACCATTCCACTGACGTCCCTCTCATTTACACACATATTTTCTGTCTTGTTCCTTCTGATCTTCATTCCTGTCCTCTCTACCGCATATCTCCACCTCTCCAGGGTCTCCTCAACCTGCTCCCTACTATCGCTACAGATCATGTCATCAGCAAACATCACAGTCCACGGGGAGTCCTGTCTAATCTCGTCTGTCAGTCTGTCCATCACCATTGCAAATAAGAAAGGGCTCGGAGGCAATCTCTGATGTAATCCCACCTCAAACTTGAATGCATCCGACACTCCTACCGCAGACCTCATCACTGTCACACTTCCCTTGTACATACCCTGTACAACTCTTACGTACTTCTCTGCCACTCCCGACTTCCACAGCTGCTCTCGAGGCACTCTGTCATATGCTTTCTCCAGGTCCACAAAGACGCAATGCAACTCCTTCTGGCCTTCTCTAAACTTCTCCAGCAACATCCTCAGAGCAAACATTGCATCTGTGATGCTCTTTCTTGGTATGAAACCATACTGCTGCTCACTAATCATCACCTCACTTCTTAACCTAGCTTCCACTACTCTTTCCCATAACTTCATGCTGTGGCTCATCAATTTTATTCCCCTGTAGTTACTGCAGTCCTACACATCCCCCTTATTCTTAAATATCAGCACTAGTACACTTCTTCTCCACTCCTCAGGCATCCTCTTACTTTTCAAGATTCCATTAAACAATCTGGTTAAAAACTCCACTCCTAAACACCTCCATGCTTCCATAGGTATGTCATCTGGACCAACGGCCTTTCCATTTTTCATCCTCTCCATAGCTGTCCTTACTTCCTCCTTGCTAATCCGTTTCGCTTCCTGATTTACTATGTCAACATCATCTAACCTCTTCTCTTTCTCGTTCTCTTCATTCATCAGCCTCTTAAAGTACTCTTTCCATCTGCTCAACACACTCTCCTCGCTTGTGAGTACGTTTCCATCTTTATCCTTTTATTACCCTAACCTGCTGCACATCTTTCCCAGCTAAGTCGCTCTGTCTAGCCAATCGGTACAGGTCCTTTTCTCCCTCCTTAGTGTCCAACCTCTCATACAACTCATCATACGCCTTTTCTTTAGGCTTTGCCACCTCTCTCTTCACCTTGCACCTTATCTCCTTTTATTCTTGTCTACTTTCTGCATCTCTCTGACTATCCCACTTCTTCTTTGCCATCCTCTTCTTCTGTATACTCTCCTGCATTTCCTGATTCCATCACCAGGTTTCCTTTTCCTCCTTCCTCTTTCCAGATGTCAAGCCTGTCACCCTTACTAAATCTGCTGTAGTTTCCCAGTTGTCTGGTAACTCTTCACTGCCACCCACTACCTGTCTCACCTCCTCCCTAAACTGAACCTTGCAGTCTCCCTTTTTCAACTTTCACCATTTGATCCTTGGCTCTGCCCTCACTCTCTTCCTCTTTTTGATCTCCAACATCATCCTACAGACCACCATCCTTTGCTGCTTAACTACACTTTCCCCTGCCACCACTTTGCTGTCTTCAGTCTCCTTCAGATCAACTCTTCTGCATAGGATGTAATCTATCTGTGTGCATCTTCCTCCACTCTTGTACGTAACCCTATTTTCCTCCCTCTTCTTAAAATACATATTCACCACAGCCATGTCCATCCTTTTGGCAAAATCCACTTTCCTCTGACCTTCTTCATTTCTGTCCTTGACACCAAACCTACCTATCACCTCCTTGTCTCCACTGTTCCCTTCACAAACATGTTCAGTGAAATCTGCTCCAATCACCACTTTCTGTCCCTTGCGTACACTGTTCATCACTTCATCCAACTCACTCCAAAAATCTTCTTTCTCACCCATTGCACACCCAACTTGCAGTGCATATGCACTAACAACATTCATCATCACACCTCCAATTTCCAGCTTCATAATCATTACTCTGTCTGACACTCTTTTCACCTTCAGAACACTCTTGACATACAGTTCCTTCAGAATAACTCCTACCCCATTTCTCCTCCCATCCACACCATTATAGAATAATTTGAATCCACCTCTGATCCACCTGGCCTTACTCCTCTTCCATTTAGTCTCTTGCATGCACAATATAGCAACCTTCCTTCTCTCCAGTCCTTATTAGTTCTGGAGGCTTCCTGTCCTTCCCCAAGTTTATTTTCTATGGAGTGAATGCAGAGAGCCACACAGTAAGGATAAAAGTAGATTTCTGAATTATATTCTGCTGTCGGAATCAGACTTGTGTGATTTTGTAGTAGCTAGATCCAGGATTTTATTCGGTAAGTCATTTTTGATTACATGCTTGTTTTTCAGCACCCCCAAGTGGACAAATGCTGTATGTTAAGTCATGTGTTTAACAATCATTTGATTGCACTAGTGATCTCTATTATTTATTCAATTATTATTAATTATTATTTATAGTTATAAAACACACACAGATGTTAATTTCTGTCTATACAAACTGGCAATGTGGAAACATATTGAATGTCTCTTATAAAATATTTAATAATTTCTCACCTAAAATTTGAAAAGAAGGAGTCTCATACATTTTTAAAAATGCTACATTCTGAATAGCTGTGAGCAAATACATAATGTTAAAAGGAAGGGTTAGAAAAGCACAGCATGTCAACACTTACCAATCGTAACTGAGGAAAATGCTGCCTCTAGTCCTTTGTGACAAGTTTCTTGTAAGACTCCGATGTTTTCATTGAGTTAGACAAGGCTGTCGGTCATTCATTAAGACCTGGATGCCCTCATACAACCCATCCATTACCATGTAAGACCTTACATAACTGCATATTTGTTCCAACTTGTTGTTCAGCTTTTGTGTTTAACCTGATTTGTGATGGATGGACAGCCAAGTGCGCTCCTTTCATTAAAATGGTGTGCCAATAGGTGGATGTATTTGGTTTTATACAGCTCACATACTGTCGGGAGTAATTTGTTTATAAGGAGGCAAAAAAGAAGAAAACAATATAATTTAAACACAGGTTAGTTGCATTGACAGTCCTAAATTGTCCCTAGTGTGTGCTTGGTGTGTGGGTGTATGTGTGTGTGTGTGCCCTGCAGTGGGCTGGCACCCTGCCCAGGGTTTTGTTTCTGCCTTGCGCCCTGTGCTGGCTGGGATTGGCTCTAGCAGACCCCCGTGACCCTGGAAAATGAATGACTATAAAAATCCAGAAAAAAACATTGTCATTTATTAGGTCTTAGTGACTTTCTCCTGGAAGTAAACCCCATTACTTTTGCTCTCAGTGTGACAACAGCCCAGACACAAATAAACTAACCAGTATGGGAGATATGGCCCCTATAACCTGAATGACTAGCACCCACTTTTTCCACATTAAATGTCATTGTAATACAGTACTGAAATATTATTAATATTCTTATTAAGTCTGTATTGCTAAACTGAATACCCTTTTGAGCAAATTTCTATTTTGTAAATATCAAGTGGAAATCTTGAAAAAAAAAGTGCATAGGCCTGAAATGAATTAACACTCACTTATTATGTATGAGTTCTAAATCAAGAAAATACAAACATCACAATATCCATTGCTAGGCACATTGTTAACATTATAGATACGGTGAGAGACCGACGTCAGAGCCTACAAATGGTAACGTTACAAGAGTAGAAAGAATTGATATAAGTGTGTTTATTTCAAACAGTTTTAACAGGGACCTGTCACCATGACTTTCTGATTAAATTCTAGACATATAACACATACGCCTGAATAGTTTGTGGAGTTTAAATATGAGATATCGGCAAAATATTTTTAAACGCTTATCATACAATTTTCTATCCTGCTTAATCCAGACCAGGGTCATCGAGTACTAGAGTCTATCCCAGTTAGCACAGGGCGCAATGCAGGAACAGACCCTGGACAGGATGCCAGCCCATTGCAGGGCGAACACACACCTGGGACAGTTTAGTATCGCCAATCCACCTAACCTGCATGTATTTGGACTGTGGAAGGAAACCAACACAGACATGGGGAGAACTCCAAACTCCACACAGGGAGAACCCAGGACATGAACCCTCATCTGCTTACTGCGAGGCAACAGTGCTACGATGGTGCCGCCGTGCTGTCCATTTTTGATTAGTCAAAATGCAAATTACAGATATTCATAATATACTGAGTGATTATACAACAGTGACTTTTCTACTTGACTTGAACTTTCAGTTAGGGACATAAATACTCTTGTCAAGTGAGACACCTGTTCAAAGAAAGTAAGGGGAGGACAAGATGAAAAGTTGGGCACCATCCTGGTATCCTGTTTGATAAAAAAGAAGAAAAAGTTCAAAAGATACGCAAAGAAAGAAAATGATGGTAGGTGTCAGGCACACAGTCAAAAGGAGCTCCATTATCTTCAGGCACAGGTTTAAGAATGACTGCTGACTTCGAGTCTAATGATCTGTTAAATACCCTTTGGTGCAGAAGGTTCGGAACTACCATATTGCTCCTGGAAGTGACATAAGTTGTCCACTCGTATGTCCTCCTCAGGTCTGAAGATGAAAGGAAAGGAGGAGGAAATGACTGCGTTACCTCACCTTGGGTGGGAGTCATTCTTGGAGGTGCGATCTATGGGCTTATGTGTGACACTGGAATTACAATTTGACCCTTTAAAATTATAATTTGAGATATCATCAATTTCATTTTTCTTTCATTTATTTTCTCTCACACTCACTTAATGTAACTCAGGGTTGTATGCGTCCTGGCAACGCTGGACACAAAACAGGAAGCAACTCTAGATAGGGCACCAGTTCATGGTAAACCCCACTTATGCACATACTTATACCTATTTTGACTCTGGGGACAATTCAGAAACATCACTTAACTTAACCTACACATCTCTGAGGACATGGAAGAAAAACCGGAGAACACAAAAGAAAACTCATGCAGAAACAGAGAGCAGCAAACGCCACACATTGAAATACAGAATACTGGGTCTAAGAAATGGCAGCTCTAACGATTGTCCTACAGTGCTGTCCCCTAATTCGTTTTAGGTTTCCAAAGTTACATTTTAGAGTATCTTTAATTTGAAGATATCAGAGATTCCTGTAATCCTTATTTGGACTTGTCAAAATGTAATAATAGATATCATATAGTGAAAGCTCCACAGAGGTATGGTATGGAACATGGTGTGCCACTATTGGCAGACGAAGGATGTTGTTTGATCATAGGGAGAAGGATGTCTTAAAATGGATGCCGTATGCTTTAATACTTCATAAAGTAGTCATTGGAGCATTCTGATGAACCAAACTTTAACTAACCAGAACCGAAATTTGCCATACCATATATTAACATAGAGTAGTAATAGAAATTAGGGACATCGATAATGTACAGCACTTTGAGACAAGTGAGGAAACTTTGCGATTAAATTCTATGGAGCTTTTATTCTAAAATGTCAGTGATCATATTTTGGCTAGTGAAAATCTAAATTTCACAAAGCTTTTAAATATATTTGACTAGTTAAAACATTGTTTTAGACATCAAAAATATTTATACGTATTCAAACTTAAGTCATCTATAATTTTCATTAGTCAAAATCTAATTTTAAGAAATCTGAAATTCAGATTTTGAGTAGTGAAAATTGAACTACAGGTATATCTCTAAATAGAATTTCAAAATTCTAATTAGGGACAGCAGTAATTGAAAAACGATAGACGTCAACGGGAAAAGTACCTCTGTCTTTATTTGTCCAAATGAGATTCCCAACATCTGTGATTTGAATTCTATCATATCCAAACATTATTACAGATATCATGGATTTGAATTTTATCTGCTCTAAATATAATTGTACATCTCTAAAACTGGAATTGGCACAAACTGTTGATTATGAAAATGGTGTTGTAAATTAACCAATAAGAACGTACACTTTGGTTCCACATTACCTTCTCCTGACTTCACCTTATTCTTCTTGCTTCTTCCACAGCGTGACTTGGATTTCACTATTGAACTGGATTTCAAAGGACAACTTTGCGAGGCCTCAATAGCCCATGATTATAAGATGCGTTAGGCACGTACAGAAAAGCGTCTGCAGCAGATGTAACCTGGTGTTCTGATTAGCTGGCAAAATAAAAGCAAGTATTGCACTTCTGGGGTTTGTGACAAAGGAAGAAGAGTTCATTTCTGGAGATTACCTGGCGCCAGGCCTGACCCGTAAAGCGAAAGGCATAATGAGAAAACTTACAACTTATCTGCCAGTTTCGGACTCTTTGCAGTTCTCCGATTGTAGGAAAAGAGACCAAGAATGTAGTACGTAGTCGACCATCTCAATTGTTATTTTGCTTCACTATAATTTTAACAGAAAACCTGGATTATTCTTAAAGATGCTGCATGATTTGAAACATCTGCATAGGCTTTTTTTATTTTATCAAAAGGCTTCCATTCATTATTGTTATGATGGTAGAAGTTAAAAGTAGACAAGCAGCCACTGGGAAATTTGCATTTCATTTATAAGGGACAACATGTTGTTATGAGACTTGACTATGGTGTTACATAAAATATAAGAGGACATGTAGAGCATTTGAAGAAGGCCCTGTGGCCCTTTTTTGCTAACATGATGTTTGTTTCTCAAATTGTTTAATTAATAATTTAATCATATGTTGCATGCCCTGTAAATTTACAGACTTAAAAAAAAAACTAAAAAAAAAAAACTTAGTGGTTCTTAGTGGTATTTGTGGGAGGAATGTGACACAAGTGTAAGAGACTAAGTGGAAAACCTTACCTTAAAAGCTCATTTCATTTATTTGGTTTTCCCAAATGCAATATTCTTCAACGTTTGTTTTCGATTTTAACCTTCACTGAAGGTTTTTGACGTTTTGTTCATCGGAGGGTAATTAACCATTCAGTGTGCTGCTCTAAAGAAGTTAATAATAAATATCAAGGCAGCTTCAGTTCAGCGTCTGGATGAAGACAACCAGTCATGTTGAGACTGCTTACGCACAAAAGCTAAAACGATACTTGACTACATTCTTTGTGAATTTTTCTTTAATGATGGTGTGTGTTAGGATATAACTCTGATCTATAATTCTGATTGTCTGACCTTGACTGTTACATATCATTTTTGTGATGATGATGATGATGATGATATTATTGCATTGCTAACCTGTTTATTGTTAAATGATATACACGTTTGTTGGGCTATAATATGTACTGGTATTGTACTGAGAAGAGTGACTTATTATTATTATTATTATGTAAAAGCTTTTATAAATTTAGCTATGCTACAGTACTGTGTTTTTTTAAAACTTTGAATAACTAAAAAATGAGGCAATATCCTTAGTGGTGCAAAAACACATTTTACAATCCATTCAATAATACCTTTAAAACATTTTAATTGTTCCTTGTTTCGTTTTGAGTATATTGAAGCCTACTAAAGTAAAAAGAAAAAGGCCAACATATTTATGTTTTCACAATTTGAATTTCTGTGTAAATTACACAAAAAGGATATAATGTTAATCTTCCTAAGAATGCAGAGAAAAAAAGAATAAAAAAAAAAAGAAGAAGACCACCACCCGTGTTGTCTTGTATTCTACTATGGATAGAAACACTCAGGACGTGACACAGCACTGGAGTGATCCAAGCACCCCTTCTGATATGCAGTCATTTTCTTTTCACCCAAGTTTAACAGTCTTGCACAATTATTCAGCCAGCTCCAGATTTGATTTCTATATGTGAAATTTTAGGTAGAAATAAAGAATCACGAGTGGGATGTCTTACAGCACATTGTACTGCATAACATAATTAAGAAAAAGCATTTTTATCCTTGCATCCTTGACTGCAAATAAAGCAAACACAACTCTAATGAACACTAATATTTTTAATCTTAGTGTCACATTATTGTCTTTTTCCAAATTACACAAAATCATAAGACACTTTTAGATTTAACAAGTGAGTCTCTGAAATACAGTAATCCTTCCTCGATCGCGGGGTTGCGTTCCAGAACCCCCCGCGATAGATGAAGTAGAAACCATATGTTTGTATTGTTATTTTATATATTTTAAGCCCTTATAAACTCTCCCACACTGTTAACATTATTAGAGCCCTCTAGACATGAAATAACACCTTTAGTCAAAAGTTTAAACTGTGCTCCATGACAAGACAGAGATGACAGTTCTTTCTCACAATTAAAAGAATGCCAACATATCTTCTCTTCAAAGGAGCGTTATCAGTAGCAGGGAATGTCAGAGAGAGAGAGAGAGAGAGCGTGACAGAAAAGCAAACAATCAAAAAATCAATACGTGCTGTTGGGCTTTTAAGTATGCGCACCACAATAAAGCAGCCGCAACAGAAGGGAGCAATGTGAAGGTAGTCTTTCAGCATTTTTAGAGTAGCGTCCGTATCTTCTAAGCAAACAGCCTCTGTGTAAACAGCCCCTCTGCTCACACCCACTCCGTCAGGAGCAGAGAACGTCAGAGAGAGAGAGAGAGAGAGAAAAGCAAACAATCAAGCACCGCTCGGGAAGCACATCGCATATCATTGAGGAGTTTTATTTAATACGTAATACATGCTCTGATTGGGTAGCTTCTAAGCCATCCGCCAATAGCATCCCTTGTATGAAATCAACTGGGCAAACAAACTGAGGAAGCATGTACCATAAATTAAAAGACCCATTGTCCACAGAAATCCACGAACCAGCGAAAAATCTGTGATATATATTTAGATATGCTTACATTTAAAATCCGCGATGGCGTGAAGCCGCGAAAGTCGAAGCGCGATATAGCGAGGGATCACTGTACAGAATTACAAATAAAGGAATGTATCCCTAAACTCACTTTGACTCAATTTTCCTGTTGGGCCCAAGATGACGTTTATAATAAGTAGTGGGACGTTAAAAGTTTTGTACAAAATTACTAACATCCTTCGAGAACAAAGCAGCGGGGCCAACAGATGGCTTTCTTTCCACCATGTCTTGAAACGGGACAAGCACTTTTGTTAAATTGCTAAAGATAGTAACTCCAAAAAAACACCTTGACCCAGAGACATATATTTAGCACATACCAGACCAAAAAAAATAAACAAAATAAAATAAAAATGAGTTAGGCATCATTATTAGTGTCATTGAAGCAAGCAAACACTGATTTCACCCTGACCTGAAGCTCCATTCAAAACAGACAAAAAGATCTGCTCAATCAGATGCCTTGTGTGCTGTGAATGGCACTTTTTCACATCACTGTACATGTGTGTGTTCACCCTGGGCTTGCTTGCAGGCTCCAGCTGCCCTGCCATGCTGCTTTAAGATAAAGCGGGCATGGAAGATGGATGGACGGATGAGTCCATTCCTGCCATTTTTCCTCTACATTTGTGTTTAATGGAGTAGCGACTCTGAGGCTAGCTAGATCTGCACTGGCAATCGGAAGGTTGCCGGTTCGAATCCCATAAATTCCAAAAGGGACTCTGCTCTGTTGGGCCCTTGAGCAAGGCCCTTAACCTGCAATTGCTGAGCGCTTTGAGTAGCAAGAAAAGCGCTATATAAATAATAATTATCTTCAGGCAAGATATAATTGATATAATGAAGAAGGGGCCCGAGTTGCCTCGAAAGCTTGCGTATTGTAATCTTTCTAGTTAGCCAATAAAAGGTGTCATTTTGCTTGACTTCTTTTACTTGCTCAAAAATGCTGCCTCATTCTTTTTCTTTCTACCATATTCTGAACAAGTGCGACTCAGCATTTGCTACAGGAAAGAAAAAAAACGAGTTTCAGTTTACCTTTACGTAATTGCACCATATTTAGGCAACTACTGCTCAAATCTCAGACAGATCAAAACTGAAGGGAGGAGGTTCAATTTAGAGGAAACACGCAGGTCAAGTAAAGCTGAGCTCCTAGAGTTTTTCTTTCTTGAAGCTGGTGCCAGCATTTGGTCAAAGATGAATAGTAAGCAGTGAGAATACCCTGATGAGATTCACATTCTGTTGCTCTACATAAAAATCAACTTGACAGTACAGAATCTACAAAAAAAAAAAAAAACAGACACTCATGCCATTTACATGGAAAATGTTTGAAATTAGAATTATTATTATTATTTAGGCCAAAAACTATTCTGTGTTCCTCTGCTTTCATGTTTCTTTCCTCCACATCCAAGAGATGTGCAGGTTGATAAAGAAACTCTAAAATGGGCTGCAGCCTGAATGTGTGTGAGTGAGTGCAACCTGTGATGGACTAACAGGGGTCGCCAGCTCTAGTCCTGAAGGACCACTGTGGTTGCAGGTTTTCATTCTAACCCTTCTCTTAATGAGTTTTTGCTGCTAATTAACTTCCTTTGAATTCATTTTAATTGACTTGCTCTTAAAGGACTCAGACCCCTTCATTGTTTTTTTCCTTTAATGAGCAGAAAATCAATAATGAGATACAAAATGAACCAAAACATTAGCAGCAAACTGTGATCATCATTTAATATCTGAAAATAAAGAAAGATGAAGGTCTCAGGAATGTTGATCTGCTCAGGTCCTCAGAACATTTTAACTGTGCTGTTAGAAAAGTAAAGAAAAAAAAATCCACAATTTCTGAAATGTCTGCTATTGCACCTCAAGAGCAGCAACAAGCCACGAAATTTAAAAAACTGGTTTAATTAACAACAAGACTCGTCGCCTAATTAAGTAACTGGTTGGAGTGAAGTTGGTGGGAGTTTGAGGCCCTGACTTAGTTGGTCTTCTGTTGGCTCACTCACTTCACATTTCATTTCTGTTTGGGTGCCATTTAAGGAAAGAAACAAAGCAATTCAGAGGAACAATGAAGAAATTCAGGGGAACACATCTTAAAAAGCAATTCAGTTAAAATGAATTCACAAAAAGTTAATTAGCAGCACAAAATGGGCACTCATTAAAAGAGGAAAACCTGCAGCCATGGTGGTCCTGCAGGACCGGAGGTGGCAACCCCTGAAGCAGAGCTCAGACAAGCGTCGGTTAGTGCTTTGTGCCCAATGCTGCTGAAACAAACTCCAGCTCCTTATTGTTCAAGGCAGGTTGAACAACTGCGTATGATATACTAATATACTAATATACCGTACGTAACACTCTAACCCACTTGATTTGACATCCCACACTGTTATGAATGGAAAGGAGAATGGTGGGTCAAAACACACACACATTATCACACAAATAAATGATTGATCTTCCTCAAAAAATGAACAGAATGTACCTAAATGGATATATTCAGCTGGCCAATTAAACAAAGTGAATAGGAAGGAAGCCTTTATTGTCATTGTATAATAAAATTGTAAAAGCTGCAACTGTAAATTGTGCAAGTTCATCCAACAATGACAAACAAATAATATAAAAAGCACACATCTTATGACAAATAAATACCAAACAAAAAAAAAAAAAGATCCTTTTCATGTCTGCTGAAAGTCCAAGTTATTGCTCTGGATAAACAAGTATGTTCCGCTAAGGTTAGTTCCATTTAGTTGTATGGTGTCAAAAGGAATAACTAATAACATCAAGTTTATTCCCAAATATTCAATGTGAGAAAAATGTAAAGTAACAAAAAAAAATGGGATAAAACAGAATGTTTACCCCAAGTGAAAATATACAGTATTGGAAAAAAAAAAAAAAACAGACATACAAAGAAGTTCATTTTAATAAAGAAATCTGTTTATTCCCACTTTATAGCACAAAATAAAAAATACCATATCATTTGGGGCTTTTTATTTACAAAAATAAAACATTATAGTATAAAATTTGTGAAGCAATTGCAGATTGCACATAATCAACTTAATTATTTTCAAAAACCGACACTGTGTTTGACTTACATGTCCGTAGACCTAAGATACACGAGAAAGTGGGGTGAAATGACACCTTTTATTGGCTAACTAAATAGATTACAAACGCAAGCTTTCGAGGCAGCTCAGGCGCCTTCATCAGGCAAGGTGTAACAAAGAAACTGAAAAAAAATGAAAAAGTGTCATTTCACCCCACTTTCTCGTGTATCAATCTATGGCTAACACGGTACAACACTCTACTGCTGTAGACCTAAGAGTAACTCAGAATAATCGACAGCAAAGTGTTCTGCTACAGAAGCAAATCTTAAGTCCATAAAAAGTTTCCCAAATATAATAACATATAATGTATTGTGTTTAATCAGGCAGTGTTTCCATTTGGCAATATTTACAAAAAATACACAGTTTTATAGACAGAGAAGCATGATAGTGTCTTATAACTGAAATTTAGTGCATCGCTAGTCTTGTCCTGATCTTCTATCAATCGGAACTAACATTTTATCTTAAACATTCTTATTGCAGATTCATATTCCACTTATCCTGATGCAGCATTATTATTTTATTAAATAAAATGTATATACTTCACCAGCATATGATACAATATACTAACATACTGTACATAACGTTCTAACCCATTTAATTTAACATCCCACACTAGAATGAGTGGACAGGAGAGTGGTGCTCACATGCCATTTCCTCCTGCTCCAGGATATCAACATTTGGCATGCAGTCTTTATCAACATTTGGCCGTGTGATTCATTAGCATTTTAGAATCCAACTCGACATTGGCCTGTTGTACAGAGATGGGTTTTCAAGAGCCCTTTCCAAACGTACTTTATTGCACGTGGTGCCTTTAATAGCAAGAACTCCTGCAGTTTTCTGATATGCCATAAAATAAAAAATACACTGACAGAAGAAACACAAAGAGTGATCAACAGGAAACTCGAAAACATGAGCACACATGAAGATACATAGACGGACACAGACACACACAAACATAGATAGATAAGGCAGTATGAGAAAGAAAGAACCTTAGCGTATATAGAAGCTCTAGAAATCTTCAATTAGTATTACAAGCACCCCTCTGAAATGCACAGAGACTCGATGATGTCAGCTTCAAAATGGAAGGAAGAAGACTTTAACACAAATGTCAATTTTGGGATAACATGAAGAGACACATTAAAAATATTTTAGATGTCAGCAGTCCTGTCATTCGAAAGCACTGCACGAAGGCTTTAGCCTGCTAAGAAGTCCAGCTGCAGAAAGTCTTATTGACTGCACAACTTTAAAATGTATTATGTAACAAAGACAAGTCCTCAGATGTGCTGGAATTTACAGTGTTTGACAGCTGGGTCTGCAATATTATACTGAAGCAGAGAAAAGTGAGAGTTCTTATGTTGGACACAGGTTTAGGGTTTAGCACAAGTATTCTCAATTGGTTGTTGCTCAATAAACATTTTCAGCAAACAGAGCATATCTGTTTTCAGAGGCACTGCAGGTACCACAGTGCTAGTTTAACTACAAAATATTCATTTTCTGGGATGGGCCCAGCATGAACTGATATAGTATGACAGTAGTAGAAGATAAGAAATGATTAGATACTAACTGTTGGGTGAAGTCGCTTCCCTTTTTAGACTAAGGGTTTTGCCTCTTCACCATCTGTATGGTTTTTCCACATTCTTCTCAAGTTTACATGGACTTTCTCCTTGTACATCACACTTTTCATAAATGCACATAATATGTTGTATGTTGACTCTAATTAGCACTGTGTGAGTGAAAGTTGGCATGAGAATGGGCCCTTCAGCAGATCAGCTTACAGTTCACATTTGGTTCATGCCATATGGCCAATAGGCCTTGATATCTTGGGAGAAATGGTTTTGGAAATTGTGCGGCTGGATGATAAATGACGCAACCATTGCTTAATAAACACTAAGACATTATTTAGTTTCTTTCATTTTCTAAACTCTCTTTAGTCACAGGAATGGAAGCACATCAGTAACTGACTCTGGGAGGGACAGCAGTCCATCACTGGGACACGTAACAAAGGTGAGTGTCTTCAGGAATAAAATTAAAAAGTAAATAACCAAGAGATTAGACAAGTATGCGGACAGGAACAAACTAAAATCTAAAAGATAGGCATACCAGAAGAGGCAGATGGAAAATCAAATGATAAAATCCAAAACACAAATCCAGTAACAAAAAAAAGTCCTCGACACTAAAGCACCTTCTAGCTTCCATTTCTCCAAAAAAGAATGCAGAAAACATGGAAAGGGATTCAAGGCTAGAACGTTTTGCAGTAGCACACTGCTATCTTATATAATGTAATATATAAGTGGGTCATGATGTCATAAAGCATCATGTGCCCTTTGTGTCAACTGACCGGCCATGGGAATAGCAACCATAACCAATATGGCAGTGGCTATGCAGGGATTGTCACAAAGTGGCAAAGACCATTAAAAAAAAAAACACAAAATGGTGTTGACCAGGATAATATGATAAAAATATACATACCCACAAAAACAAACATAAACTGTTATAATGTGTATACAATGATGCCAAAGAGACATTACGGCACACATTAGGGCAATTCGGTGCTGTTATTTAAACTAGTAACATGCCTTTGGACTGTGGGGGGAAAACAAGTCTGCAGAAAAAAGTAAAACAAGCATGAGAAGATGTGCTCACCTCTGCACTCCATTAGATGTGCTGTTCCTGTAGATAAGCGAGTCTGAAACAGCTAGACAAACTCTCACTTCTTGAATTAGAGGATTAATGCAAAGTCTTAATTTGCAATTTGAATTGTCAGTGTTTTTTTTTTTTGTTTTTATATTTTACATAAACATTAATTTTATTCATATTAGAGTTGTAAACTTCAAACAACTCACCAAATGAGATATCCTCCTTAAGGTTTAATGAATATGTAAAACTTCACTGCAAAGTTACACACTCAGGCAATGTTAGCAGAAGTCCGCATTTACTGTACGATGCATTAAGTTATTTTGGAGGTGGTGCTTTAAACCAGAAACACCATAAAGTTGGGACCCAAACAAATATGGAGCGCATTAACTGGAACTGAACTGTATCAAATAATATTGTCGAAAATAAGAAAATCTTCATAAAATCATATATGCTTTGAACATGTAAACAACTCTAAATTCACACAGTTGCTTCCAAAAAGTAATGCTAAAACATATCTTTTTTTCTCTTTTATATTAAGTTACCTATTAATAAAATGTCAGTGCCTTCACCTTCTGTTAATATCACTGAACACATGTACAGTATATATACATTTTCCCTCTGCACATAATCATTATATTACAGTTAGTCAAAAAACAGTGTTTTTGAATTAATAGTTTACTTTAAGTGCTTTACTTTACAAGACTTGGCTTTGACATAGTTCAAAGTGATTATTGACAGAGTTCATATTCATAAACTCTTGTAGTGAACAGTGATAAACAAAGAAAGCACTGTACAGGACGTACTTGGCACACATTTACATCACTTTGTGCCCAAGAGAAACAACAAACATCTGGAGCTCTTTTACGTAAAATATCTGTGTGAGCTGCTTGAAAAAGTTTCACTGCCGGCTGCAACATGACTTTTTCTTTGCATTTTCATCTGCTAGTTGGATCGTCTTTTCTTTCTCCTTATCTTCTTGTTCCTTTAAAAGTCTGGAAAAAAAATAGTTACCATAATGCTAATACATCGGAAATGCATAATAATCAAAGTAAATTGTGACACCTTCTATAAGAGATATAATATATTCATGCATTAACACTATGTATGAGGAATATTTCACACAATGGTGGCACACAAGTGAAAACATAAATGTTTTCATACCATCAAGCACATCTTTATATTCAACATGGTTGATATAAGCCGGTGGTGCAGTGGCAGCGCTGCTGCCTCACAGTAAGGAGACTTGGGTTCGCTTCCTGGGTCCTCCCTGCATGGAGTTTGCATGTTCTCCCCGTGTCTGTGTGGGTTTCCTTCCGGTGCTCCTGTTTCCTCCCACAGTCCAAAGACATGCAGGTTAGGTGCATTGGTGATTCTAAATTGTCCCTAGTATGTGCGTGTGTGTGTGCCCTGCAGTAGGCTGGCACCCTGCCCGGGGTTTGTTTCCTGCCTTGCCCCCTGTGTTGGCTGGAACTGGCTCCAGCGGACCCCCATGACCCTGTAGTTAGGATATAGTGGGTTGGATAATGGATGGATGGATGGATGGATGATATATGCCAGAATGACCAAGCTGTGTTATGCCAGTTGTAAAAATGTGAAGCAGCCCAAAAACCTGCACTGCAGACACCCATGGCCCATCTTCTTTTCCAAAGTGACTGGTCGCCTTTATTCTCAAACCAACCACTCCGGGTTTCTCACTGGCACAATGTTTTATGAAGCTGACAAGGAGAGGTGTGCCAAAATAACCTGAAAGATCTCTTTCTTGATAACAGGTAATAAAATTGAAATCTAAAAGGTGAGCTCTTCTGAACATTGATGCTGTTTTTCAAGATCAAACTAACCAACCACTCCGACTTTCCCACTGGCACAATGTTTACTGAAGCTGACCAGGAGATGTGTATTTTCTATCAAAACAGCTCCAAAGATTTCTTTTTTAATAGATAGAAATAAAATCTAAAAGGTCGCACGAGATATATAATACTGATATGTTTTTCAAGACCAAGGGGCTCAACTGTAATTATCAGGATAGAATTGCAAAGAGCCATCACTGAAAATTCTTATCAAATAACTGGAGCCAAAAAACCAGGACAGAAGCAAAAGAGCAAGGATCAATACCAGAATACCTAAAAAACAAGGCAAACTGCCTCAAGACAGAAAAATCCAAAATTATGTGACAAGCTGTAAATATAAAAACAGCTATTGAAAGAAATGATACAAAAGTTAAACACTGGGAAATACTCTGTGGTTAAAGGATACGCTTTCACTGCTCAAAACAGCACTATGACCAGAGGATGAGTTTTCTCCAAAAAAAAAATCAAAACTCAGAAATTCTCTGTACTCAAAAGTTGATATGCAACCCTTGAAAAGGCTCTCTGACAAGAAGGCAAGTGATCACCAAAAAAAAATCAAATCTTTGTGACTGGAAAGTGAGCTTTCACCACTTGAAAATACACCAGCTTGAAGGAGAGCTCTCTCCATGGTTTTCAAAACTTGAAAAAGTACTTTGTTATGATAGTGTGCCACCGTACAACCAACCTCAAAAGAGCACATTAATCTGAAGGCATTTGCCTTTGATGGGTTCATGCTGAAGACCCCAAAATCTTGGATGAAAGGATTCCTGTTACTCCCCTTGAAATTATTACCAAGTCTTCATGAGCAACAATGATGTCTGTCCTGGTAACTCATAAACTCAAAACTGAGAAAGAAAAAAAACTTTTTTTAAATTTATCCACAGTGAAAATTGTTTAAATGCCAGTCCAAATCACAACAGTTACATCCAATGTTTTAGTGGATCCTGTTTAGCAATATGATATAAATGACAAAGTAGCCAGCAATCCTCCATCTAACTTGTTTCCATTTACATATCTGTGTGTGTGTGTGTACATCATGCACTGTCTGATGTCATAAAACAAAATGTGACAGACTGAAAATTGTACATTTTAGGCTTCACATTATTTGGACAAAATGCTTGGAAAGCAAAAAATTAATGATATAAGAACCTTACCTCTGCACACTAACAAGCCATAAAATTAAATAAGGTCTGAGACTCACAAGGATTGGTTTCTAATTAAGCAATTGTTTTGGAATGAAATCCTATAGGACCAATATTGCCCACCCATGCTTTACAACAAATCAAACAAGAAGTCTCTCAAAGGTGGTGTTGCACTCTGGAGATCTGCTACTGACACTAAAGAGAACCTTGCTGAAAATGTTCACTGCGCTCTGTTTTAAGGGATTGTCTTCATAATTGTTAACAAATGTTTGTGTGTTCTTTTCATGTAGACTTTCCATGGCTCACATCCACAATTAGTGATTAATTAAGCCAACAGAATCTTTTTGTTATACAGTGCCCTCTCAAAATTAAAAGACATTATGCTTAAAACACTTGTAAGGCCTGATCTGGACCACTGGCACAGCTTTGGTTCCTGTGTTATGACAGCGCAAAATTAAATCCAGAGACATACTACTGGACTCATTTCAGTGGAATTTGAACTGTGTGGAAATACTACAGGTTGCTCAAGAATCATACATCATCCTATCTTCATATTGTACTATGATTATAAATACATTTATATCACACATTATGCATAATGTAAGATCTTAAAAATGCTTTGCATTCCTTTAAAGAAGAAGAATAGAAGACCATATATCAAAATAATGGCTGCAGCATGACTTACTCACCTGGCCAAATGAAGCATGGATTCTTTTACATTGTGACCAGAAACTGCACTGCACTCATAAAAAATTAAATCTGAATCCTGCAGAAAAAAATATATTAAAGTGTCATTTACTGCTAATTTTGCTTTGGGCTATAAGTTAAACAAATTAATGTATAACAAGATGCTTTCAGACACACACACTATAATACACAAACAAGGTATATTACAGGTAGCTGCAGAAAAGCTTTGGAAACAGTCACTGAAACAAGCTTTTCAGATATGATAACAGAGATTTCTAGATATAAAATCAAGTGAAAATCACAAGTCCCAAAGTCTGGGATAAAGAAGAAGCATCAGAAAAAGAGTAAGATGTTTACAAAAGACTTTGTGTGTTACTTAGATAGAGACATGTGAAATTTAAATTTAAAGATTAACACTACTGTCATCATTAAACTCTAGAGACTGTTTTATTCACTTTATCAACTGGTGGGCTTGCCACACCAATTTCAGTATTTTCATTATGACAAAGCTCATTATTATTGAACCCATGACACTGGATAACTTTCTTCACTGGATGGACCACAGCATCAGAATGCCCAACTCTTTTCTCCTTGGACAAATCCTTTGCTTTCACCTAAACCAAGGTCAAAAAACCTGTGGTGACCAAAGCAAGTGGTTCAACAACATGCTCAAGGCCTACCCCTACAAAACACTGAATCAACATTTATTATTATCTTGCGACCCAGTTTTACCTTTTTAAGTTTATTTACGGCCTGTTTGGTAAATTGATCGTGAATATAACAGCGTTCCCCACCTAGCTTAAATGTAAGACCGGTGGGCGAATACTGGGTGGTCCCCTATGATGAATTGAACATAAAGACATTTCCACATTTGTTAATTGAGTGAGAATATAAGAGCGCTTTGCTTCCCCCTTGGTGGCACAAGCATGAAAGTAAGAACAGATACATCCATAAAATATCCATAGATGTAAAAAGCCCACACATGCGACTTACTGTGACCCATTCACACATCCATGGTCGGCAACATACATTCCAAAAGTGGGTTGTGACCTACTAGCTTAGAAAGAATGTTCTACGGCTCCCCAGTGATTAATCAGGAATATTTAAGACTATCTGTCTCTCTGAGGAGGACAAAAGACCACACAGAAGTAGAGGGAAAAGTCTTAATGGGCATTTTTCCTTTTCTGAGAAAGCTAAAAAAATGAAACCAAAAATTATGTTGTTAACCCACCTAGCTGAACATGGCTCTAAGAGTTGGTCCATTTTTATTTTGTTTTATTTTGGTTTAAGATTAATAATATTCTTAAATTCTAAAATTTGAATATCATCCATTTCTCACACTCTTAATCCAATTATGGCGTCACAGTAGACTGAAGCTTATCCCGGTCAAGTCAAAAATAAACCCTGGGTATGGTGCAAGTCCGTTACAAGGTAAATTACCGCATACTGTATACCCACAATCTTTCACACGTGATAAATATAAAGGCACCAGTTAAGTTTGAGGTATGAGAGGAAACTGGAGTACCTGGAGAAACACCTTCAGAGATAAATAAAGATCTACAAAAACTACACAGAAGGCAATATGACCAGGACTCAAATTTGGTCTCCTGGGCTTTTGAGGTGTCATTGCTAAGCACTCTATGGTGATGCTATTCTTGGAATATCATACTTATGCCACATTCACACATAATTCTGTTGTTGAGAGGAAACAAAAAAAAAAAATTCTAGCAATGTCAAGTGTAATTAATAAGCTGTATTTGTAATATCTGTCCTCGAGGTGGAGCCAAATAACAGCAAAGGTTAAAACACTGCTTTGCCTTTCAGAATGTTTTTTTTTTAACTTTATCATTTTTATAAAGGAATAAGGAAAATATCAATATATTAAGCTTTGAAGTCACTTGCCTTCAAAATCAGCTCATTGCTACATAACTAAATAGTTTATTCCTAGAACCTCCGAGCCTAAAAAACTTAGCAATCGTCTTCCTCTTCATCTTTTTCCACTTCTATATGGGGTTGATGTGCTTGATCAATATTCTCTATAAGGCATGTTCTTGCACCTTTTCACCAGTTAGGCCCTTCTCCTTCAGATCTTCTTTAACTATATCCATCCACCTTCACTTTGGCCTCTCAAGCTTTCTCTTCTCCATAGTTTAAGTAATAATTAAAACTATTTAAAAATCCCATTGTAGGACCCATTAACTCAAACACATACAGACATACACCCTCAACTACACCGAAGAAATATAATCAATTGTATTAGACAATTTCAGGTCACATAATGTAGTATCATGCCTCCTTAATAGCTTTCTTTAAGTACTCTCTTTAGTCTGAATAGTTCTTACAAAGTTAGCTAATCTGAGTTGAATTCAGCTAATTCTTATTCAGCTGTATGCCTTATGATGGGAGAGAAGATCAACACACACTGCTCAGATAATTGAAAAATCTCTCGAATGTGACTTACTTACAAAACTTCACTTTGGTGTGCTCTGGGGCTTAACCAAGACAAATTTCTGTTGATATTACATATTTAGTGAAAGACCCGAGAATCCTTCCCTTCATAATTTTACCGTCAAGTTAATATGCAACACTGCACACAGATAAATAACCAATCTACTGATGTTTTATAAAGATCTAAAGAAGCCTTTCTTAAGGTTGTGTTACCTAATTGAGTAATAGATGCATTTTTGCAGTATCTAAACTTAAGTGTTACCCATTCTTCATATTTTTTCTTGCTATACACTACCTAATTGAGATCCCTGACAGACACTGGTGTTCAACCACAATAACCACTCTCAATTATGTGTTGGCATTTCAAGAAATGTACCTAAAAATTGCCTGGATGACATCATTTCTGAATCAAAGCAAGTGTCAACATCCTGTAAAACCCGATATAATCATTTTCCAGGTCAAATTCTATCTCAGTTTCCAAGACTGTCCTGTCTCTGATTCTGTGTAAGCAAAGCTATAATACTCTCAGGTCAAAAACACAAAATGCAATTAAAATATGTTTTGAATCAGTGATGCATAACATAACAGTTCACATGTTTGCAAGGTTCCATTCCTCTTTCACACTTTTACATATTGAATAAATGATTTAGGCATATTGTGCAAAAATATTTTTGTCAATGAAAAAACATTAATAGAACAACAATCACACTCCACCAGTACTTGTCTCCAGCCAAAGCTTTCTTAGACCAAGTGAAATCTAAAAATGAGCTTTTCTCTCTAAAATGTATGTATAAGCAAATAAGCCTAAATTCTTAACACATTTAACCAGGGAACAGCCTCAATTTTATGTGTGAAAGAGCTTTATTATTGCATGCTATTACAACAGTATTTTAACTTTACTAAGCTATTTGATCCATATGTAAATTTCTACATTCCATTTGTTCTCTTATCTAGTCTCTGATTTATTATTGCATGAAGAATTACAATTCACTCAAGAAACCATAAAACATAATAACATTAAGTATAAAACTATAAAACAAACTGCCATCAAGTAACACTGAATAGTTTTACAAGTCACCCTGTATTAATATACAAGACATTGTGAAGAGGCCCCTGACTGGAAAGAGTTCACAAGACCTCCAGGATAAAGAATAGTAACACAGCATCCAGGAAGGACTTGGAGGTGTAATGGAGGTGCTCTCCTCCCTACCCAGAACAGGGTTATCATGATCACTGAAGTGATTCCTAGACTTCATTGGAACTGAAACAACTGAAGTGATGAGAACATAGCCAGTGTGACATTGAATCTAAGGCCGGTAGAAGATTTTGGTCAAAGGTTCAAATGTCCATGACCTACAGCAGTGGTTTTCAACCTTTTTGACTTGTGGACCATGGTTGGTGGATAATATAATGAATGTATTTACTCTGTATCACAATTTGTCCAACCAATGGAACTGGAAATACATTAGTACTGGTATTATCTTTTTAAATCTGACTTCTTAATAGAGAAGAGATTTTACTGTCCAGATTTACTAACATTAGCTCAGAGAGAAGATGGTCCTCCATGGAATTCAGATTATTACATTTACACCTGATACATAGGAGAAAATATTGTATAATTTTTCAATTGAAATACCATCTAAAAAGTGTTCACATTGCCTAAAAAACATGATCTAAGAAGTCACTGAATAGGAAAAATATTATATAAACCGGCAGTTGGGGAAACACTGATCTAGATTAGGGTTATCAATCTCAGTTCCTACAGTTTTGCAGTAGTTGCACTTTTGTTTCAATCACTTTCTCCATTATGAAATGTCTCTTTGACTTTAACTGACTTGCATTATAATTGTTTCATTTTTGTTTGTTTTTAACAAGCTTCCAAACAATAACGAGATGCAAAATTATGCACTTGTGTCTTTCAAATAGTATCTGTCTCAATAAAACATCTGAAAAGAAAAAAGTGAAGGTCTTAGAATTGTTGACTTGAGCATTTGAATAGTGTTCTTTGAAAAAAGAGTTGTTTTTTGGATATGGTGGTGTGGAAGAATAAGAACACTAATAAACCATACAATTAAAAAAAAAAAAGTTTGCTAAATAGAAGAATGATTGGATTGCCCTACTAGGACTGTCTGAGACCCCTGAGTTAGCTAGCCAACTGTTGGGTTGCTTTGCATCTCTTTACTGCATTGCTGCCAGTTAAGGGGAAAACAAAAAACAATTGAGCAAGGCAGACATATTTTTACAACGGAAAAGTCTGTTAAATTAGTAGCAGTAACTGGTTACTAGTTCAGAAAGCAGATGAAACTAAAACCTGCAGCCACTGCAGCCCTCCAGGTTCTGAGTTTGAGACCCCTGATATAGACAGATCGAGTTCTTCTAGATCACGGGTGTCGAACTCCAAGCCTGGAGGGCTGCAGTGGGGGCAGGTTTTCTTTCTAACCCTTTTCCTAATCAGTTTCCAGTTTTCACTGCTAATTAACATCTCTTGCCTCTATATTAATAGCGCTGTTTTTAATGATTAAGTGTTCTGTATTGATTCTTTTCTTCATTAAATGACAGCTAAACAGAAATGAGACATGAAACAAGTCAACAAATGACCAGCTAAATTGGGGGTTCAAACTCCAACTAATTTCACTCCAACCAGTTCCTTAATGAGAAGCTGGTTGTTGCTGTTAATTAAACCCGTTATTCAATTCCATGGCTTGTTGCTGCTCTCATTCTGTCACAGCAGACATTTCCCAAACTGTTGCTATTCTATTATTTTCTTGGTGACCTGAGAGATCAGCCTTACTGAGACTTTCACCTTTCTTTATTTTCACATTTTGTTTGATGGGTACAGGTGAGCTGGTCATGTGGAGGCACCCCTTGATCTGTGACAATATTTTGAAACATGGATAAAGGAAAAGAATGCCTCTTAAATAGCATCTTTCAGAAAATGTCCTGCACTGAAACTTCTGGCCACAGCATGGCAACAAATAGTCAAAGCTGCCAACCAAAATATTCCTAGAGCTGTTTAAAAACACACAAAATGGTAGTGTCCATGGACAAAAAAAAAAAAAGAACAGAAAATGGCAGCAAAGAAACATCAAAAATATGAAGTTGGAAAAAAAAGAATGAATACTGAAAAATAATAGAAACAAATTTGCCATGCTCAAAAACCCTTAAATCATAAGAGACATTACGAGAAAATTAGGCATCATGTAGAGAAGTAACAGGTACTTTATACCTTTGTCCCTTTCTTACATATTTTTGTTCATGCATTTTTGAATACATCTGGCCTCCTTTATATTATACTGTTTGCCGAGGGATGCTGTGAGGGCCGCCATTCTATCCAAGCATCCAGTCCAGACCAATTAGAGCTGCATAATCTGGAGGATATATTAATACCAACCTTGGCTAACTGCTCCGCTAGTTTCATTTGAACTTCTCGCTCACTTTCATTGTCAGTTTTGTTTCCAAGCAACATGATGGGAATATTGTCTCCAGCTCCCTCCTACAAAAAAAACATGAAGAAATTGAATTGTAATCTAGTCCCCATTAGCACTGCTCTTGCCTAATTAATGTAAAGGCTTTTTTGCATTACTGTCAGTAGAAGAGCTTGTCGCATTCAAAGGGATGAGGCCAGTTGTACACAATGGTAACAGCTTCTATTGCAGCTAGTTTACAAACAGGTGAGTCATACATAAAAGTTTGCTAATTTACAAATTGAGATTTTTATTAAAAGGCAATTTTCCTCAAAGCAGTAGCCTAAGAAACCCAGCATTGATATCACTGCAGCTTAGTAACACACATTACACTGTTTTCAGCATCCACAAAGAACTGTTGGAAAAGCTTTGTACATAATTTGAGATACACAGTACAATCTCACCATAATTTACTGCCAATGACTATACTCTTTTAACAAAAAAAAACATTTTTTTTCTCATCTTTATATTTCTTTTTAACAAAACTGTGCACAGTACTGTCCAACACAATTCACCATATGTCAAAAGTGATCCACACCAAAATTTTCTTTTAAATGTGAATCATTATGTTCTTAATTTTTGCGTTTTTGCAGAATTTATCTCGAAATCTACTTTGCATTACAGCTTTTTGAAGGTTTTCATGAGGATAATTATTAACCTTTGAGTCGTGCATGTCAAGCAGGCTTTTGCTTTCCTATTTTCTGATATTCGCTTACTTCTATTCATCACGTCTTTGGTTCATATGTATGTTAGGATGTCATAAACTAGCTTATACAAAGCACACAAAGACATTTACATAACAATACTAAACGAGGGGATGGCAATGCAAAAATGAAATGATCTTGTGATATTATTTTTTCAAAACTGAATTCTCAAATTATATGGATCTTTGGCCCTATTTAATTCATGTTTCTTCTTATCAATTGTTTAAAGCCTATCTTTTACAATTTTTCATTTCAAAAGTTTGCGTACATGCTCATCAGTGTACCCGAGTTTGGATTGACCTGTAGGGTCCACCAGAACTCACCCACCTAAACTGGGTCTTGCACTCACAACAACACCACAAACCAACTGAACTAACATGTAATGTCTGAAGCAAGAGTGAGTAGTATCACCAAAGGTACTGTTACCAATAACATTGGTGCACCATAAAAGGCTCCCATGTTAAAACATTTTACGCTAGCATCTACAGAGGCACACAACTACAAAGCACTGTCCATGGTCAGTCAGTGCAAGTGTTATGGTTTCTCTTTAAAACAGTAGAAACTGGCTCTTGAAAGAGTTCTATAGAAAATTCACTGTTGAATAAGGGCAAGAGGAAACATGCCATTACCTATCTTTAGAACCAATACATAAACAACTATAGGACTGATCAAAGCAAAACTGAAAATTTTGAAAATGTAATTCAATGAAAGAACACGAAATTCTACAGTTTATTACTAAAATACAACTCAATACCTAGACTAGGCGGTCAAAAGCAGCCACTACTGAATTAATACATCTTCAGTCAAAAGCACTGCCCCAGATTCCTGTAAATGGTTATTGTCAAATCTTCAGTCATAATTACATTTTGATTTTCTACAGACTCCTTTCATATTTACCACTTCTTCAGATGTAAAACAGTCTTACACTTTGAATCTTACCTTCCAATACTATCTCTATTAAAATTTTCAGTCTGGCTTTCACCCCAGCTGCAGCAACAGAAACAACGTGGTGTAACTGACATTCTTATCAAGTACGATGTAAGAAACTGCACCTTCATTATGCTTTCATACAATGTGGCCACCAGGAAAGAAGAAAAGCAGGTTTTTTGAACCACATAAGCAGAGGGTTTGTGATGTGTTCAGAGTATAGTAAAAGACTTATTTACATGTGCTTATCAATAGGCAACATGTCACTCATTCTCCAACACCATGATTAGTAGTTTGTATAACCTTACATTGAAACTTACCTGAAAAATCCCAGTGTATATTAAATTTAAGAAAACATGCTTGTTGTGTATCATTCCCAAACTAGAACTATAAGACAGAAAGTAGATGATATCACTGAAAATTAAAAGTGGCTATGAGTGACACAACATACTTTATGCTGTAGTACAAATGCTATCTGTCAGCCATCACGTTAGTTGGGTGTCAGAACATAACAAGCTTGTGATACCTTGAAATTTGGGATTAAAAATTCACGCGAGTGTCATATAATCTGTCATCTCCTGCGATTCTTAGTCATGTAACAGGACATCCTTAAGGCAACAAGATTTGCAGTTGGCAAGCGCGTTATGCTGCCTGAGTTGAAGTCATATAGTGTGACACTGGCCTTAGCCTGGTTTGAGGTTAAAGTTCACAATAGATTGATCCTAGCTGTTCACACTGCTTTTCAATAACTGTAGTAATCACTTTGGTTGTTATGATTTCACTTTCTCTTTCTGTTTTTATTATGCTATAGTGCCAATTGTCATTTTGCAGGCAAGAAATATAAATGCAATAACCAGCAATATTTGCGATACACATTTTAGTTATGTTTGATATAAATAGAAACTATTTAGAGCAATATGATATGAAATTACTAATAGTTGATTCTTTCCTTGGTTCACGTACATCTGGTGCTTTAAAGGTTGTTTATCATATGCAGCTGTGGGTAGCCATGCCAACCCCTGCACCACTATCTTGCCTTAAAGCTGGAAAAAAGTTCAGTAAATTAACAGATGGATGAAAATACAGCATCCTTCACAATACTCCAGGACCAAGCGTGAGAACCGTTAACCTATAACAATTACTTCTTCATATTTTACGAAGAGCTTGGAAAATCTATTGTGCATGATCAAACATTATTTTTTTTTCCCAGTATGATGATTGCTTCAGTTGTGTTTGGTTGTTAGATGGTGGTACACTGAAGATGCAGTAAGATGTTGTTGGCCTGAATATTATTTTTGCATAAATTATTGCATACACTAATGGAAGGTTTGCTGACTTTGAAAAGTCAATGCCATATAAATTGACTCTACTTGAAAAATATGTTCTCTCAAACAGGCAATGAGTGGAGCACATTATAGTTTAGATACTGTTATAATCTAAGTTACTCTAATTTGCAGTAAAAAAAAAACATATACATGCTGATAAATGAATGACATAAATACAGTATGTGTAATTTAAAGCACAAATTTCCAAACCTACAGTAGATAGCTGCCTGACTCTCAAGCCCCACAACACTTCTAAATACTTTCTTAAACCAGAGAATGCAATTTCAAATCTTGCCTATCCAATACTTGTAAGGTGTGTTATTTGCAGTAATGGTACCTTTAACATGTCATTAAATGTATAAATAGATGGATTTTTACCTGCGATACATTTTCCATTTAGTTTCAACAAACCTAAAAATTAAACAATGTAAAGTGGATATAGCAATGCAGAAACTATTTGCAGAGCAATAATTACCATTATGTAAGATTTAACATTTATGCTGCACCAAGTCATCATTCTAACACCCCTAAATACACTATATTAAAAAAAAAGTTCAGAAGCAACAACAGTGTTGTTCATTTTCTTCCTCACAATAATCATTCACTGGTTTTAAAAGTCCTACCTGCACACTACTCAGCCATTGTCTTACTGATGTAAAGGTCAACTCAGAGGTAATATCATATATTACAACAACTCCATCAGCCTTTCGAAAAAACTGCTTTGTTATGCTTCGGTATCTGTTAAAAATAAAGGAACAGAAAATGATAAGAATACACTGGACTTTTACATGGCAATACTATTTAAAGACAGGCACAAAATGCAGAAGAGGACATTAGGATATTCATTTCTCAGACCTACTTACTTATTCCAATACACTACAGGGGGAAGATGATATATAGTATGTACAGTTCAAATTCATATTTAAACATGCTAGAATAAAAACTATCATTTATTCATCCAATACATCCATTTTCTAGCCAGTTAACTCTTCTTCAGGATTATAGGGCACTACAGCTGGCAGCTTTGGACATAAGGGTGGAACCACTCCTACATAGGGCAAGAGGAAATTGCCAGGACATTCACGTACATGACTGGACTTACATTGGGACACTTTACAAATGGCCATTACACTAATACACGTTTGTGATGTGGGATGAAAACACATGCAGAGACAAGTGGCGATCAAGCCAGGATTCAAACTCAGTCTCCTGATCCACTGGGCTATACTCAACAAGCGCTGGAAAACAGTTTAATAACAAAGGAAAATAAGTAGAAGAATTGCAAATATTATACCTTTCTTGCCCTGCTGTGTCCCACAACTGGAGAGCCACCTTGCTTCTATCAACTGTGACAGTTTTTACACTGTAGTCAATTCCTGTTTAAAAAAAAAAATCCAATATCTCAAAAATGCATTTTTAAATATCTTAAAAAAATATTTCCAGAATTAAAGTAGACCAACTTAAGTAGTTATTTATTTAAAAAAGAAAAAAGACCAGAGCATACATTTGAAGGCAAGTTTACAAACATGAGAATGCTGAAAATGACTTTAATGTATTAGTGCATTGTTGTTTTGGAGAACATATAAAAAACAGATCTTTACAAAATTAACATACAGCAAAAACGTTACAATGTCCTAACTACAAAAAAATCTTTACTGCAACTTTAGCAATAAAAACATGAAATTCCAAATAATGTTCAGTGGGGATCAACCAAAGCCACATTTTTCGTTTGTCTTTGAATATAAAAATTAGCGTAAAAAAATAATAAAATAGATAAAAAATTTTATAGGACTTTAAGGCAAAACTGAAGATAAAGCCAAAAATGAGACTTACTTTACAATTTAGTCATAAAAGTTCAAACATGTCTAAAAAATTGTATTTTTGGAATATTAATATAAAAGTTAACATATTACATGAAAGCAATGAACCATGAAGTAAAACAAAGTTTTATTATATTGTACATAGATAAACTCTGTATCAACTCTTACTTCTACATCTACACAACCTATAACAAAGCTGTCTTAAGCAAAGCCTCTTCCACAAACAGTCCATGTGCCAAATGCTTTTGAAGGCATACACTAAAAATAAACAAAATAATGAGCATAACGTTTTAATTTAAACACTAAATGTTAACGGGTTAAAGTTAAGTACTATTGTTTACTTGAGCCTATCCAGTATAATTATATTTACTAGATAGTTAAGTTTCATTTTACCACATTTGTGACCATGTTTACAATATAATTTCTTTAAATTCTTATGGAGTGTTTATTAGTCATGCAAACCTCAGCAGCAAAACAACCACCAAAAATGGTGAACCTAATTATTGTAAGGTTTCCTGAAAGACAGTTTTAAAAACAAGGAATTTCAAGTAGACGGACTGCAAAAATGAACTTTCTGTGTTAAAAGGAGAGCACATTGACATATTTACAAAGAGTATGTTATGTCTTGATCATATGTGCCAAAATAATCCTAAAAGCTCATAAAATATAGTATAAAAACAGTACAAAACTGACTTCATTGAATCTCTTTTAATGATTTGATATATAATGAAGAATTAGTTGTTTGTACTCAGAATTTAGTTACCACAGGCTCATTATAATTATGCCTCTGGACAAAATAATATTACACAGTCATCTCACAACATACCTACAGTAGCAGAGGTGCCTGGGTAAAAACAGCCATCACAGAATCGTCTCAAGAGGGATGTCTTCCCAACACTTGAATTTCCAACTAGCACAATTTTAAACATGCGATCTGGGGTGGAAAGTGTCCCTTCTTCCTACAAGACAAAAAAATGTATATTACATTAGACTCACACATATAAACACACACTTCTTAATGAATACGCATATAGGACAGCACCGTAATGCCACCCAAAAACAAATAGTCATAGGTGTACATAGTACATTGAATGTAATTTTCCTAAAAAATGAAACCCACATTGATAAGTAGTCCTTAAATAATAACAAACCCTTTTGGAAATATCTTAGAATATGTGCATGTAATAATTCTAAAGACAAACCCTGACATCTAATTAAAAAGCAGGATGAAATTAAAATTGCACCCTGGACCCCAATCCTAAGGTTTGTATTTTCCAGTACACAGTCTGCCTATGTTTTGACAAAAATGGCTATTAGCATATGTAAAATGAATTTTAATAGCATATGTAAAATGAACTGTAATATTCAAATATTTTATTCTTCATTTTACTGAAAGGTCAAAAGAATTTGAGATAATTAATACTAGAATATGATTACAGATATGTTCTCAGGAGATTCGGCATTAAAAAAAAACATTTGTACAAAAACTACCAAATCTGCAGCATTCAGCGTTGTTTATGACACCTACACAGTTCTTCCACGCTGATATCTGGTAGCTAGGGAGACCTGACTATTATTGTAAGCAGCTGCTAACTACAGTAGGTGAATGTACTACTTATTTCACACATGCCGCTGCGGTTTTATTAATCAGCACTTACCCATTCATTCCTTTTTTGTCAAAGCCTCTTAAACATTTTTAAGCTTCAGATTTAGAGAACAAAATAAAAGAGGCATCAAAAGACATTACTGAGGTTTTAATTAGATACATTGTGAATATTGTGCAGAAAATGTACTCCTGTGCTAAATGCAATGAAGCCTCTTGTACTCATTGAAAGGGACTGTAAAATGAAGATGGTAATTTAAAATAAATACGATTCACATGATAAAAAATTGAAATACTAATGATAGACATTTTGAATGTAATTATTTTTTAAACTGTTGGATTATTATATACTACCTGAATAACTGCATTTTTACTTTACACAGTAGATACTGATAATTAATGAAAACTAATCACAAAAAAGGTCTGAACACATTTTATGTTCATTTAATATATAGTATATATATATATATATATATATATATATACTGTATATATATATGTATATAATCTATTATTCATATATACAGTATAATTCTGAAATCATACATACTGTATAATTTGAAAATACACAAACTTACTTCTTATTTTAAGAGAGAGGCAATGTCTTTTGGCTAGGATGCTATATTAGTTTAGGGCACTGGCTCGGTGCAGAATGGGTATACAGCTGGTGTTTTTATTATTTGTTTATTTACTTATAAAATATGAAAACTGAGTAAAGGTTTCACCAGAAGGGAAAACCATGCATCATCATTCTTCCTTTATCTCTTTACTAAACTGATGTCATTTCTTCTCAATCTTTGTACAGTGATTTTTTTTTTTAAATATGTACTGTTCTGGCCAGCTCATTAAGAAGTGGGTGGAACAGAAGAACAGTAGTTTCAAAACTGGTTTTAAAAAATTTTAACAGGTATTTAGCAAACATTAATACAGGTTACATTGGGATAATTTAGCATTTTTATCCTGGATTTAAACGATCATCATCCGCATGATTTCTTTTCACCTTTTCCAAATGTGCTAATTGCATATTTAAGCGGTTATTCAAGAATGAATGAGCTCATAAATAACAAGAAACTGCAGCATTTCAGCATTTTGTTACTGAGATCCATGTGCTATAATAACCAGGTTGTTCACAGAAAAGCGGCTGCAAAACGCCATGTAAACTCTTATTCTGATTAGAGTAACCAGGTTAACAAACTGATTTCTCCCAGAGTACCCTGGATATGTGGCCATGTAATCCTTTTACCAGGCTACAGTTAAGGAATTCAGCAGCAACAAGCAGAATACAGTTTAGGCACCAACAAAGATACACTCCTGAGGCAAATGTTTGGCTGATTGCATTATTCTTTTCTCTTCTAATCGGTCTCAATATTTCAAAAATCTCTAAATTTATGCCGATGGACTGAGCATATGGTGCTAAGCTTAGCAGTACAATCTAAGAAGAAATGTTACGGTTAATGCATTAAAACTAACGTGCCTTACATAGTCTGTTCAGTTTTTAATGCAACAAGCGACGTCATATAATACTTATTTTACTGAAGTAAAAAATGTCTGCATTATTATTATCTCAGCCATACTGTTAGTAAAGCAAGAAACAAACATATCAGTACATCGCTTCTTTGCAGGGCACCATTGCATAGCCAAGCAGAAAAGAATGTGCTGCGTGCAATCTGGTAACAGAAGCATACTAAAAAAATGGTGATATGGTGAGTGGTGAAACGTAAATGGCCTGCTGTAATCAGTGAGAGTGGATGTGCTCTGTTCAAGGTAGTTGCCTCTCTCTCCATGATTCTTAGCCAGGCTCTGACAGCCTAATCCCCTTCGTCCCCTAATTTGCGGTGGGTCACTGTTTGTGCTCAAATCACCAAGGTGGAAAACCCCCTGTCTACCACTCTGATGATCATGCTGAAATCACCAAGGAGGGGTGCTCTGTCAAGCAGAGAATCAATAAGGGGAACCACAACCTCCTCCCTGATGACTGTGCTCAAATCACCAAGGGTGGACCCTGTGGGTCGTGAGAACACTAACATGGAAAAAAGTGAGTTGTGACACCTAAAGGGTTGAGAAACACTGAACTAGGAAGTACAACCAAATAATGCTCTACACGTTTGCTAACCACTGTATTACGTATAACTGAAATAAAATTCCAGTGGTGACAAATTTGCGGCATACAGTACCATTTCATATTTTGGCTCCAGAACAGGCTTACAATGACCTCAATTCAATATTTAGTCAATACAGCATTTTTAATGCTTTCAGAGACTTACATTTCCGACTGTCTCCTTTCCAACTGGTTGCCCTCTTGGAGATGAGGGTGCTTCACTGCTTGAAACCTGAGCAGACTGCTTGTCAATAACTTCATTTGAATCTACTTCAGTAGCCCTGTCTGCTTTGGCTACCAATTCTTGATTTGTTCCATCTACTTCTTCCTCTTCCTCTGTCCACTCATTTAGCTGGACCTCATACTCTGCCTCTAGGAACTGGGGTAGATGATCTTCTTCAATTGAAATGATTCTTTGAAGATGTATTTTCTTGGCCAATTTGTTATCAGGATCTTTGTTTACTTGGTTGTGACCATTCAAAGTGCCAGAATTTCTTCGCTTAGAATTAGCAAAGACGTCATCTTCATCTTCACTATTTGAAAAAAGAAAACCAAAGGGGATTAGAGTTGTGTTTTTTTTTTTGGCTTAACATCTCTATAGTACATTGTATTATGTTTGAATAGGAATAGTAATAGTAGTAGTACTAGTATTGTCATGTAAACTGATTGTTTAGTTCTATAATGCCTAAAATATCATTATTAGATTCTATTAATTATTCCTAACAATGTGCTTCAAACACATGTAAGTTTAGAAATTGCAATAAAAATAAATTCTGGCCATAATATTGTAGCATCATGAGATATAAACCTCAAAAAGCAGGGGAAAAGATTACTTTGGAATAACAAAAGTACCTGAAAGTTAACTTCAATATAAAAATACAAACTTAAAAACATAAGATTTCAGTGTAAACCTCTTTTATTCTCCTTTAATAAAATTACAAATTCAGTACTATGGCACCTTTTGTGACAATCATATACATATATACTGTATGTAGATAATTACAGTATAGTAAGACTTAACTGAAAACAATTGACTGCTCATTCTGTTTAGGGAGACTGAAAATGGTTTAGGACAAACAGACAGTAGTTTTTTTTTTTTTTTAAATAATTATCAGTCTGAGTATTCAATTTCAACACTGACAACAACATTTATTTATATAGCACGTACTCATAAAAACAATATAGCTCAAAGTGCTTTACAAGACATCAAAGAGAAAAAAACAAGATTAGGAAATATTAAAGAATAAATACCAAAAGTAAAATTAGGCTGGAGAAAAAACAAAATCTGTAAGGGTTCCACGGCCAACAGACCACCTTGCCCAAACATGGCAAAAGGCTACAACAGCAGCAAAGTAAATCCTTAATTTACTCCCTGCTACATATAAGAGGTGTACACCTGTAATTCTTTTAATGAAGCCCATAATTCCTAAAGGTTTTTATCTTGTTGTTACTGCAATAAGGTAGGTTACTCCTAATCGGGCAGGCTTCAACATGGGTCATTCTACTGAGATCGCTCTACTTACTGTTCTCGACAGATTACATACGGCTAGAAGAACCAACATGTCAGCTGTCCTCATCATAATATACCTTTCCTCTGCCTTAGATACAGTAAACAACCAGATCTTCCTTGACACCATCTCTGCCCTTGGCATCACTGAGACTGCCTCCTCAGGTGGTATGAATCCTACCTCTTGGGCAGATCCTACTGTGTGGCCTAGCGCGAAGAGATATCAACGGTGTATCAGGCATTCAACCAAGGATCCCCAAGGCCCTATGATCCCCTCCCATTTATTCTGTTATCGGTCCAATGCTGATGATATGCAGTTGTGTCTGTCATTTCCTCCAGAGGACCACATGTTATCTGCTTGTATCACTAATATTGAAAGCAGGATGAAGGAATAGCATTTCCTGCTCAACCTGGCAAAGGTAGACCTTCTTGTTATACCATTTTTTCCGTCTCTTTGGCACTTCAATCACTACACCAAGGTTGTGTACAGAGATGATGACCAGCTGTCCTTTGCTGACCATGTTGCTATGGTCTCTCCTTGCTGATTCACTTTATACAACATCTGCAGATTAGACTGAATCTGACAGAGTATGCAGCACAAATCCTCGTCCAGCCTTGGGTCTTGTCACATCTCAATTAGTGCTACTGTACTTTGACAGAAGTAGATGCATTTGTCTCCAACCTGCTGCAGGTGATTCCAAATGCAGTGGCAGGTCTGGTGTTCAGCCAGCCAAGGCAGACATGTCACTTGTCTTTTCAGATAACTACATTGGATCCCTGTAGTGATATATGTTAAGTTCAAATCTTTGATACTTGCCTAAAGAGTAGTCACTGGGTCAGCACCTATATATATGGAGACACTTGCGACATCCTGTGCTCCTTCTTGACCACTCAGGTCTGACAATGAACAGTATCTGGTGATGTCAATTCTATGTGGCATCAAATCTCAATCCACCAGCTCTTGTAGGTCGAATGAGCTGCCTACCTTCATTTGAAATTCTGACTTCCTCAATGTGTTTGAAAAGTGTTTGAAGGCTATCTTGTTTGGTGAATTTCTGTCTCTTGGTTTTGTAAGCAAGGAATTGTAGCTTGCTTGTATTTTGTTTTGAGCTCTTCACTTGTGGTGATCAGTTTTATAACCTGTCCTGTAACACTTGTTCCCAAACAGCCCTCAAGTCTGGTGTTTACTCGATTATGTTGACCTCTTTTGTTAGTTGCTTTGAATAAAAGTGTCTGATATATCTTGAGTTTATTTATGCTTCCACGTACCCATTTCAAATACAGACAACCTATCTAACTGTCAAACCAATAGTTAGCTAATAAAAGTTGTATACCTTTATCTGGGCAAAAGAGAAATAACTTCTTCTAATTATCAAAATTTAACTAATATGAGATCATAGGTTTATTGGCTCTTTTTTCCTGCATATAGAATACTGAGTAATTTCTTGTCTGTGTTAATCAATGTGAAACAAGTCGCCACTCTCCAACCCCATGTTTACTGAGAAGAAATTCCTTACCTGACATGTCTGACTTATTACCTGAAAGATCCCAGTGTATATTAATTTGAGAATTTGACCTTTGAGTATGTAATTTGTGTATTATGCCCATGCTAAAACTATAAGAAAGAAGGTAGGATGCTATGACTGAAAATTACAAATGACTATTAGTGATGCCAACATGCTTTTATACTGTAGCACAGATGTTATTTGTATTTTTAAGATGTTTTGTATGTGAGGTTTAATGTGGGAACTGGATCTGGGGGTATCCATTGTGCCCAATGCACACATGTCTACATTTACTAACCACTTCTGTCTCTAAGTTTGGAGGGCAATATGTGCCTAAAGTGGGAAAGAAATTAAACTACAAAGATAGCAAGACAAGAAATGAAAGCAAGCCATTTGCTTTCCATTCACTAATAGTAATTTCTACAGAAAGAAAGTCTAAAAACTCTAAGAATAGAAAAAAAAAAAATAAGTCAGCCTCTTCCATTTTTGTAATGACTCCTTGAATAACCACCAAGCACAGTGGGTACCAGCAATAGTATAAACTCCCACTCAAATCTACAGTAATGGTTTCCTTGATTACCCATCTCTTTCACAAGAATCTTTCTGAAATTGTCATTAGTCCAGTTTGATGTATCCTGTGCTCTCTGCCATGAAGTTTTGTGAAGGATCCATTATCTCCATTAAGAAAGCCCTTAAAAAGTACAAACTAAAATCCTCTGTGTGTTCCTTTCAAATTAAAAGAACAGTAGTACTTTACAGTATACTCTAACTAAAATAGTTGGCACAATCAACATTGAGAGCTTTTAACAAAAAAAAAGCATACCATACCTTTTCAGTGACTGCTTTCTTTCAACATACAAACCAATAATTGATCCAGCTCTCTGGTTCTGTGAAGAACTTTTGACAGAATTCTTTGGTTTCTATCAAATTTAAAGACATGGGATTTACATCAGAAAACACCTTTTCTTTTTTTTGCTACAATATGCATAAAATAACACTTCTAATGACGGATGGAAACTATTACAAGAACAAAAAGTAGAGCAAACAAAGTATGCTTATGCTAAATGCACAGGAATGATGGCAGTGACAATATGCTACAAAGTGACACAGAGTTAAAAACAAAAAAAAAAAACAAAAACAAATGTTGCTTTATTCAAGAGCTGTAGCAGTGTTAGGATAAGCTTTCCAAATTTCTTTATGAATTTAATTATTAGTAAATGTATGTAAAATATGCTTTTCTAACAATGTTCCTTAACTCAGAACACTGAACATATAACTCTACAGGGCATAAACTATGTTTTGAAGTACAATATTTTAAATATCATGATGGATATCAAGTTAAAATAGTGCATTGGAGACTCACTACAGCTTGGACAAACTGTTATATGTTTGTAGAGTCAATGCTTTAGTTGCCATTTTTCCACGGTTAAATGTACACAAACTTCTGAATGGCAATAAATCATCTCCCAGTTTTACTTCTAGGTGAAAAAAATATCAAAGGGCAGAGCATACACTTTTAAAATGGCATATAACAACTAAAGCAGGCAAGTCGTATGCCTGAACAGAGGTGTTAGTAAGCAGGAAACTTGGCAGTGGGAGCAGCACACAAGGTTTAGTCTGGTTGCACGGTGGCACTTAAAACAATTCTTTCCTTATAAATTGCTGTCTTTGGCTATGCTACTCTAGATTGACTTTGTAGTATATCAGGGCAAAATAAATAGTACTACTGATTAGGTAACATTTAGAAAGTATGGATTATATGAAACATGTATACCTTTTATAAACGCCTAACTATGAAAAGCTCGATTCATTGATTTATGAAATGTATAGCTTACGAACAGAGCGAGGAACCTCTTAGCAGTAAGCAGATTTTAGGAATAAACAGGAAACTTAAGAAGAAAAAAATAGATCTAATAAACATATAGATAATGTACTTTGCAAAATACACTATATATATTTTTAATAGAAAACAAACTAACATTATCAAAGAAAAATCACTGGACATAAAATACATACAAAAATACTATTGGCAAATAATAAAATATAATGTTGGATGGTGTTATATACTAAATAAATCTTCTTATATAATACACTACCGTGGCTGTCTCTTTGCCTGTCCAGGATTTTAAATCACCTGTAGCTCTCAAACAGTTTGACCTATTGACATGAAATTTGGTACACATATACGATGTGATGTCTACTATCTGCTTTCAGGGTGGTAAATGACCTCCAAGGTTATTCCTCTTTTTATTTTATTTTATTGTAGAATCAACTCTCTGCAACGGCCAGCAGGGCAGCTGTGCGGCACAAGTGTACAGTTGCTGTTCTCATCCCTACCACCTCTGCTGTCACTTCCTCTACCTCTTCATATCTTAACTCATTCTTGAGACAGAATGAAGAATTAGGAAAACATACTAAGTAATTGCAACACAAACACTCAGTTTTAATGTGAAAAGATGTCGATGAAAGAAGAGAAGAAGTGGGCTGCTATGGTGGAATAAAGAAGAGTTACTCAGGAAGCAGCAAGCGCATCAACCTCTGAGCAAATGAATGCTAAACGTACAGAGAAAGAGTAAGAAAACTATGAATCCTCAAGTCAAGTGTATTCACTGCACATTATCGTGCAGTATGCAGTTACTGGTAATGAATAACTATTGTGCAGGCCGAATCTGAATCTGAAGAAAGAATACTGTGAACAGTACCAATTACAACCAAATTTTGGAAGATTGTAAGAATGTGTTGCATCCTTTGAATCAACTCTTGAAGCCCATAAACAATATAAATTTGATAGAGATATTTGCGATTTCACTGTGGCCTTTGTGTAAATAGTTAAACCTTGCTAAGTCACATCACCATTCTCACTATCCAAAGTCTCAGTAACAATTGCATTTTCTGCCTGATTATCCTACTTCATTTTCATCATCCTCTTTGTCTTCTACAGACTCTAGCTCAGAGCAGGCCTCTGCAACTACTTTTTTAGACTAATGTGTCCTACAATCAGGCAGACCTTATTGAACACCTACCACTTATCATCACGAAAGCCACACACAGAAGAAACATGTCAGATTCCGATAATTAACATTTCCTCAAAAGTTCTGACTTACCAAAAAATTTCTGTTCTATCTAAGGGCCTCTCAGTTGTTCCAATCTTCAAATATCAAACTTTTCCTACACAAATTGAATTGTTTAAGCTTTACAGAAATATTTGCCTACGTGCTTGTTTATTTATCATTAGTAAGAAGGTCAGTTGTGAATTACATGTGTTTTGTATGTTTTAGGAAAGCCTTACCTAACAATGAAAACATACAGTACAGTAAGACAGCATGTAACACAGAAAACCATTGCAATTCTTCGAAAATATAGTAGCGGGATTCTAGAATAAACCATCAATTATTGTTCTCCAGGTGGATACACCATGTTAATCCAGTGGCAAGACAAATTTAGTTCATAGCTAACCAAATATGAAAAATGGTATGAATGGCTTACGATCATTTGAAAAACCTCTTATGTTTCAACCTGGCATATTTTTGTGATCACGACTAAAACAGGGCAGAGTATACAAGTTGAAATGAATTTACAGAAAAAAAGTGCAAGTTTGCCTTTGAACAGTTTGAACAGTAAACTACTCTGAGATATAACGTACTTGAGGTATCCATTTTTTCTTGTTTGATTCTTGCAAGTGGAAGTGAACAGGGTTGGTTTTCAAAATCTGCCACACAGAACTGGTGATTATAAACATACTTTCACTTCACACCAGCATTGTAACAGGAGTTGTTGTTTGGCTGCCTTTTTAACTTGCGCAGTAACAAAGATAAAACAGGACACTCATGAATAAAGAAAAAGAACATATAGTGCAAGTTGGGAAGATATGTTACCAGCAGAAGGCTTTTGTGCAACTTTAATTTTAAGAGTTTTTCTACTTGTAGGGATTGCTGTTGGATTTATTAAAACTTAAACCATGCAATAAAGAATAAATATATCAGGCTATATAAAGAAGGCAAACATCCAATGATTGTTTTAATAAACTGCAAGTTCACTGATTTTCATATCATGTGCCATGAATAATAAAACGCAATATGAGTTGGAGTACTCTGGTTTGGATAGCTAGAGTGAAAGGTGCTTGAGTTAAAAGGGGCGGTTTACATCCCACTGGTGTTCTAAAAGAAAGTACAGGTTTGTTCATTTATAATATGGGAAGAAAGGTATTTAGTATTTTGCATTACAACTGCACTACTGAAGTTTTATCTCTGTGTAGTCTACCATTTGTATACTGTATATTGTGTGAGTGTATGTACATACACAGCCATTAAAGGAGTATAACTGGTACCTACTTACTTGATAACTCATATCACGCTCATCTCTCAAATGTTTGTTCATTTCCCTAGAAATGACCATCAGTAAAATATAGAAAGAAAAAAAACACAATCAGAATAAACAGTCAAGTCAGTGAAGAATGACATTGCAATAATTGACTCATATCACTTAAAAATGAAACCCACCTTAACAGGTCCAGTTGTTTAAGTAGGCTTGCTCTTTCTCGTTGCAAACCCTCTGTTACCCTATACAGCTCACTGTCCACATATACAAAAAAAAAAGACAGAGTTTGCACTATTGATCACAACCTTTCCCTTTTACTTATTTCTTCAGATCTTTTTAAGCAGTCCTCTATGACATTCTAAAGACAAACAATGCTTTTCTTCTTGCTGAAAAGATCAACTAATGTCTCTTTAAACTAACTTGCATGTGCTTACATCTCCCTGTCCTCATGTAGCCGGGCTGCCTCCTCCTGCAGCAAATTCAGTTGCTCTTGAGATAGAATCAGTTCTTCACAGGTTCGCTCCAACTCCTTCCCCAACTCTTCGTTTGTGTGCTTCAGTTTTACATTCTCTACCTTGGTCTCTTGTTGCATGCTCTGCAGGTCCTTACACTGCCGCTCTAGCTGAACAAAACAAAGGCATTTTCCCTTACTTACAGGAACAGATACCCAACAGGCCATAATGTCACATACAGTTCAACAGTGAAATTGTACAGATCATGAATTCCATCATTCTCTGGAATGAGTCTTGGCCTAAAATTGCCTGGACACCTTTAATTGCGGATTATAGATTTAATTTATTTACATTCAACATTTTATTAAGTGCTTGCTCCCATTTTCAGTATTTTTTATTGTTTGTTTTTTTTTTTCCTCTAACAAACTGAACAAAGCTGCATGATGTCACAAATTACTGGCTGCACATGATTTTACATTATAAAAACATTAACAATATGCTCAGTCAATACCCAGTCAGTCATAGTGCTACAATATTGAAGTAAGTTGTGCTTTGTTAAAAATTGGCGTGTATTTCTCATGTTATTCCTTTCCATATTGTGCACAAGCCATAAAAATAAAATAAGTTTAATAAAGGAAAGACAATCAATCCAGTCCATCAACCTTGTCTGCTAAATTAATATCTCAAAATCTCATCCACATCCTTTTAAAAAGCTGCCAAAGTTTATGCTTCAACTGCATGACTAGGTAGATTGTCCCAGATTCCTATGACTGTTTGAATGAAAAACTAATTCTTGGCTTCTTTATTAAATGAGCAGTTCTTTCATTTACAGTGTTCCTCTTTTAATTCGCCAATTAACTAAAACAACTCTACTAGCAGACCAGTTTTATCAATTATTTTATACATTTTTAATAATTGAATTAAGACTCATATATTCAGATATTTTGTTCTGAAAATAATCTTTCCCATTCAGAACAAAAGAACATTAATTCAATTAGTCTGTTTGAGTAGGATATGCTCTTTAATAAATATTAATAATACATTTTATTTATATAGCGCCACAGATGCTCTTGTTCCAACAGATGCTTCGTCTCTTTTGACAATTTTGTACCTGCGTAAATGTCTAAATCCTTTGCAAATGTTGATTCTTGCAAAACAAAGCCTACACACACACATTTGTTTTCTGTAAAAAAACATATTACAAATATGATATACACATGCATATATATGCACAAGCAGTAATCAAAAAGTTCTGAGCCCCAACATGTTAAGGGCATTCAACACTGCTAAATGGCTATAGATTACCTCATGTGTACTAAAAACTGTGAATTACAAGTTTTTAGCTTAAAAACAAAGCTTTAGGAAAGATCCCATAACAGTTATAATAATATTAATACTACAGAGACATTCAAAGACATTATGTTTGTTGTATACTTGGGCTGGGCACTACAAATTAGGTGAATGAGTTATAGTGTCTTTGCTGTGAACTTCACATTCATCACTAGGTGTTAATAGGGTGTCTTAAGAGTTGACAAGTAGGGTGTTGGTGTTTATATGCACCAAAGTTGTCAACAAGATTCAGGAATGACAATGAACCCAAAGCCGCTAGTGGCTACCGAGGTCAAGTAGGCTCTTTATTGGGTTCCTCTATACGAAGCCGTGCTTCATAAAGTGCTAAAAATGACAAACCTGCACAGTGGTTTGACGTAGTAACTCCTGTCCAGAACTAAAGGAGCTGAGGGTTAAGAATGTGGAGGGTGCGACTTTCTGTCATGGAGGAGAAGAAAACAGAAAGCTTGGGAAAAACAGAAGAACACTGGGGACATCAGGCTCACTAGACTAAATGCAAAACAAGTGCTAAAAAATAAACATAATTACCCTTTTCTGCTTCTGGATTATTTGTTCTAGCTCCAGTTCTTTACTGGAAAGCTGCTGCTCAAGATCTTGACTGCGAGACATGAACTTCTCAGAATCCTAGTTAAATATGAGAAGAAACAAAAATGTTTTATATTTACTAACCAAGAGTCACATTTATTGTATTACATACATGCATGAAAATCAACAGTATATATTTCATTGCTTAATTTAAGGGTGAAATCAGATGAAAAATGTAAAAATACATGTCATCTATTTGCATTAGGCTTTAAAATTACCTGGTTACCACAGAATGATAAATTTAGCTTGCCATTTTGGCCATTGCTGTTAACACTGATTCATGTACCCTATACCTAAGATGGAACACAACCATATTATCATAAGGCAAGCAATTAGCTCTACCTAATAATGAGGCAGACAAAGATGTATTAGATCAGAACCAAAGGATGAAAGTATTTTACTAATGCAGATACATTTTGCTCATCATAAATCATAGTTCCCTCTAATATTTCTCTCTTCCCTTGCTGAATTGGCATGATTTTCTCAAAAATAGATTTATTAGATTAGATAAACTTTATTAGTCTCAAGGAGAAATTCAGATGAATACAGCAACAGAAACATAAAAAACAAGTATATAGACTCAAAAGATAGATAATATAGCCAATCAATCAATAAATAAATCAACTTAATAAGTAAATTGAGTGGAAGCATTTAATTGCCTGATAGCAGTAGGCAGAAGACCCCAGAGGTGCTTCTTAGCACACTGTGGTGGAATGTGCCAATGGCTAAAAGTGCTCCAAGAGAGCACCTACTGGTGGGAATGGAATGGATTTTTCATGACAGCAATTTTGTCATCATCTTCTTTTCCACAATGTCTTCCAGTGTGTCCAGGGTTAGTCCTGTAATGGAGAAGGCTTTCCTAATAAGTTTCTTCAATTTGAACTCAGGTTGCTTCCCTAGCAGACTGCAATGTAGAACACCACACTGTCTACTAAGAACTGGTAGAACATTTTCAGCAGCTTGCTGCACACATCAAAAGACTTCAGTCTCCTTAGCAAGTACAGTCTGCTGTGACCCTTCTTGTATAGCACCACTGTGTTGTCAGTCTAGTCCAGTTTTCTGTTCATACGAACCCCTCTGGTATTTGTACCTCTGCACCACTTCTACATCCTCCTCTGGATCGTGATAAGTCTCAAAGGCTCCTTAGCTTGCTGGACATCCACCACAAGGTCCTTTGTCTTGCTAATTATGAGATGTAGGTTGCTGTACCCTCACGACAAGGCAACATCCTTCACAACCTTCCTATACTCTGAGCCATTTCCATTATTAATGCAGCCTATGATTGACAAATTATCTGAAAATTTCTGTAGATGCCAAGTGCTGGTATTGTGCGGGAAGCCTGCTGTGTAGAGGGTAAACATAAGAGTGGGGCAGGACAGTCTCTCAGGAGATCCAGGGGATTGTAGGAGCATCAAGATTCAAATCCTTGAGCTTTTTCCCCAGTTGATAAGGCAGAATGGTGTTAAAAGCACTGGAAAAAGTCAAAGAACATTATGATGAATGTGGTAATGGCTTTGTCCAAGCAGGAGTAAGCTCTGTGGATAATGTACATGAGAGCAACCTTCACTCCTATGAGTGTCTGATAGGCAAAATGCAGAGGATCCAGATGTTCTGAAATCAGGAGTTGTAGTGTTTTAGGACCAGCCACTCAAAGGTCTTCATGATGTATAAAGTAATGTCTGAAGTTCTTATGATCACTGGAGTGTCCTTTTTTTGGCATTGGGACCACACAGGATGTTTTCCCCAACTGGGAAACCTTTGGCAAAGTCAGGGAAATGGAGAACAGGTGCTGAAGAATCCCACAGTGCTGGCTAGCACATGTTTTTAGCTCCCTGGGGCTGAATGCATTTGAGTTTAAAGCCTTGTTTATGCACAGTTTTCCCAGCTCTCTCTTCACTTAATCCGCAGTGACACACAGTCCAGGGAGTGGATGGGGGGCTTGAGACTATAACTGTGATCTCATTGTAGAGGAAAGCTATGCAGGGTGCAGGTGACAGTTGGGATTCCGGAACCTCCTCAGCTTGAACACAGAGGCTAGGAGTGCTGAGGGAGGGTTGGACTGACACGAATGAGTCAAACCTATTGAAGAACCAGTTTAGTTTATTACCTCTGTTTTTGTTCCCTTCTTTTGCATGTTTTACAGTCTGTTTGTAGTCATCGATAGTCCTCATCTCGTTCCACACTTCCTTCATGTTGTTTTGGTTTAACTTGTGCTTAAGTAAGTCTTTGTAGTGGGTTTCCCCAATGAAGCTTCTTCTTCAGTTATATCTGTAAGTTTAATTTCAGTTTTTTCTCAAGACCTAAAGCCTCTCTTCTTTATATTCAGTAGGGCTTTCGAGTCTTTTGTGATCCATAGCTTGTTGTTGGGGGTTATGGTATTTACACAAAGCCTGATGTAGTCTGTGATATGGTGGCTCATTCCATCAATATCCTGGCCATGTGACTCACAAAACATATCCCAGTCAGTGTTCTCAAAGGCATGAATTTCCCCTTGGGATTAATAAAGTATCTATCTTTTAGAGCCTCCTCAGCCTCCATTGTCCATTTCTGCACGGTCTTGGTGGTGGTTGGCAACCTCTGGACAATGGGTTTATATGCAGGTATGAGCTCTACCAAATTATGGTCAGATTGGCCTAAAAGTGGAAAAGCAACAGTTATATGCCTAATTAACACTGGCATATAACAAGCCCAGGGTCTTCTTTTTTCTTGTTATGCAGTCCACAAACTGCTAAAAGCTGGTGAAGGTGGAAGAAAATGAAACATAGTTAAAGTCCCCAGCAACTGTGATGAAACCACTTGGATGGTCAGTAGTGAATCTGCCTTTTACATTGGATACCGTGTCTGTTGTGATTGCCATGTCTGCTGAGGTGTGGGAAGGGGGGATATAAACTGCCAGCACAATGGCATGTAAAAACTCTCCTGGCATGTAAGCTTGTAAGCCCAACACAAGCAGCTCAATGTTTGAGTCATATACCTGTGCTTTAATTGAAATGTGTCTGGCATTGCACCATTTGTCATTCACAAAAATGAGAAGTCCATCTCCTTTCTTCTTGCTGCTTTCGCTCTTGATACCGTACACACACACAATTTGAAATTCATCCAGTACAACTGTGGAATTTGGTGTTTCAACACTAAGCCAAGTCTCAGTGAAACACATGAGACTATGGAGTTTGTATCCCCTTTGGCTCTTCATCAGCATTGAGACCTTATCCATTTTCTTCAAAAGCCCTATTACACTTCTCATGATAAATGAAGGCAGATAAGGTGTGTACCTTCTTCTCTTATTGCAGAGTCTGGCTTCTGCTCCCTTTCCCCAGCATATACACAGTAGTTCTACTGGCAGCCAGGCGATTAGATCTGATGCTCTAGTAGACAAAGGGTGCAGGTCCAGCAGCTGCTGTTGCGTGTGAGTGTTTACTCACATTTTCAATTATCCATTTTATCCATTAAAAAAGTATTAAAGAATACAAAACAACAACAAAGGCGGGCGCTCATGGCTGCATCTCTGCAACCAACACAGAAAATGCAGTTTATAATTATGCCTATTTTTTGTTTAATGATGAAGGGGAAGTAACACGGTTTGTCGGCAGCAGCTTTTTATTTTCCATAATTCAAAGAGTCATGCTTGCAAAGTATGGTTAAACTCTGGTTACTAATGTTTAATTGTTGGTACCACTGCAAAGATCGCTGATATGGCCTAAGAAAATAAAGTTCATAAATGAGAAATGAATCAGTCCATCTCCGTTGTTTGGGTAGCTAATAGCCCAATCTTCTATTCACTCCTAAATGATTGTACTGTACTTTATTTTTTTCTTTATTGAAGAGAACAGAACACATAAAATAACACAAAGTTTAATCAAAGCAACATAACAAACAGTAGAAAGTACATAATTGTATCCCAAAAAATCTCAAGCAAATAAAAAAGAAACAAAACAAACAAACACACACACAATTTCCTTCCTTATACACAGCAGAGTATATAATATATAAGTATATAATATGAATAACACTCTCTAAATGGTTCTGCATCTATACAGTATACTAAAACACTGATTATCTAAAACCATGCAGAAATGTGTCAATAATATTAATACAACTCAAATTCTAAGTTAGTTAATAAACTAAAAATATGATGCAAACAGGACTCTTTTGACATCTGATCTGTCTACCTGTGGCTATGAATATTGCAATATGTTAATAACTCAATAACAAAGAAAGGTCAGCACAAGGACAAATTTAGAAGGGTTCTAGATCTTAACAGGAGGCTTATGCATGATTACAATCCAGATAAAGACATTATTTTTGATTCACAACAAATATGCCCGAGACTGCAAAAACAACAGATTACAACAAACAGAACTTCATCCTGTGCAGCACAATATTATGTGTAAGGTGGCAACATCAGCTTTTGTTTTTTCAATATCTGTTGCGAGTTCATTTGTAATTGCATCCTCTCTCCTGAATGATTTTCTAACTGACACAAACCAAACCAAGTACTTTCTTACATTGCACTTTCACTTACCTTTTCTGGACATATTTTTAATGATATCGGGTGAAACTGCAGGTATTATTATACTGAAAAGATTGTTGTGGTGAGAAATTCTTGCTGGGTTCACACTACTATATATTAAAACAGTAGCAGAAATAAAACAGTGACAAGATATTTTACAATAAATTCTTGTCAAATTCCAAAAAAAAAAATAATCTCAAAATGTTCCTGAGGGAGTGAGGGTTTAACTTCCCCATTGCTTTTGAGAGATAAACAAAGTATCTTCCAATTAAGAAAGATAAGCAATGTAGAATAGCATACTACAACACATGCTTACTTACATAATACTATCCCATCTGGTGTTAATGTTGTTGTGAGTTCAGACCTGATTTAATTTGCAATATATGCAAAACATTTTAAGCAAAAATTGTCTAAGTGTAAAGCCCTCCTAGAACAAATGACCTACTGAGACACTTGCCAACAGCTGTCACAATTCACAGCTTGTTCTGGATGCAAAGTTATAAATGATAAATGTGTGCCTGATGTACAAATTTTAGCTCAGTTATGCTTTGCACAAACTGATGAATGAATTTCCTGAATAGCTGACTTCCTTGTTAGATCTTATTATGAAACTGTGAATATTTTTCTGTGTAACTTGACATTACCTCTGTCTGCCATGTTCTTCTGCTCAGTACCTTAGACACACTAAATGACTGGATTACCCACTTACTCTACTGCTGTGCTATAAACTTAATTTGAATTATAGGTTTTAGACTTAAATTTGGCATTGAAGGTTTTACTTGACTGTAGATAAGCTGTGCTGAGTTGTCTTTATCATACAATTTGGCTATTAGGCAAGTTTAATATCTGTATTTTGTCTTTGAGAGGGGATTTATTTGTCTGCAACTACAAAAGATTGTATTTCTGAGAAAGCTTCAAGACTAACTATGTACTTGGTTTCTTTTATACTCACAAATTTAAATATTAACTTGCTGTGCTCAGCCTTTGATTATTTTTTTGCCTCTGCAGAAACATGCTTTTCCCATCATCTCTGGAGACTGTTTTCTTTACAATTTGTTACCTAGAAATACTACCTGTATCTTCAGCAAGACTAGCCGGTACTGCATGAATTTAAAGGGATTAGTGAAAGATTAGAAAAATCAGGCATATGACTTTTTACAAACTTTCATACTTCTACAGAATATAGAAAGCACATGTTGCTGACATATTTATGAGAAAGCCATACAAAAGCAGCAGATACATCTATATAAAGACCTCTGAAGGACTGGATATGTGGTGATTTCCATAAGCTGAATATTGACTATGTTTATAAGGTTGGGATATGTAATTATTATACACAGATATATACAGTATACGTACAGTATACAGTATACGTGCTGCTGCTAAAAGTATCCTTGCTTTAAAATATAACCTGAAGAGGAACCAAATCTTAAGTGACTGATGTCATTATTGCCTCATGTAAAGAGTACAGTGGATTTTTTACCCGTGTTTATGAACATCTAACATGTCATAACATAAAAAATATATGCAGAAAAAAAGATTAGTATTGTTACAGTGGTTCAGTGTGATATTCAAGTGCTACACCAAAGTATCAGAATACATTCATATCCACTATGTATATATTTTTTACCTCTGCTTGGTCTATATTAATTTTCTAACTAACCTGTGTGTATATTTTGCCTCTAACTACCTGCTTTGCATGTTTGACTTTCAATCGCCATTTTTAAAAACATACTCATTTGCTTCTTAAACTTACTTATCTTGAAAAAGAATTTGCTTTTTTTATTTTACATAAAAGTGATCCCTTTGTTTTTTTTTATTTAAGCATGGTTGATTAAAGGCCTGACATAATTTGTCTTTATTTCAGGTTTTCCATCAAATAAATTCCAACAGTTCTTGATATCACTGTAAATACTAAGATCAATTTACAACTTCAATTCCAAAAAAGCAGGGACAGTATGGAAGATGCTAATATAAATAAAAGGATTGACTTGTTAATTTACTTGTATTTAAAGGAAAACCGTACAAAGACAAGTCTCTTCAAGTTTTACCTAATCAACTGTTATCAACCGTTTTTTCGAAGTTATACATTTATTTTTACTTTGATGCCTGCAACACATTCTGTAAAGGTTGAGACAGGAATAGTTGAGGACTAATAGTAAAGTAACAAGAAGAAATAACAAGATGATGTGAAACTAGTGAGGCAATCGTGTGGCAGTATGTAAAGCGCCTCCAAAAAAGACATGGTTCTTTAAGAGGGAGGATCAGGCAAAGCTCGCCAATTTGCTAACAAATGCGTTTGTGAATAAAACATCAATTTGGGAACAACATTGCACAAAGATAAAGTGGTAGGATTTGGGGCATTTCACCACATACAGTGCCAAATATAATTAACAGATTCAAGGAATCTGGTGAAATCTTGTTGTGTAATGGGCAAGGTCTAAAACCACTTCTGAATATGCATGATCTCCTATCCCTTAGACATCACCGTCTTAAAAATCATCATGAGTCTGTAATGGATATCATGATATGGCCACAGGAATACTTTGGTAAACCTTTGTCAGTCAATACCATTACCTGCTGGATCCACAGATCGAAGTTAAGGCTTTACTATGCAAAGTAGAGTCCATACATGAACAGTATCCAGAAGCACTGCCAACTTCTCTGGGCTTGGTCTCATCTGAGATGGAAAGTAGCACAGAGGAATCATGCTTTGTAGCCTGACAAGTCAACATTTCAAATAATGTTTGTAAAAAAAAGGACTATCCAAACTGTTATTAGTGTCAGGTGCAAAAGCCACTATCTTTCATGGTATTGGGGTTTGAGAGTGCCCATGGCATGGGAAACGTGCACATCTGTGAGGGCACTGTTAATGCAGAAAGATATGTACAAATTTCAGAGCAACATTTGATGCCATCAGATGCTATCCTTTCCAGGGATGTACCAGCATTTTTTGGCAGGACAACACCAAAGCACACTGGGTGCAGATTACAAGTGCATTGATGAATAAGAAGAAAGTGCAGGTTCGAGATTGGCCTGCCTGCAGTTCTGACTTGTCTCTGATTGAGAATGTATGTTACATGATGAAGTGTAAAATATGGAAAAAAAGCTCCATATAATTAATTACGCGTGAATGGGGAAAAATTCTTCTGGCTAAATTGAACCAACCTGTCTTTAGTGTCCAAACACCTAATAACTTATTAAAAGAAACAGTTACATTCAACTGTCCCAGCTTTTCAGGAGCGTGTTGCACTCATCGGGTTTATACATGAGTGAATATTTTCAAAAAATTGATTAAAATTAACAATAGAAATTAAATATCACTCCTTTTTGTTTTTATTAGCATTTTTTATACTGTCTTGCCATTTTTTGAAATTGGGGTTATAAGTAAACTGGATATTTCTAACCACAAGCAAACATGTGTCCAATATTGCAATTGGTGACCTGTTTTTAGGACTAACTAAATATTTGTATTAAACTACTACTTTGGATGATGCAGGGACGCAAGAAATAGATCAGTCACAAAGATAAAGTAATTTACTCTAGTGAACTGTAGCAATCATTACTTACCTGTAAAAGAATCCTTTCTTTTTCATTTTTGATCTGTTGCTCCATTTCTTCATAAAGGCGCTGTATTTCATCATCATGGGTAGCTACCTTCCTAGTTTAACAGAAAAAAGAAGAAATATTTTTATTCGAGATTTATTTTGTATTATTTAAACAGGTAACTGTCACCCAATTAGCTTTACAAAATCCACTGTAGGTTTGTATTTTGTATCTAATCATTTAGCTGACCCTTTAATCCAAGGTAACTTATAAGCCACAGCAAAGTTGTGCACATGGCTGCGGAGTCGCAGTTTGATTATGCAACTGGTAGAGACCTTGAGTTTAAGGTTCTTCACAAGAGCAAATGGAGGTATACAGTAAACAGTTCAATTAAAATACTAGTGACTTTTTTTGTTGCACCTCTTATGCTTCTGATAAGATAAGACAGAGCAGACAGTGAACATCCTTAAGTAGATAGCACACATTTGAATGAAAAAAGTAATATATAAATTGTACAAAAGAAAATCATCATACTCTGTTTTAAAGTGTATTCTCCCTTTATTGGAAACTGATGCTTTTAACCTCATACTAACCCAATATTTATATTTTATTTTACAGCCATAACAAAAGTGATTTTAGTTGCAGCTATCATCATTCTTTCATATAATTTCCAACCTCTTTAGTTTAAAAGAGTGCAGAGCAAAAATACTAAAAAGAATACTTTGATGTCCTCAAATCAAGGACACATGTCAGAATATTCATCAATCAGCAGAATCTATAACTAAATATTTTTGCACTTTTTACCTTTCATGGTTATAACATATCAATAAGTTAGTCTGTTAAAACAAGACCTCCTGGGAAATATTCCATTTTTCATTGTATATTAAAATAAAACCATTTGACAACCTACAGCTACAACCATAATCTAAATATATTTTTCATTAAAAACAATAAAGCCTTGCTTGTACTGAAAAGAGCTCTTCCCAATATTGATTATAAATGAGCCAATTAAATGTAAAGGGAAAACAGGGGAGCAGCTCAATGGAGGAGTGGTAGCATTGGATCCCCACCTGGCGTGCCTTCTGTATGAAGTCTGTACGTTGACCCTCTCTGGGCGCTGTCATTTATTCCCACAATCCAAACACATGTAGTTACTTTGAATAGCAAATCTAACCTTGCCCAGGGTAAGCGTGTGTGAGTGTGTTCTGTGATGGAATGGCATCCATTCCAGGACTGTTTCTAACCTTCCACTTAGTGCTAGAGATAGACCCTGACACTCCATCAATTTATAATCAGGAACACAAGTTTAGAAAACAAAGAGATAAACAGATGAACGCTGATTTACCTATACCTGCCAAATATGGTATTAGACCTTAATCAAGCTGAAAAACAAGCAAACAAGGCACATTCACCTCTTCAGTGCACTTTCCATTTCCTTCTTTTCTTCATTGGCCTCTTGAATCTGATATGACACTCTGGACAAAAATTCTTCAAAGTTTGACAAAAGATGAGCTTCATTTTTTCTCAGATGTCCCCATAGGCTTTTAACTTCATTTTGGCTATAAATACAGAAGGAAAAAATAAAAATATTTCAAGAATAAATAAATATGTTTCATTTTTCTACAGTACTAGTTTCTAGCCCACAACAAAATTTCCCTAACTTTCTCGGTTTGGCTGCAGCTAAATGTCATTGCTCATCCACATCATAAAAGTACTGTACAGGAGAGGAAGCATTTACAAAGGTGCGCTTGTTTGTTGCATTTGAAATCCTGTATTATTAAAAGGATACTTTTTTTGACTTAGAAAATTCCTTTAAATAACTTTATTATTGCCAAAGAAAAGAAAATATACTGCACATTAACAAAACAGCTCAAAAGTAGCTAAAATGAAATGTCCAGTTTTCTTGCATTTTTTTTCCTACAATATATTATTAAAACGTACTATTTATTTGGATTTAGTTATTTCCTACAGCCTAAAGTCACAAGTATATCACGTCTTTATGTGAAAGTAGCAGCGTCAGATGGGGGTAGGGTAGGACTGTGAACGCGACTGAGAGAATGAAAAAAAAAAAACAACAACAAAGCTAACCTTTACAAGTATTATACATTTCCAACCGGCTGTTACAGATGATCGATCGATCGATCGATCGATAGATAGATAGATACTTTATTAATCCCAAGGGGAAATTCACATAATCCAGCAGCAGTATACTGATACTGATACAAAAAAAAACAATATTAAATTAAAGAGTAATAAAAATGCATGTAAAAACCAACAATAACTTTGAATACTGTAATGTTAGCATTTACCCCCCCCCGGGTGGAATTGAGGAGTCGCATAGTGTGGGGAAGGAACGATCTCCTCAGTCTGTCAGTGGAGCAGGACAGTGACAGCAGTCTGTCACTAAAGCTACTTCTCTGCCTGGAGATGACACTGTTCAGTAGATGCAGTGGATTCTCCATGACTGACAGGAGCTTGCTTTGTGGCCGTCGCTCTTGTTAAACTGTCCAGCTTCATTCCTGCAATAGAGCCTGCCTTCCTAAAAAGTTTGTCCAGGTGTGAGGCGTCCCTCATCTTTATGCTGCCTCCCCAGCACACCACCGCGTGGAAGAGGGCACTCGCCACAACCGTCTGGTAGAACATCTGCAGCATCTTACTGTAGATGTTGAAGGATGCCAATCTTCTAAGGAAGTATAGTCGGCTCTGACCTTTCTTACACAGTGCATCAGTATTGGCAGTCCAGTCCAATTTATCATCCAGCTGCACTCCCAAGTATTTATAGGTTTGCACCCTCTGCACACAGTCTCCTCTGATGATCACGGGGTCCATGAGGGGCCTGGGCCTCCTAAAATCCACCACCAGTTCCTTGGTCTTGCTGGTGTTCAAGTGTAAGTGGTTTGAGTCGCACCATTTAACAAAGTCCTTGATTAGCTTCCTATACTCCTCCTCCTGCCCACTCCTAATGCAGCCCACAATAGCAGTGTCATCAGTGAACTTTTGCACGTGGCAGGACTCCAAGTCCTATTGAAAGTCTGATGTATATAGGCTGAACAGGACCGGAGAAAATACAGTCGCTTGCGGTCCTCCTGTGTTGCTGACCACAATGCCAGACCTGCAGTTCCCGAGACGCACATACTGAGGTCTGCCTGTGAGATAGTCCATGATACATGCCATCATCTGTGTGAATCTACTCCCATCTCTGTCAGCTTATCCATAAGGAGCAGAGGTTGGATGGTGTTGAAGGCGCTAGAGAAGTCCAAAAACATAATTCTAACAGCACCACTGCCTCTGTCCAAGTGGGAGAGGGATCGGTGTAGCATATAGATGATGGCATCCTCTGCTCCCACCTTCTCCTGCTATGTGAACTGCAGAGGATCGAGGGCGTGGCGGACCTGTGGCTATACTCCATCTGGACCCGCTGCTTTGCTGGCACGAAGTCTCATCAGCTCTCTGCTCACCTGCGCTGCTGTAATTGTGGGTGGGGATGTCTCTACTATGCAGGTATCAGCAGAAGGATGGTTGGAGGATGCAGTACTACGAGGTGAGAGTGGGTTAGGGTGGTCAAACCTGTTAAAGAAATGTATGTTTTTATTCTTAAATAGTAAGAATAAAAGCAGCTCACTTCTCAAAAAGGACTCATCGGTGATCGAACCCGTGAAGTTTCAATTACCAGTCAACAGATGATACCGTTGCGCCACCAAAGCAGTAGTAGTAAATGCGTGTCAATGTTGCACCCTAACGCGTGTTGTTTTTCTGCGGTTATATTTTTGAATAAAAGCGCACTTGTTCTGTTATATTTGTACCTTTTGTGAAAAAGTTTCTTTGATATTTGGACTTCAGCCTTCACACATTATAAACTTCATGTCTACATTTTGTCAATTATTACTAAAACATGAAAAACGTTTATTTTTTAACGATGTGTTTACATAGATCATTGTAGACACGGAACACACATGAAATGCATGTGTTCCAAATAATGATATAGTATTTATAAAAGGTGTGATTTTGCTTGACTTCTCACTCTGTACAACTCCAAGCAACTGACATGCAGATAGACAGACTTGAGCTGAGAAAACTGTGCGCCGGTGGGGGATGTGATAGCAGACTGCTTGCTGCTTATCAACACATTTAAAGGACAAAAGACACTGACGGAGAGGTGCGAAGCATTTTAAGGTGGGACAGATCTACGAGTTTTTTCGTAGGCTCTGGTAATTCTAGTGTTAAATTGTAAGTAGATATTTTAAGATTTAACGGTGTATCATAGGTGGGTATTATCTTTATATTATGCCAAGAGTATATCGCACATGACATGGTAATAGTAAAACAAAAAACATTTATACTTGTACATTAACAGAAAATAAATTTTACCTTCAATCTGCAAAGCATTGTAATGTACAACACAGTAAGGCAGCCTGGCAGTGAACATTATTGGCTTCTGTATTTGCATGATCACAAAGGAAGTGATTTGGCTGTTGAGATGACTTTTAGTTGAAAAGAAATCTAAAAACTTGAGTATATTTACAGGTGAGAAAGATCAGAAAGTACAGTACACAAACTCAGAATTACATAAGTAACTATTTTCTAAGCAACTTCATCTTCCAAATAAGCTATATTTGGAGCCTCACAGTTATTTAATTGTAGGTAGTTTGTAGTTTCACTGCATTGTAATATCTGCTGGTGCACAAATCACTTGGTAAACTCATGCAAGTGTTTAACCTCTACTATCCTGACCCAGGAATCAATAACCAACTAGGGGCAAGTATTGGAATAAAATGACTGAAAAAAGAGAAGGGGCAATCATCCAAATATTTCTGAAAGGTAGAGAACTTTCATATTGCTTTTATATCTATACTAATAAAAGGCAAAGCCCTCACTGACTGACTGACTGACTGACTCATCACTAATTCTCCAACTTCCAGGCTTATTCCTTACAGCTTACTTACAAAGGTTAAGCAGGTTTCATTTCGAAATTCTACACGTAACAGTCATAACGGTCAATAACGGTCGACAATGTCCGACATGTTGAACTTTCTTATTTATGGCCCCATTTTCATGAAATTTGGTAGGCGGCTTCCCTGTGCTAACCGAAAGCGATGTACGTACTTATTTCGGTGGTATGATGCCACTGTCGGCTGCCATATTGAACTTTCCAATGTCACTAATTCTCCAACTTCCCGTGTAGGTAAAAGGCCGAAATTTGGCAGGCTCATTCCTTACAGCTTACTTACAAGAGTTAAGCAGGTTTCATTTCGAAATTCTACATGTAATGGTCATAACGGTCAACAACGTCCGCATGTTGAACTTTCTTATTTATGGCCCCATCTTCACGAAATTTGGTAGGTGGCTTCCCTGCGCTAACTGCAACCATTGTACATACTTTTTTCGGTGGTATGATGTCACTGTCAGCTGCCATATTGAACTTTTCAACGGTCTTTGTTACTTATGGGCCCATCTTCAAGAAATTTGGTATGCAGGTTCCCAACACTAACTGAATCCTGCTTACGTAAATATATTATATATGTCCATAGCCTGCAGCTCGGTCACCGTGTTAGGCGGCGTTGGGATAGGGAACCAACACGTTGTTGGCTGCCTGCCTATATAAGGCCGTCCATTCCCTTCCTTGCTTCACCACGGGATTCACATCTCCCTGCTGATTACAGCCTTTTTATTTAATCCACGGCTTCTCCGCTGTTTAATTGTTCATTTATTACGATTATAGTTATTGTGTAGGTATTTTAGACTTTATTTACATTGTTCAGGTACCCATTTCCTTTATCATTCCAACCACACCCCCATTAACATGTCTATCGAGGTGATCACCATCGATCAAAGAACTGTCACTTACCAAGTGGTTTCCATGGCCGGAGATGGCACCTACCTTTTCCAGTCTCTTTGTTACATATTGCACGGCCATATCAGGCTCACTCTTGATATCTGGAGGAACATTGTGTCTAATGTATTGAATGACTGGGACAGGTTCAAGGTGTGGCCTAATGACGGTACAGGAGATAATTATACTACACAGGAGCAGTATAAGAGTGAAATGCTTAAGCCCTTCACCTATGGTTCTGCATGTGAGTTGATGGCTGCCGCTGAATTGTTCGGTTGTTGCTTTCAAGTGTACCGAAATGGTCAAATATTTTACACCTTTTGACAACCTCCAATGCCTCTTAAACATCTTAGATTCACAGGTGACGATTTCAGTAGTGGACACTTTGATGTTTATGAATGTTTAAACTCTCAAAAGCTGGATGCAAAGTTATCAATGAAACCGGTTGTATGCTTACAACGTTTGACAGATGCCGAATGTCACTTCAACACAAGTCCTGCAAATACTGTCGTAATTGAAACAAACCATGAAACTCAAACCTCACTCAATGACAGCAGCAATCCAAGCTGTGAGATTTGAGACAAGATTACTGTTCACATGGCCAACTGTACGTTGCATGCTCAAGAGTAAGCTCAGCGCACAGCCTGGTCATATTACAACCGGAGGGCCGAACTCACAATGTGGTATACAAAGAGTTCCTTAACAAATAATTATTGGTATATTTTCCCTCAGTTTAAAAAGGTTTAATTTTCTTCTTAATAAAAGTTTAAGGCAGTACTTCGCCGCTGCGAAGCGCAGGTATTTTGCTAGTTAAATTATAAAACACAGACACAAGGTAGAGAGGTGCTGAAGGTGGCAGAATAAAATAATTAGGTTAAAAAAGCAAAAAAAAAAAAAAAAATGGCTGTTAGTATCTACAGAAGAAAAATGATCTGTTCATAATGTTTTGCTTTTATATCACTTGTGTGCCAATTTGAATGCAAAATACAGTAGTTTAAGGAAGATGAACAGGGAGTGTGGCATAGAATCTAAGGCATTACACCTTACACCACAATAATGCAGGTTCAATTCTCATCTCTGACCTCAGCTTAACTCACGTGTAAGCCAATACAGTGGTACCTTGGTATACGTCCGCTTTTGAATAAGTCCAACTTGGTATACGTCCTGTTTGGATGTGAAAAATTTGCTTGGTATACGACTCACGTGCTAGAACACTGTGCGCTACCCTTGTTTACTTCTCTCGAGACAAAGCCACAACTGCCCACAAGCATCAGTACACCAGTTGCTAACATTCAGTGAACAACCTGCTCGCTACCCTTGTTTACCTCTCTCAAGACAAAGCCACGACTGCCCACGAGTGTCAGTATGCACTAAAACTCTCTATGAATTTTCACGTGATTTTGTGTTTTTTCACGTAAATTTGTATTGATTGTTGGAAAGTATGAAGGTGACATGCGTATCCGGGACTTGGCTGCTGCATACCGTATGCCGAGAACAACGGTATCTACGATTGTGAAAAACAAAGACGTTATTAAAAAGTGAGGTTAAAATTTTCGTTTATTTCATCTAATTGCTTTTGCATTTATGTATTTTAGTATTAAGCAGTGTTTAAATTATTTTATACAACCCTATCAATGTATAATATGCTAATAACAATAGCATTTGTTTCATGGGAACGGATTAATCATTTTCCCTTTATTTCTTATGGGGAAAAATGTGTTTGGTATACGTCCTGTTTGGTATAAGTCAAAGGATCTGAAACGGATTAAGGACATATACTATACTATAGTAACAAATACATGACAATGAATGCTTTTAATAAGATACTTGGCCAAATACCATCACCATTTTTACTTCAGTTTTCCTCATAAGGTTCATGATAGCAATACATTGAGTTTGTCTGATCAGATGAACACCTTCTGGGAAATTTCCAGATACTCTGTGGTCAGCTGAGAGGTATCCTCGGTGAGCACTTAAGTCTTCTTCCAGTGGACCATGACTCATTGTTCCCACAAAAAGTCAATCCAGTGAAACAGTAGTTCTACCCTAAGGTTCCCCCATAATGTTAAGCCCCTCATCCTATCATGGAGAGGAAGACAGGAACCATGTACATCCAGTAAGCTGGGGATATGGATGTACACTGACTGGCAAACTGAAAGCATCTTTTGAGGACTTAACTGCTGATTCACCACAGATCTGCTGTTACACCAAAGCAGTGGTCAATCTCATGATTCCCTCTTCCTTCACTGATAAGAACAACTGAGGCAGTGTTGGATCAGTACTAAAATGTTAATTTCTGTATCAATACCTGCTTTAAAACCTTAGTACCAGTCCCAAAATGATTCAGAAAAACTTGATGGATAACTCCAAACCCCATATGTGCCACACTATTGCTCGCCTCCTTTGTGAGCTATACCATCATGCCCAATTGTGTCAAAGCAATAAAGTGTGTAAAAAAAATGCACAAAACATGTTGCCAGGATCCCACAAATCCACAAACATTTGTTCAAGGGCAAAGAGTTGGTCCACTGCCTTACAGCCAGGGTGTAATCAGTATTGTTTCTAACAAAGCTGAAAATTTTCCAAGAAATATCTGTTTCAGGCCACTGTCAGAAGCGGGGTGAAGGTGAAGTACCAAAAATAAAACAAGTGAGTTAGAATTGAATAAAGGTGAGCATAATAATGATATTATAGCAATAACAGAAACTTGGCCAAATAACAAAAATGGGTATGAGTACAGCATTAAACTGTACACATTTTTTACAACCCCAAATCAGAAAAAGTTGGGACAGTGTGGAAAATGTGAATAAAAAAATAAAGCAGTAATTTACAAATTTCCCTTAACTTTTATTTCATTGCAGACAGTATGAACACAAGACAATTCATGTTTTTTTTTGGTCAACATCATTTGATTTGTAAATAAACATGCATTCTTACCATTCAGGCTTGCAACATATTCCAAAAAAAGTTGGGATGGGGCAATTCAGGGGTAGTAATGATGTATAATAACTAAATAATGATGTGATTTGAAACTGGTGATGTTAACAGGTGATTGCAATCATGATTCGGTACAAAAGCAGCATCAAGGAAAGGCCTACTCCTTTAGGAGCAAAGATGGGCAGAGGATCGCCAGTTTGCCACTAAGTGCGGGCAAAAATCTTTGAAATGATGAAAAAATACATTTCTCAAAGACAGATAGGAAGAGATTTGGGCATTTGTCCCTCTACAGTGCATAACATAGTGAAAAGAATCAGGGAATCTGGAGAAATTACAGTGCGCAAAGGCCAAGGGCGCAAGCCTAAACTGAATGGCCATGATCTCCGAGCCCTCAGATGGCACTGCATTAAAAACCGTCTTTCATCAATAAATGATATAACTGCGTGGGCTCAGGACTACTTCAGCAAGTCACTCTCAAGCACTACAGTACGTAGTTACATTAGGAAATGCCAGCTAAAACTGTACTGTGCCAAAACAAAGCCCTACATAAATAGTGTCCAGAAGCGCCGTCGACTTCTCTGGGTTCAGAGGCATCTGGGATGGTCCATTGTGCAGTGAAAACGTGTATTGTGGTCAGACAAATCGGTTTTTCACATCTTTTTTGGAAGAAATGGACGCCGCATGCTGCGGACCAAAGAGGAAAAGGACCATCCAGACTGTTACCAGATACAAGTCCAAAAGCCAGGGTCTGTCATGGTATGCAAAGGTAATGTGCACTTCTGCGATGGCACCATCAATGCTGAGAAGTATATTTCAGTTTTGGAGGAACAAATGCTGCCTTCAAGACGACGTCTTTTCCAGGGACGCCCATGCTTATTTCAGCAAGACAATGCCAAACCACATACTGCGCGTATAACAAAGGCATGGCTGCGTAAGAAGAGGGTGCGGATGCTTGACTGGCCTGCCTGTAGCCCTGATTTGTCTCCTATAGAGAATGTTTGGCGCATTTTGAAACGAAAAATGCGTCAACGAAGACCCCGTATTGTTGCGCACCTAAAACGTTGTTTGCAGGAAGAATGGGACAAACTAACACCTGCAACACTTAGTCACTTGATTTCTTGCCTAAACGTCTTTTAAGTGCTGTTAAAAGACAGGAGAACTGTACAAAGTGGTAAATGCTGTACTGTCCCAACTTTTTTTGCAAGCCTGAATGGCAAGAATGGATATTTATTTACAAATCAAATGATGTTGACAAAAAAAACCATGAATTATTTTGTGTTCATACTGTCTGCAATGAAATAAAATTTGAGGAGAATTTATAACTTGCTTTTTTCTTTTTTTATTCACATTTTCCATACTGTCCCAACTTTTTCTGATTTGGGGTTTTAGAAAAAACAGACATAACAGAAAATAATTTTGGGGGTTGCCATTTATATAAAGCAGAATTTAAATGTGTCTCTTTTCCAGATGAATAATAAGCCACATCTAAGTGAGGTCATTTGGATTTGTCTGGAAATGCCTTATTTTATGAGTGTGCTTTGAATTCCCAGTGCTGACAGTAATTCCAATGCACATTTTAAAATTATATTATATTGTATTATTATAGTTTACAGGGGGATATTAGGCCTATGGTTATGATGAACTTTAACAATACCCAAATATTAACTGGGTTAATTTTGCAAATAGCAGAGGACAGACTTTATCAGTAATTGTTTTTAACACAGGATGTTAAAGCAATAATGTAGAAGGAAGACTGTCTAGATTTAGCATTTTGTAACAGCCAGGATACAATTGATGGTGTAGATGAGATTGAACAGCTAGGGTCATGTGACCAAAGTATAATATAACTAGACAATAACGGGCGCTAGAACAGTAGTGCATAAACATTAGTAGGAACAGTCTATATTAAATGGCAAGGGACCTTGTAAGTGGCTGTAATATGCGTCACTGTATTGTGTGCCTTTAATTTTCTCTCTCAGTAAAACTGGTTTGTATTTCTGTAAAATGCCTTTAATTTTGTCTGACAGTAATACAGTGGAACCTTGGTTCACGACCATAATTCGTTCCAAAACTCTGGTTGTAATCCGATGTGGTTGTGAACCGAAGTAATTTCCCCCCATAGGATTGTATGTAAATACAATTAATCCGTTCCAGACCGTATGAACTGTATGAAAATATATATATTTTTTTTAAGTTATATATAGTTAATTACACCATTGAAAGCACAGCGTAATAGTAAACTAAATGTAAAAACATTGAATAACACAAAGAAAACCTTGAACAACAGAGAAAACTAACACTGCAAGAGTTTGCGCTAAAGCCTTACGACCCGCTCGCTAAAAACACTTTTTTAATGAGTTTTAAGCACAGGGGAAAAAATGAACATTTGAAAAATCTGTAATTTAATAAACAACCAAGAAAACTAACATTGCAACAATGCACGCGTGCGCCTGTGTGTGTGTGTGTGTCTCTCTCTCGCGGGCCTGCGTGTGTGTGTCTCTATTAAGCGCGCGCCTCTGTGTCTGTGTGTGTGTCTATCTCTCGTGTGTGTCTCTCTCTTAAGCGCCCGCCTCTGTGTGTGTGCGTGTGTGTGTGCGTGTGTGTCTGTGTGTCTGTCTGTCTTCTCGTGTGTGTGTGTGTCTGTCTCTCCCACGCACGCACCTGTGTGTGTGTGTGTGTCTCTCTCGCGCACGCACCTGTGTGCGTCTCTCTCTCTCTGCACACACAGGGAATAAACAGGAAGAGACTGAACACGTGCTGTGTGGCCCCGCGCATGTGCACTTCACCAGAAGACACACACGGACACCTGGGGTTTTATTAAAGAGGATTCTATGTTTCGGAAATGAATGGATGCAAAGAATAAAACTGTTAAGTTTAACTTTGGTAGGGCAAATTTTGATGTGGCAAAGTCTAATATGGATATACTGGGATAAGTGCTTAAGTGTGGAGACATTTAAAGGGCCAGTGGAATAGGTGTAAAAACATTTTACATATAATGCAGGAAAGGGACATCCCAAAAATTAGAATTAGAAGGAAATTAAAAAAAATTTTACGGGAAAGTAAAGAGATAGAAAAAAAGCTGCAAAGGAAAACTGCTGGAACAAGGCATATAAAAATAATAACTCATATGTCGATCACCGGTGTATAAGATCATGAAAGGTAACCATTAAGATGGATATTAGAAAAGATAAAATGCAGTTAAAGATGAATACTGTAGGTAAGTCAAACGATGACCCAAAGAGATTTTTTCAGTATTTTAATAGAAAAAGAACAGTCAAGGAGGATATGAAGTGCATCAGAGATAGTAAAGCAAAACTAAAATAAACAGACAGTGAAATAGCAGATGCTGTAAACTTGCATTTTTCTGAGGTTATCACATGTGGCAAAGTGGGTAACCTCCAAGAAGTAACACAGACTACTAAAGAGGAACAGTGATTTGGAGATTGTAGAAGTAGAAGTACTGCTTAGATTAAATAAGCTGAAATCAAACAAAATCACCAGGACCAGATACTATTTAACTATGAGATCTTAAGAAAGTTAAGATCTGTATATTTGGTAAAATCATGTCAAAGGATGGACGTTCAGAGCAGGGAACTGCGTCACCTGAACTGGAGTGTAGTCGAGTACATTCCACCTGTTCTTAGATAATTCCAAAAATAGTTTCATCTATATTGGAGTCTAAAAGGGCTGCCTACATTGTAATTTCTTCCGATAAATCTTCAGTTCTCTCTCTGAAATACGTAATATCTTCGGCAGAATCCATTTCATCGGCAGTAGTAAGCATTTTTCTAATTAATTCTTGTGCTAGCGATTCACCAATCAGCAACTAGAGGGTGTGTTAGAGCCCACTCTCTCAACTTTGACGAGTGAAAGTGACAGTTTTATTTCAAGTCGTATTTCATGATGGTTTGGAGGAATGTTACAGACAAAATTAAATAAATAAATAAATAAGCAACAAAAAACATATTTCGTGACACATTTATTTATTTATGCTCTCATTTCATGACACATTTATTTATGTTCACATTTCACAGTAGTTTTATTTATTTGCACATTTATTTAATTTTGTCCAAAATATTCCTCCATATATAAGAGTATACCTGTATGTTAGCAGTTCTCTTTTTTTGTTTCTGTTTTGCATTAGTAAACCTGTGAAAGTGCTCTGAATCTTCTTCAATAAAGAGCACATTTAAGGACACACTGACTTGAACTGAACAGTTTTTTACATTTGAAGTTGTAGATTTTTGCTTCTTGGCTATCTGCATTCTGTACACTAATTAAAAGAGAGAGGAAATATAATGTATTAAGTCTAATAAACTAATTCAATATGCAACTGTTTAACTGAAATAAGGTTAACTCTTGTTTATCATGGTCAAGAGATCCACATTGAGAAATATTGTTTCATGCAAATAACAAATACAAATATTATTACACAGCAAAGCATGCTTAAATGAAAAATAAGAATAGCATGGGGGAGATCAATTTTGTTACAACCGTCATATCCTCTATCACATACAAAATATCTTTACAAAATAAAATCCTATAAATACATTTAAATAATGTTAAAATATAAGACTAATTAACAAAATAATGAGAACATCTATTTAAATTGACTCAATAAAGCACTGGATAACAAGTATCTGAGAGTGCACTGAAGGGTTGTATCAACATTCTTCTCTGAAAAATTGTATTTGTTGCTCTAATGATGGAAGTGGACAACACCATCTCAGGCTACACTCGTGAGAGGGACCGAGACTGGCATGTAACTTATATTATTGTTGCACCTGTCGAATTATGCACTCATGACCTGTGGAAGCATCTAGAAAATTCCACCACTGTCTGGAAATGCTTTACAGTAGGATGATCACAAAAATGACTTTGCGTTTATTGTCATGTACCCTTCAGTGTAAGAAAAATCAGTAAATCTAAACCACCTAAAGCAAATTAGACCCTTAATACTACAAAGGATTCTTTGGAACTCATCACTTTGTGGAAAACAGGCTTCCATACTGTATATGTGAGCCTGTTGACTTTTTTGGATGTTTACCATAATGTACTAGTTTGTTGAAGTGATTTCTTGTATAATTTCAATTTGATTCCATGCAATGTTGTTTTCTTCAAATAAAATAAAAAATAATAAGAAAAAATAATGATCCAGTGTGGTCTTTATGTTTTCATCAATTTAATGTGTTTTTATCACATTTAGCACTTGGGAAAGTGTGATTAAACCATCTCTGGCCAATTTATCTCTTGCTTTCACTTTAGCTTATTTTATTTATCTATTTTTAGTATACGGTAGATAATTTTCTACCTGTTTTGCACTTGTCCTGTTTTTATGTGTATGCGACCCTGCATAGCTTTAATTATTTATTTAATTATTTATTATATGCTGCAATACTGTGTATGGGTGGTATGATGATAAAGCTACACTTGATATATAGCTAGACAAAAAGTAAAACAGTCATGGTTTATATACATGAGCTACATTATTAAGCTTTCTTATTCTTTATGTTATCTTGAGAATCTGAACGGGAGGCATATTATGTTTCCACAGAGCAGTAGACGTTTTAAAATGGGGTGTAAATAGGCACTGGCACTATTGAAAGGAGCCTGAACAACCCATGTAAGAAAAATGATTACTCCTGTCACTCAACCTCATGCTTGCCACCAACTATATAATCAGTTAGAAAAACTAGTGATGAAATAAATATACCATACAAAAAGAATATAAATGAATGGTATAAAGAGCTGGGAGTATATTTATAATTATTAAGTTTGTCCATTAATAAACAGTTAATCAATTAGTGATAGATTAAAAAACATCATCAGTGCTATAAAATGACGAATGAGTTTAAAAGGAAAAAAGTCATTACGAACACAGATGCAACTGAAAGTCATGAGTAACTGACAACCAGTCTGTCCAATTATTATTATATTTTTCTGGCTCACACCAGCATCTGACTAATCAATGCTTAAAAATACACCAGTAAGTTAATTCTCCATAAACAGATTTATGATTAACTTATTTTGCTCAATATAAAAAATAAGTTAATACAAACACATTCACTCTTTAAAATAATATCACCTTCAAACCAAAGGAAATTACATATCAATAAACACTTGCTGTACCAAAGTTGTGTACTTAATTGGTAATAATATATGACAACTTACTTGAAGTGTAAATAAGATGTCGAAGGTGTTAAATTAAATAAAATATATAAAGAATGTATAAAGTATGTATAAAGAATAAAATGGCTGTTTTAAATGATGCCTATTCAAAATGTGTTGTTTCCTGAAATATTATTAATAGAGGGTTAGACAATGTGCAGCATGAAACTTATTTACATTTGTTTACAATGACATAGCTAATAGGCCTATAAAATAATGCAAATGTAACATTGTTGTGGTGTGAAATTTTGTATACAAGTTGCTAAATATTTTTTATGTCTTTATTTGTAGCTTAGACAAAGCAATGTAATATTAGTGTTATATCATTGATAAAAACATAAATGGTTTGATGTGTAACTAGCCAACCCCTACCCTTTAAGACTGAGTCAGGTTAATGAGGAATTTTATGACAGGGTCTGGGGTTTGGGGGCGGTTAGCGGGGATTGGGTGGTGGTTAGCTTTTTGTGTTTAACAGAAAGCCAGACAACCTAGCTCAACAAATGGTTTTGGGGGCAGGTGTGAAAAATATTGTGTGCCCCCACTGGTCTGAAGTATGGCTGTTTGGGATTGGTTTGAATCAGAGGCCATTCTGTAGCACGACACCCTATTGGTGTAAGAATTTGGACAAAGAATGTATAAATGTGATTGCTTTACCCCTCCATCTCTCTCTCTCACACACCATCATGATGATAAAGCATCTCATCCACCATGGGCTGAAAAGAAAACCACACTGAGAAGCACAACTTGGTACTCGTATTGAGACTGGTATGCAGCCTGTTCTTAAGAAAGCTGACTAAAAATGATGACTTACAGTAACTACAGACATTTTAAGTAACTAACAAGTTTGTGTGCCACCTGAAATTACACATCAGCATTTATCAGGTTAAATGGTTGCCAATATTCAAATGTACTTTGCCTATTGTCATTATTTTATGAATACTATCAATAATACATTGTTTAAAGTTGTAACTTAACTCCTGCTTATCTTTTACTCTATGTAATTGCCTGAGGTTGCAGATGTAGAAGGGAAGGTGGGGAGAAGTTATAAAGTGCAATACCTTATAAACAATGGTCTATGGGATTTGAGGCATTCTGACAAAGGCTACACATTAAAAAATTCGAAAGTGCAAAGTACAGTAATACAGAACTCTACCAAAACAAAACAAACATGATTCTGAAATGCAATGCAATTCATCTTTTTAAGTCACACAGTGTTTTCAACACATGTTTCACAATGATGTATGTAAAACAGTCAAGCATTTCTTATAGAAAGATATAATATCAAAATATTGCACACAAATTAAATACTTTTGACAAACTTCTTTACAAACCTTTGCCCAAGGCTTGCGGCTGGAATTAAAAGATTTTTTCGAGGCTGAGTAAATTAAACACTTGGGATACAGGGACACCAGATGATGATAGGAGCAAATCTAGCTTGTTTTCTTCACAGAGGTAAAAAGAGGGCAGGAACAGACCGTGGACATGGAAAATGAGTTCAGGTGAAGGCTGTCAGAAATGAGCCAGGCAATAGACTTAGAGAGAGAGAGAGAGAGAGAGAGAGAGAGAGAGAGAGAGAGAGAGAGAGAGAATAGGAATGCATGGGTGTACTTTCAAGGTGGTCAAACAGATAAGCCACATCACTAGGTAGACATGGGTCCAAGACATTCATATAGGCAGTAGGGTTTTGCTTATCTTTCTGTGTGTTAATACTTTGTATTCTCCCTGTGATCACACTGAAGGCAGAATTTTTTAGTTTGTATTTATTATTATTTTTTCATTTTTAGTCTTGTGTTTTATTGCTGGGGCAGAAAAGTACAACATGGACGCCATCCTGTCACGTTGTTTTACAACTCATCTTTGTCCAAGAAAACTGTTGGAATCCATTCTCTTATGCATTTAAACCTATAATTATTTAAGCATTTTAAATAAAGAAAAAAGTGTTTTCCAGTTGCTTTGAATTGCAACATAATTAACATGAAACATAGCTATATTGTAATGGAGTCGACTACTGTTCTACCTAAAATCTATGGTCTTTCTTGAAGGATTTCACTACAATAGTGATTTAAATCCAGCCCTTGAACCCACAGCCCAAAAAGGCATAGACACTAAAAAAATTGAAGCAGCATTGCTGTTATTGGTCTATCAAAAGCTGGCACATTGAAGATCTGATATTAATAGAAATCGATGCCAGAACCTGAGTAGACCTCCACTGAAATTAATACAAAAACAAGATTAAGAGAATATTTTAAACATAGCACAAGAGTAAAATGGTTAGCTTTCCTGCCTCAAAGTACCAGAAGACCACGTTTAAATTCCAGATCAGTCACATCTTTACGGTCCATTTCTTTGATAGCTTCGTTTTCCTCATTTCAAGCACACACGTTGCTAACTGGTAGTTCTAAATTATTCTAATATATGTACTGTAGGTGTGAATATGTTCATGAGAAGGTGTCTACTCACATCCAGCTGTTGGTCACAGTTATGTTTCTTGTCTGTTTTATTTAATTTTGTATCATTTATTTGTATTAATGTTTCTTTTGTTTAAATCTACATTTTTCTATGTAGATTGGGAAAGGAACGTGGCCTTGTGTTTTTTTGGTGGTTTCCCAAGGGGCAGGGCCACCTGCCAATTACTGCCAGGAATGACTCTCCACCCTATTTAAGGGAGGGCCTCCTATAGCTCCTAGCGGTTCATCACAAATGCACTAGGGAGTGGCATGTTTCTTGTGCCTTGTTATGCTTTCTATCTCCTGGCTTTTCAACCCTGGGGTTGTTGTTTTGACTACAATGGATTCTGTATTGGGACTGTGTTAAATGATTCTCGAACCTCTGCCCTGTTTTGACAAAGATTTTTGGCTTAGTATTGGGGCTTTGCTCACTGTGGATTGCCATGGCTTACATGCAATTCCTTGTGCTTTTTAGAAATTTGTGGTGCACAGCTTTTTTGATTAAATAAACTTTTTATTCTTATAATGATTTCTCTCTACCCTTTGGTTTTCTAGTCAGGGTTTTTGATGGTGTTTTCCCCCTCTCCACTAGTGGGCAACTGAAGAAAGTATTTTTGCTCCTGTGCTTTTGTAACTTCTTAGTTTCATGACAACCGCTCCCCTAAGACTTTGAAATTATTTGAAATAGATCTAAAGCAGGAAACACTGTTGGTTTTCAAAAATATAATTTAACTTACTCTTCAAAAAGGTTGCTGGAACCAAGCTTTTCCATCATCATGCAGAAATGCTTTTCTTCATCATCTTCCCCTCCGGCTAACTTCTCTTCCCATCGATTTTGGTAAAGTGTTTCTGGCTCATCTGATATTTGTTCCTCCTGCAACTCACTAACCGAGATCTTCCTTCCACACAGAAATTCACCTGGAATATGCACAATTACAGATCAAACATTTTGTTAGCAAAGGTGCTTTTAGTTTTTATTTAAAGATCTACAGTAAATAAGTTATGAAACAAAAATACAGTCAAACCCGTATAAATGTCACATGCCACCTACAGCCAGTGCTGTAGCCGGCCATGACATGAAAGGTCCCACTTCAGCTTACTAATTGCAAAGTATCCATCTGACTTATTCATGTACTACTTGAAAGTTTGAGTTACTACTACAACCTCTTACCTCCCCACATGGAGGTTGCTGTTGAGGTGCTGCTTGGTCTGCAGAAAACAATTAAATATTAGCTAATTTTTTTTTGGTGAAAATCAAATGTAACTAAACACATTAAGTAATACTGCACTGCACCAAATACAATGCATCAAGTGAAAAAGAGAGTGCAGGCTTTGACATACTGCATAAAGCAACTCCAGTAATTCAGAGATGCTTCTTATGTCTCCTATAATATATTGCATATATATTTTATTTCTGAAAAAGGATTATTCAAATGGGATCAAGCTTCTGTTTTGATGGCAGCAATGTTTTAAAAAAAAAATCCATTTATTTTGGATGTTACAAGCATATGAAAGGATAACTAACATATGGATTTTGCAACACAAGTAATCTTAGAATCTCTCTCTTTCCTTCCTACACCAATCTCCCTTTTAAATTTAAATGCACACAATTCCCACTAAGACTCGCCTTCTCCATGACTATCAACAAGTCCCAAGGACAAACGTTTGCAAAGATTTGCGTTAATCTACAACAACCAGTCTTCAGCCATGGTCAGTTGTACTTGGCTTTTTCTAGGGTTAGATCTTTTGACTCATTTGTCGTCTCCAGCAAAACACTAATTCACAACTTCAGCTTTCAAGAAATATTTCTTTCTTCTTGATTTCTGAATTCCTTTCTCACCGTTTTTCATTCCTATTCTTACACCGCCGTATGCTACGGTGAGCGTCGGCTAGTTTCCATTATTTTAGTAGTTATGCCTTGAGCTCTGGAGCTGTCTTGAGGAAGCGTCTTTACGTTTTGAAGGGTTTTCTGTAAAAGGCTACCGCTAGTAAGCCCGGCAGCATCTGATTTAACTTTCATTTTGGTAGCATTAGCTTCTACAAATTCCATGTACTGTATAATTCGTTATGGTGGTTCTTCAGATGGGTAATTAAATTTGTGGCATTGAAAGATTTAATTCTGCAGCTTCCTCGCATTATCTCATTTTTGGTAGGTAAGTATCTGTAGGTAGAGCAGATAGCAACAGTGTTATCTTCCTTTTTCACAGAAAAATATGATAACACGGCTGACCTACTGCTTTATTAAAGATATCTGCCCAGTGAATAAACAACACGCGTAGTGCTCCTGTCAACAAAACTAGGAAACCTCGTGGCATTTTATTTTTGTTTTTTGTTTGAGCGCAAGGGGCTGTGCTTGCATGTGTGTTTTTCTGCAGCTTAATATCTGCCTCGCCGAACAATGAACACATCCGCCCACTATATCCTAACTCCAGGGTAATGGGGGCCTGCTGGAGCCAATTCTAGCCAACAAAGGGCGCAAGGCAGGAAACAAACCCTGGGCAGGGTGCCAGCCCACTGCAGGGCACACACACACACCATGCACACACTAGGGACAATTTAGGATCGCCAATCCACCTAACCTGCATGTTTTTGGACTGTGGGAGGAAACCCACGCAGCCACCACAATGAAAACAACATTTAATTATTTAGTGAACTCACAGTGTTGACAAGCCTGAATTAAAACAGTTAAATGTACACATCTGACCGATTTCGATGTTGTCATTTTTAATGAACATCGGCCGATAACAATACAGTTCCCGATATATCGTTCATCTCTATTATAAATATTTTGGACATCTGACTAAGCATCACTCATGTTACAGTAGAAAGAGGAGCTGGGTAGTCAGTTGGTCAGTTAACTTGTGCAAGGACCATGGGTGTCTAAGAAATTCTCTTTTTTCAGAATATGCATTATACTTGAATGTTAGCATTTTCCACCTCCATCACTTGTCACATCTGAAAATGAACAGCTGAAAAGTTTTGTTGTTCTCTGCTATTCAGTTTCTGTTTTCTGGGCTGAACCAATTTCTATATTGGTTGATGGTTTTGCTCTTTATAGGCTGTATGACCCTCAGACACAGAACTTTGTGAGGAATGCAATATAAAATAAAATGTTACCGTGGTTCTTATTTGCAATTTGTGCAAAATAAGGATTCATTAAATTCACACATTAGGACCTTACTGTTTAAATTCTGCAGATTTCTAACACCAAAAACAAAGCAGAAAATAATGTGCTTTATGTGAAACATACACTTTAAGCTTCATTTATGAAGAATTATGCACCTAAATTTTAGCTGGTGGTAAATTATATATTTAAATTGCATTGTAATATTGGTCAGATTGTCCTAAAAAGATGAATGCTTCACCACAGGCAGCACAGCCAGCCCCTGAGAAGCTAAGCTATTCCAAATGTGTGCTTTGCTCTCCTATATCTTTCTTGCAGTTGCACTTACAGGCTATTTTGGAAGACTGTGCCATGCATTTTGTGGATGGAAAGTGGCTAGCTTATCCCATTAAACTAAATGAACATTAATTTTACCTGAGTGGCTGAAAATGCTTATGACCTTGTGTTTTTAAAAAAAAAATTCTGTTAATTGCACAGAAACTTCACCTGCCTGTGCTCCAACTGGAAAAAAACAGAATTATAATCAATTTTTTCTCAAATGTTATAAGTCACCTTGCGTAAAGGCTTCAGCCACATAAATAAATCTAAATGTAACAATCAAAGGTAAGCTGCCATAATCAAAAGTGATTTGTTATTCAACACGTCAACTTTCAAATTTAAGTATATGTCTGCTTTTTCTGAATGAAGCCTAGTGCGTCTGCAGTTAAGTACATAACCTATTTAAAATTAAACTAACAAGTTAATTTTTATTGTGGAAATTGTGTGGCAATTACACCTACCAAGCTTAGTGTAACGCATGAACACTGTTAAACACCTTGAATGCTGAGAATCTGGGTCTCCCAAAATCAACAGAGAGTGGTGAAAATCAGAGAGCAAATCGTATGAAACTTTACTCTATGCTTGAAGATGTACTGCTAAAGTCAAGGAAAAAAATGTTATAATGGCATTTATTTGAGTTACATTTTTGTGTCAGAATGTGCAGTATTTTCATGAGATAATTGACCTATTCTTTAGGCTTACAAAATATATTTTTTTATTCATTTATAAAACAAATACTGATATCACTCAGCTACAACTCTTTTAAACAGTTTCTTCAGACCAACTTACTGAATCCAAACGCAAATTCCTCCAGTGTGAGGAAACCATTTCCGTCAGCATCCAGAGAGTCAAAGACATTTTCCAGCTCATCTGCACTAAGTGGGAATTCTCCATGAAGCCTCTAAAAGAAAATGATAAATAATAACGTGAAAAATTATAAATGCAGGATATATATTTCATATACACACCTATATACTGTATATACTGTATATTATATACTGTACTTTGCCTGGGACATTTTCTAAAACAACAGGAGCCAGTTACAGTGTCAACAGTTAATCAGAAGTATAATGTTGCTGAGTACTTTTCTGTGTACAATATTTGTAATCCCCGAGGCTAAAACTATTGGTTCACTGGAGCTCCTTACTCTTGAACATGCTACACCCAACTGCCCTTGAGCAAATCATTTGTGTGGTAGATCAATTCCTCAATTCATAGTTACTCAACTTGGCTTTTGTTGATACTCATTGGAAAACAAAATTTAACAGGACACTGTATTCATTTAAATTAGCAAAATACCCGGGCTTCGCAGCGGAGAAGAAGTGTGTTAAAGAAGTTATGAAAAAGAAAAGGAAACATTTTAAAAATAACGTGACATTTGCTTTCTATTCGTTTGCATAAGCACACTCCTTCACCAGCAATTATTTAATGTTAGCTCAGACCGAGCACTTAAAAGTTTCTCTCGCACTTTTGCTGAGTTTGTGCCAAACACTATTCGATCTCTGACCATTTCATCTTCGTTTGCATAAGCACAGTCTTTCACCAGCAATTTTAACTCAGTTACAAAGTGATCAAAAGTCTCGTTTATACCCTTAGTCCTCTCAGTAAACTTGTATCTCGCGAATATCGAATTTGTCTTAGGAATGACATGGCAGTGTGTCTATGAACTTAATTTAATTTAAAGTTTTACACCTTGCTTTCCTATTCGTTTGCATAAGCACAGTCCTTCACCAGCAATTATTTAATGTTAGCTCAGACCAGGCACTTAAAAGTTTCTCTCGCACTTTCGCTGAGTTTGTGCTAAACACTAGACCATCTCATCTTCGTTTGCATAAGCACAGTGCTTCACCCGTGAATATTTCCCTTATATGGGCAGGCACTCAATTACGTGGGAGGCGTGATGATGCAGAACACAACTCCGCCTCACACGGCGACCGAGCTGCAGGCTATGGCCGTATATATGGTCGAAAGTAGGTTCCAGTTATGACCGTTATGCGCAGAATTTCAAAATGAAACCTGCCTAAATTTCAACCTTCCACCTACACGGGAAGTTGGAGAATTAGTGATGAGTCAGTGAGTGAGTGAGTGAGTCAGTCAGTCATTGAGGGCTTTGCCTTTTATTAGTATAGATTAAAACAGGTAATTAGTTGAATAATGGAAATTTTGGGTATAAATATAATTTAAATACATAGATATCATTGGAAAGTGAAATAAAAAGTAGAGCAAGCCAAAAATTCTAACTTTGCAATGAGCACAATGTATCATACAACTGTAGCAAACAAACTGAACTAAACAGTTCAAATTTGGGTTTTTACTTTTACATTTTTTTTCAAATTTACCACCAGTCATATGTTTATGAGGGAAAGGGAACAACATTAATAGTAAGTCAGTCAGTCATTTTCCAATCCACTATATCCTAACACAAGGTCAATGGGGTCTGCTGGAGCCACTCCCAGCCAGCACAGGGCGCCAGTCCACCGCACGGCAAACACACACACTAGGGACAATTTAGGATTGCCAATGCACCTAACCTGCATGTCTTTGGACTGTGAGAGGAAACCAGAGCACCCAATCATTCAAAACTATAATCTGCTAATCTCAACTGTGCATTGGTTTCCAAGCCTAAAGTGCGTACTGCTTCAGTATACAGTGGGTCTGAATAGACGTTCACCAACAAAAAAAAAAAATTCGTAATTACTTTTTTCACAAAAGCATTATCCTGCACTCTATCACATTCACAAATCATCAAAATGGCACTTCATTCTGTTCCATCTGGTCTTGGCTCCATCTGCTATTTTTTTTGTTTCCTTTCTGTTTTTTCAACTTCAAAAAGTGCTTAATACTAATTGTTAATTGGTACTGTGAACTTAATGACAATATGCAGATGGACAACAGTTTAAAGTTTTTCAAAAATGCAAGACTATGCACTAATAAAAAAAAAAGTGTAATCAATTTGTTGCAGATTTATGGTCTCATATGGGGTACATGCCGCCACTGTCCAGCACTGCTTGAACCTTGCTTCGTAGATCATGTCAAATAGAACATCATAATAGGTAATGATAGCAAAATAGCTAAGTTTCAAGCATTCACTAATGCTGATGTTACACCCTTAGGCCGGAGTTATACTTCACGAGACGCATGCTGCAGCGGACGCTCCTGCTACGCAAGCGTTGTAGTGTTTATACTTGCGCGCGTACTTTACGTAAATCTGGAGGAATCCACCAGGTGGCAGTGTGAGATATTATCGCGGTGAGAACATGTTCGGCTTCTCTGTGTTGTGAATTGCCTAAAACACCTATTAAATTCTGATAACATCTTACCGCAATATCTCTGAAAAGGATGTTTATTGATTAAATCCATAAATCTAGGGATGTATGTGTCCATTCCAGGAAGCATTGGGCACGAGTGAGAAACAATCCCTGGACGAGGCCTCAGCTCATCGCAAGGTGAATACAAGCATACACTAGCGTCATTTTAGTGGCACCAAATCCCTAAATCTGCATATCTTTGGAAGGAAACCGGAGCACAGTGTGGAATACAAGCAGGAAATACCAGCAACATAACTCCCTGCGAGACAGCAGTGCTATCGCTCCGCCACCGTGACACCCCCATGTGTGTATTTATTAACAGTATTCATTATTTAAATGAAATTATATGTAAAATGTAACATACACATTTTAATGCATTTCATCATGAAAGTAATATCAAGTATAAATCTAAAGATTCTAAATGTGCAGAGAGTTGGAATATCATACATTTAATTTGTTCTGTTTGGCAAACTATTGCTGCTTTCCGCTGCTGAAGCAAAATGCCGACATACAGATGCATTCGTGGTGCTTTTATATTCAAGCGTTGCATATTCCCGATCGTAATGACACGATACATTTTAAAAGTCTCACATACCATCTTTTGTGTCGTCTCTTTTTTTATTTTTTTTTTTTTGCAACTTCACATCGGCTATATAATGTAGAGTTCATCAAACAGCAAAGTGCGCACATCGATCCCCGAAGGATCTCCATAGAGGCTTGCTGTCACATGTAGATAGTACACAGAGACTCTGACGTCACGTTCCGACTTTTAGCACACTGCGCCCCCCGACTTTTTGCTGGTACTGCAACTCGCGCGCGTCGCGTTAATTTCTGAGGACCTGCTCAGAGGACGCGTGAAATGAACGCTGGGAACGCGTGGCAGCCATGATGCGGGCGCGTACGCGTTCTGAGCGTGAAGTATAAATGAGCCCTTAGAATTTGAATATGCTACATTTCACATACAAGTTTAAAAGAGTAAAACTTACTAAAAAGAGATGTTTGTATTTGGAAGTTTTTTATATTTTTGTGGGAAGGGTATAGAAAGAAGGAAAGGTATATTGTTCGTTAAGGGTTTGACAGCACTGGCCTAGCAACACTGCATACATTTGTTTTGGCAACATATTTCTCAGAAAAGGGTCCAGCTTAAAATAAACAAGGTAAAATTGTCTTTTGTAAATACAACATGTCTAAACAAAAAAGCCAAGATAAGACAACAAGACTGACTATATAAATGCTATAATCCAGCTAGTGTTATCCAAAAGAGAGAGACATAAAAAAATGCAGCACTTCCTGCCTTTGACGACATGCCACATTTGTCAGGTGTCTATTTAAACTTTCTGAGCACTGATAAAATCATCTGGAGCAGCTGGCTGATGGGAACTGTAGTCCCAATGTAGACATTTGCCATAAGGTTGCAAATAAATTGAGGGAGTATATGTTAAATACCTTTTTTACTGGATCAGTTGCATGAAACTTACTATGCTCACAACAACAGCACCTGACAATAGAGCTTCACTGAAACCTTCCTCCTCTCCCTTCACTTTTGCAGATTGCCTTCACTTGCATAAAGTGGCATGCTCCATTTCTCCATGAAATTAATGTCAGTATTGAGGTGAAGTGGTGTGTTACAATGATTCACTTGTTAGAACATAAAGACAACAAATAAAAGTTTAGTCAACACATTTTTTTTATCTACATCGCCAAATTTCAATCATCTCCGTCAAGGCAGTTTTGAGATTTCAGGTTATTTAGTTATTCTGTTTTTTTTTTTTTAATTTATTTTTAACCGCTAAATATTAAAATAACAAAATGTCCTTTCTTAGCAGATATCAACTGCTCTTTATGTATCATTCTAAATTAGTGCTTTTGTTGGTGAATAAGTTGAGTTTCCCAAACCCCGATGCAAACACACAATTACAGGCCTGGGTTCAAATAAAGGTTGATTTATTGACCAGACCTATTCCAACCAGTAACAAAAGCACAAAAAACACAGGTTTTCATTCTCCACAATTCAATTCACTACTACAATTTCTCTCACCACTGCACTACTCTCCTCCAGTCGAGTGTTGCCTCTCTCCCTTTCAGCTCTGACTCTCCTGGCCAAGGGAGTGCGGTCCCTTTTATTAAGGACCCGGGAGTACTTCTGGTGCCAGGGTCATTGCCCAATTTAAGCACTTCTGCGTCATAGAGAAGTCCATCACAGCAGGGAGCTTGCCTCTATTTAGCGCCCTTTTGCGGCACCCAGTGATCCCAGCAGGGCTGCTCTGCTGGACTACATTTCTCTGCTGGCTTTCCACTGGGTACCGATATCTGGTGTTGCTCCCATCTAGCGTGCTGGGAGAAAACCAAATTGCCCAGCAATATCTTTTCTTTTTACAAAGTTAACTGTCCCGTGATGGAGACATTGATTCTGAGTTTTTGATGTCATTTTATAGTCTTAACTGGAAGTGAGACAGCTTCGGCCTTAATTTCCAATTTCCCCTAGAGTTGTTGCCATGCAGCTTATTATTACATTGGTAGTTATAATTATTAAGATTAATAGGATAGATTAGGTATAGATCAAGCCTGCTCTCTTTCTCTCCCCCCCTTAACCCCCCACCCCTTTTTGCCTCCCCAAGTGAGGCTAAAACTCACTTCACACAGTCCCAGTCCTCTGACATACCCAGAGACAGAGCACGTCCAAAGCACAACAAGACCCAATGCAGCGGCGCTTTAGGGTTAAAAGATAGAGATATCTGTTACCAATATAGTCTTTTAAAAAAAAGAAAAAAAAAAAAAAGGGAAAAAAAGAATTTTGCACTTAAAATATATATATAGTCTTCAGCAATTTTAGTGCATTAAGATGATACACCCAGATAATAAACCCGGGTGCATATCTTTTCTTTTTAATGGACTGTTGGTTCATCCTTTACACACATAGAAAGAGAGAGGGAGAGAGAGATGTACACACACACAAGTTGCGTGACTGTTTCACCCTTAGAATCAGCATGGGCCAGAATCTATAGTTGTTAAAAGAGGCAACATTATGAATGTTAAGAACTGAAGTAATGATAATTGTGAATCCAAAAGTATAAATATCTGTGGCTAAATAACATTATTATCAGTTGCATATGTCATACATAACTCTTTCAAACAGAGATCTGCCACCTCATGTTTTATGTTTAACTAAAAATATCCACTTGAGTTTCAGAAACATTAACATTATACAAAGTTATTGTCTGTTATACCTTCCTCGCACTCTCCACCTTGCACTGCATTTTTATCACTCTTTATTTATTATTGGTTTTTATCAGTATACTGCTGGAGTATGTGGATTTCCCCTTGGGGATTAATAAAGTATCTATCTATCTTTTATAGCTTGTATGTTGTCTTTACCATTTTTTCATGTCCATAATACTTTCCTAAAGAGGAATGACCTGGGATTTTTGGAATCACACTAAGAGCACTAGTGTGACCAAAACCACAGCTAGAATTCTCATAAATAATATAACTACAATTGTTCAGTATTTCATGTTGATATCTTCAAAGGTTTTCAAAAAAGACTGTCCAAAACCTTTAACAATGGTTTTCTTATAGAAAAATAATGACCCTAATGTATGTATCACATGTAGCAAAGCAAAGGTCTTCTGAGACTAATTTGATGTGATATTGTTAATGCTATCAAATAAAAAGTTAAATCATTCTGGCTGGAATACTCTTCTCTAAAATCAATTCAGTATGCTTCACATTTTTATGTGAAGATATTTAGAATTTTTTTGCATCTAACAAAGCAGAACTCTGTGATCGATGTTAAAATGGGAAATGCATCTAAATAACATGCCTATTATGTCAAGGTCTGATTAAAATATCTATAATAATCAAAAAACTACTGTACTTTAAAATCATTTTCAAAGTTTATATGAATTGATATGCCAATGTTCAAGCTCACCTGGAGCTGCAGTCCAACTTAGGAAAGCAGTATAAATCATAAGCCATCAGCAGGTTAAGAATTGTCACGCTCGGTTCACAGATTTGCACAGAAACACAGGAGGTTGTAGAGACAGGAACTTTATTCAAACACTGCAAACAAACATATGCCTCTTTTTATTCAAAGGTATAAACAGACTCCTTGACAAGACGGAGATGACAGTTCCATCTCACAATTTAAAAGAATCCAAACATATCTTCCTCTTCAAAGGAGTGCACGTCAGGAGCATGGAAGGTCCGAGGCAGAGAGACTGAGAAAAGCAAACAAATAATCCAAAAACTGACAGGTGCTGCTCTGAATTTTAAGTCTGCGAAGTACCTCGCAGATCGCGCGATAGATCAGCCGCAAGTAAGTCCAGCAAGCAAGGGAGCAATGTGAAGGTAGTCTTTCAGCGTCGTTTTTAACCTGTAGGGGTGCAAACATTCCCCCAGCTCACAGAATGAATGTGCCATCAACTGTGAAAGTTATGTGACTGTACATAAATTATTTTATTCATTGACTTTTAAAATGTGCCTCAATGTTTTTTTTTATGGGAAAACATGCACCTTTAAGGATTTCTGGAGTGAAACCATTTTTTGGCAGTTTCAAAGCATGTTCTATACAGTCCAAATGTTTAACCGAAATCAGTTTTTGTAGATTTCACTGCACAAAAAAAATACAGTGCATGTCTACATGGAGAAACATCCACACTTTGAATCTCAACATATTGAAAAAAAACAGCACAACTGTCTGCATATACTGCAACTGTAAATAAAACACAAAAATTAATAAAAAATTGAAACAATAATAACAGAAAGTACATAATTTAAAGAATGGAAGAATATTTCAGCTATAGAAAAATGAACACATTGACATGGAATTTTTGCAAATATTACCAAAGGATACATGAAGTCATGCATGAAAATTCTATATAAAAGTTTTCCCCAGTATTGATTTTAATAAATTGCAAATGCTTAATGGATTGAATCAATCAGTATATGAAATATTTATCAAAACCAGAGTTGTGTTAAAGGATAAGGGGCTTACATGACATATTGCAACATTTCCAGAACTCAAAAGGCAGTAAAACTGTGGCTAGTAATTGCAGAATCAACCAAAAATGTTCAGGTTAAGGGAGACTGGAAAGTACCATTTCTCTAGTATATATATATATATATATATGTGTCTGTGGCAAGGAATGCCATTAATATACAGTACTTTAACCATTAATTTTCAAATTTTTAGATTTTTGTACAAAGCTAAATCATTTCTTGGTAACATGCATTACACCTTGTGATCTCAAAATCTTATATATATATATATATATATATAGATATATATAGATATATATATATATATATATATATATAATATACACATATATACACACGCACACATACAATACATACACACAATATCAACAAAACAATAATGACAATAATCGAGAATTTGAAACAGTTTGTAGGTTTGTGCACCCTCTATGGATTATTATTATTATTATCATCGCTGGGTGAGTGCATATGCAAGTATTGTTTGTATATTGCTTACTTCAAGTTGACAAGTAGCTGCTCTTGAAGGCTAACTCTGACTTGCATATTGGTTGACCGTTATGTAAATACAATGTTGTACCAGCTGTAGCAGGCAATCAAAACTCAAAAGTGACATCCGACAGTATTTGAAGAACTAACATGGAAATCATCGTCTTTCTTCATAGATTACACACACACTGTGCACTCAAGAGGGTGAACTCTGTAGTGGTGGTGATCTTTTCTCTGCCTACATCTCTGTATCAGGAGGATTTTTAATACAAGGAGGTCAATGTTCAGGTCTAATAAAGCCAACTGATCCATATTTTGTGAACCTCAAACCCCACAATTTAAAAACACTCTGGACAGCCTGATAACTGCCCACCATAGAAAAACACATAAAAGTACAATCTGGGCTGCAAGTTGGCATTTACCAGAGTGAATGGAACATCATATTGAAGTCAATTAAGTGCCACGACAAAACACAAATGCCTAGGTTTCTCACAGTGCATTCATTTAACCAAGATTTGAACATCTATGTGGATGGGGGGTTCACTTCCCAGGTCCTCCCTGCATGGAGTTTGCATGTTCTCCCGGTGTCTGCGTGGGTTTTCTCTGGGTACTCCGGTTTCCTCCCACAGTTCAAAGACATGCAGGTTAGGTGCATTGGCAATCCTAAATTGTCCCTAGTGTATGCTTGGTGTATGGGTATGTGTGTGTGCCCTGCAGTGGGCTGGAACCCTGCCCAGGGTTTGTTTCCTGCCTTGTGCCCTGTGTGGGCTGGGATTGGCTCCAGCAGACCCCCGTGACCCTGTATTTGGATTCAGCGGGTTGGAAAATGGATGGATGGATGGATGTGGATAGGGCCTTACACCAATAATAGAATCCACTGTTTCTCCTCTTCTGGGGGTAGGCTGAGAAACAACCTGCTGAGGCTCCTTATCTCTCCATCTGTAACACCTCAGAAGTACATAATCACCATCCAGCAAAACAAGACAATGAAATGGTTGGACACATCTAACTCTGGGGTTGATGACCCATCTCTTTCTGTCTCTTAAGAATGGAGACATCTCCATGCCACTACAAGGGTGCACACTATTTTTCTAAATGTCCCCTGGAGAGTTCCCCTAATTCTCCATTGTAACAGGATAGCAGTAAAGCATAAGGCAGATATCAACTTCAGAAACGCACCACTTCATAGCTAACATGGACAAAACGGTCAAATTTGCCTAACAAGCCAAACACAGTTTGATGAGATGTGGGAGGAAAACAGGGTGGAAGATTAAAAAACTAGAAAAGTATGTACACAATTAAACATTTTTTCCATAGGTTGGAGAATCAGCAATAGAATTAGCCATCAGAAGTAGAAGGCCAGCATTTTGAGTTAATTTTATATATACAGTGCATCCGGAAAGTATTCACAGCACATCACTTTTTCCACATTTTGTTATGTTACAGCCTTATTCCAAAATGGATTAAATTCAATTTTTTCCTCAGAATTCTACACACAACACCCATAATGACAATGTGAAAAAAGTTTACTTGAGATTTCTTCAAATTTATTAAAAATAAAAAAATTGAGAAAGCACATGTACATAAGTATTCACAGCCTTTGCCATGAAGCTTAAAATTGAGCTCAGGTGCATCCTGTTTCCCCTGATCATCCTTGAGATGTTTCTGCAGCTTAATTGGAATCCACCTGTGGTAAATTCAGTTGTTTGGACAGGATTTGGAAAGGCACACACCTGTCTATATAAGGTCCCACAGTTGACAGTTCATGTCAGAGCACAAACCAAGCATGAAGTCAAAGGAATTGTCTGTAGACCTCCGAGACAGGATTGTCTCGAGGCACAAATCTGGGGAAGGTTATAGAAAATGTTCTGCTGCTTTGAAGGTCCCAATGAGCACAGTGGCCTCCATCATCCGTAAGTGGAAGAAGTTCAAAACCACCAGGACTCTTCCTAGAGCTGGCCGGCCATCTAAACTGAGCAAAGCAATCGGGGGAGAAGGGCCTTAGTCAGGGAGGTGACCAAGAACCTGATGGTCACTCTGTCAGAGCTCCAGAGGTTCTCTGTGGAGAGAGGAGAACCTTCCAGAAGGACAATCATCTCTGCAGCAATCCACCAGTCAGGCCTGCATGGTAGAGTGGCCAGATGAAAGCCACTCCTTAGTAAAAGGCACATGGCAGCCCGCCTGGAGTTTGCCAAAAGGCACCTGAAGGACTCTCAGACCATAAGAAACAAAATTCTCTGGTCTGATGAGACAAAGATTGAACTCTTTGGTGTGAATGCCAGGCGTCACGTTTGGAGGAAACCAGGCACTGCTCATCACCAGGCCAATACCATCCCTACAGTGAAGCATGGTGGTGGCAGCATCATGCTGTGGGGATGTTTTTCAGTGGCAGGAACTGGGAGACTAGTAAGGATAAAGGGAAAGATGACTGCAGCAATGTACAGAGACATCCTGGTTGAAAACCTGCTCCAGAGCGCTCTTGACCTCAGACTGGGGCGACAGTTCATCTTTCAGCAGGACAACGACCCTAAGCACACAGCCAAGATATCAAAGGAGTGTCTTCACGACAACTCTGTGAATGTCCTTGAGTGGCCCAGCCAGAGGCCAGACTTGAATCCGATTAAACATCTGGACAGATCTTAAAATGGCTGTGCACCGACGCTTCCCATCCAACCTGATGGAGCTTGAGAGGTGCTGCAAAGAAGAATGGGCGAAACTGGCCAAGGATAGGTGTGCCAAGCTTGTGGCATCATATTCACAAAGACTTGAGGCTGTAATTGCTGCCAAAGGTGCATCAACAAAGTATTGAGCAAAGGCTGTGAATACTTATGTACATGTGATTTCTCAGTTTTTTTTACTTTTATTAAATTTGCAAAAACCTCAAGTAAACGTTTTTCATGTTGTCATTATGGGGGGTTGTGTGTAGAATTCTGAGGAAAAAAATGAATTTAATCCATTTTGGAATAAGGCTGTAACATAATAAAATGTGGAAAAAGTGATGCGCTGTGAATACTTTCCGGATGCACTGTATAATTCTCCTGCAAGCAAATATTCTTAATAGTTTTTATTAACTCTACTTACATAAAGTTCACAATGCCCAAAAATATAAGCATATATACTGTAGTGTTAGAAGTATTGTGCTATCTCATATAGTAACATAATTTATATAACATAAATAAGATTCATCTAGATACAATATGAACACACCTGTCGACAGGAAACTAATATTGATAACAATACTAAAAAATTAAATACTATCATTTTAGTGGGTCAGCATGACCCCTATTCAAACATGCATTTTACCTTTTCTAAAAGCTGACTAATGCCTTTAGTTTGTTTCAGAAAAGCCAGGTAATAAAAAACTGTTTGCATGACACAGGACTCAAAGTATATGAGCAACTATCTACAGAATGTAACGCAGACTTAGATAATCAACAGATAACTGCTGCATCATTTTATGTATGGGGTGTTATGAGGCACATTTTAGTGAAGACATAAATTAAATGTCAGATGGAAAATTACTATCACTCTTTGTTGCTGTTTGGTAGGAGTCTCGTGCACAAAAATTCACCTAGTGGAGGAAAGAAAAAAAATAGTAAGCACTACAGTCAGTACTAAGAATTAAAAATTGTTTTTGGCCACCACCACCACTTAGAATTGTTTTTAGAATGTGTGATGAATTGAGTTTTAGGAACTCAGGAAGTGACTCCAGATCCTAATTCTCATGGTAAAAGCATGATAAAGCATTATAAGAGGAGAAACGAAAGGGTGATTGCAGAAGAGAGAGAGATGCCATGATCAGCACAGACAAATCTAGGTAGGATCCAATCAGCATCAAAGAAGATGGTTTTATACTTCAGATTCCTTGTGTTACAGAGCCCCAGTGAACTTGGCTAATAACAAAGGTATGCCAAATTATTTTATACTTTCTTTTAAATTTCACTTTGTTCTACACAGCAGTTTTTAATAGTTATTGCCCTGTGCTTTTGGGTAAATGACAGTAAGATTTTATTTAACTATTACCATACAATTATAAAAAAAACAATTTGTTTATTGTTAACATGGATTAAGTGACTTCAGTACTTTTATTAAAAAAAGGGTTAGAACAGGATGTTATCATCAAGATGAATTAAATTCATTTTAATTTAAGTCTTATCATCTAATACTGTCCTTGAGTTTCAGGAAAGCACAAGAAGCACAATTCGTACATCATACTATTCATATATCATTTCTGAGGGAGCTAATAGGAAGTCAATGTTCCTTATTCATAATGTGGCTTTTTGCTGCTTTGCACTGTGGGTTATCATCATAACTAATGCAGGTGCCTGTTCTCTGTATCTCATAATGTTCAGTGCACTATTTCTGCTTTATATTTTAAAAGAATAGCTGGTATGTAAAAATATTAACTACCAAAATCTTCTGTTAGAAAGAACATTTATTTTAATTGTATATAGCACCTGTCTATAGTGAACACCATAACAGTATTAGCCATACAGTATATGATTTGCAATTAAATCACAGGCATTCTGATTAACCTGCTAAGGCAGCAGTGGTTGAACTGGAAACTTTATGGATTAAAATTCAAAGTTTCAGTCACTAGGCTACTCTCTATATTACAGCAAAACAGAAGTCTGCTGGACGTTTCCTGATAGAAAACCTGCCAACACACATCTAAGGCCTGTCAAGGTAACAAATACAAGAAGCAGTAACACATTACACAGCTTGTTTCTAACTCCATGTCTCTTATTTAAACATCTATCCTTTTTTAAACCTCTCAGAATCATGTCCTGGTGCCAAAATTGGGCCAAAGGGAGGAAATAACCTTTGATGACGGGCATGTCCATTACAGAGTACATCCAATTAAACAATAGGTATAAAAAAATATGATTACAAAAATGTAAATGAAAGGCAGTGAATCATCTGAACTCAAGTAGGGTTTAAAATATCTTAACATCTGTGTTCAAAAGAAATACATGTTAATAGTACAACTATTGTAATCTCCATACATCTATTTTCAAACCGTTTTTTCCAGTTTAAGCTCATTGGTCTCCTATAATGTGTATACAGTACCCCAAATATCACTAAAATAGATTTCTTTGAGAAATTTTAATCACCTGAAATATTTTTCTGTGAAATGCATATTAAATAAAACATCCATGTGTTTACAATCTGCTCCAATCAAGTGTCACTTAGTTTTTGACATTAAATGCTAAAAGAGGGCAGCTACTTAACTGTTAATGTATGTGCTAATTAGTAAAAAAAAGGTTTAAATAACTAAAACACAAAACAGTAACATCCAAAAACAACAACAAAAAAAAAATAACTTGCACAGCTGCATGGTTCATTCGGAAAAAAAAAATGATCAAACCCAAAAGAACTGGAGTGTATTTAAAGATCTCAGTAAGCTACTGCAAAACTCCGGCTATCTAAGTGATCTAGTTAGCCTTCCAATTTATATCGACTAAAGAATGGATTTAAAAAAAAATTTGTTGGTTATGGGTTGGATGTGGAATTGGAAGAGGATTTTTTTCTCTCACAATTTCACAATTGAAGTGCATTTGTCTGATCTGTCAATCTATCATTGCTATTCCAAAGAAGGAAAATGTGGAAAGGCACTTTCGAATTGTTCATAAAAACTACGAAACTGACCAACTTCCAAAAAGCAATCTGAGAAAGAGAATGGAGAGGGAACTAAAATCACAGTTAATCGGACAGCCGTCATTTTTCACTCGGCTGAATTCAAAAGCAAAGGCAGACACACCGAAGCATCGTTCCGGGTGAGTCACTTGATCATTAAGCATAAGAAGTTCTTCCAAGATTGAGAGATGATAAAAGATGCCTTCATTGAAGCAGATGGCTAGAGCGAAATTCCTGCTGAGATTTCAAGACCCCTGGTTGGGGAAAAAGGAGTTTCTCCTTGTCATTAAACATGCAGAATACAAGCAACTTAATAACGATCAATGGCCGCTAGACTTGGAATTTTTTTTCCGATCTGACCAACATGTTGAATGAGCTTAATTTACAGTTGCAAGGAAAAGAGAAAGCCATGGTCAATATGATTAGCTCAGTTAATGCTTTCAAACGAAAAATGCAACATCTGTCCTCAAAGCTGCAGCACCTTGATTTGGGGAACATCCAAATCCTAGCGTCAGAGCTGGAGACGCAATGGAAGGCCGTGTTTCCAACTTGACAGCATATGCTACACAGCAGATTGAAAATTGTCTGTCAGACTTTATCTAAAGCGTTTCTTCTTCACAAATATACTCAAGTAAAAGTAAAAAATATGGTGCAGTAGAACTACTCTTAGAAGTACAATTTTTTAAAAAAGTTACTCAAGTAAATGTAACGGAGTAAATGCAACTTTGTTACTACCCACCTCTGATACTCAGTATATCATTTATAATGATATGTAAGTAGATCATTTTGACCTGGGACCTCATGCATAACGCTGTGCGTAGAATTCACAATATAACATGACGTAAGCACAAAATCAGAAATATACTTATGCACAAAAAAATTGAGATGCATAAATCTGTGCGTTCGCCAACTTCCACATTCTTCCGCTACATAAATCCCGGTCAATGTGGAAATTAACACATGTGCACGAGCCTGCTGTCCCGCCCCAACTCCTCCCAGAATTACGCTTCTTTGAATATGTAAATCAATATAAATAGCCCTTAAGCTCAGTGTTCTGTGAAAGGAGAATGGCAAAACCACGAGGAAAAATAGAACAATTTCAGCGAATACCAAGTGGAGGCAAGGAAAAAGTACTATTTATTGGTTTAAACAATGGTATAAAAAAGAAAAGGAAGTTGATCGAGTGACATAGCGTGTCGGAGAAACTCGAACGCTCAAGTTCACAAAGTCGCACAGTGCCCGAAATAAAAAAAGAAGTTGTCAGATATCAAACTCGCTGTGAAAAGCCGAGTCGTAGCCCACCATCTGAGTTTCATATGAAAGCTTATTAGGGCACAGAGAAAAAAGAATAGGCACACAATGGGAAAAAAGTGCAAAATGTCAACTTTAATCTCAAAATTTCCACTTCAATCATGTAGTTTATTTTGTCATTAAAGTAGAACATCATATACTTCATGTTAAAATCATTTAATTTACTAGTTTCTCAAATCCCATCGTAACTAAATTAACACGTTAAATGCTTTGTTTTGTATTTGATCTTCTATGTGGTCTGTGTGTGTGAATCACTATGTGCTTCCGTGCTTTGTCTTCTTCTGACAGGACACAGAAGCAATTACATTCATAATATTACAGCTCTCTGAATAATTAAAATACTGAGATGTATACTATAATTTTCATGATGATAGAAGTTAAAGCATGTTATTAATAATGGGAACACGGTGACGCAGTGATTGTGCACGACCTTCGATGAAATAATTTATTGCAGCAGTACTGTCTCTTTCAAACGTACTAACCCCAAAGTCCTGTCCTTCCTCTTCTTTCTCCAAATACCCTATCGCCATACAATCAGCTCTGTAATGGACGTTAAGCTATCTGTAGGCTTATAATGTCGATTCTTCAAAACTTTTAAGGAACATTGAAATATCTTCTTAGTACATGTTTAATTATTCTATCCTTCACGCCAGTCCCAGTGAAGCATACAGTGCGAGCCAGAAACAATCCGTAAATAGACCGCTAGATCAATGCTAGCGTAGCGACACCGTGTCCTTTGATTATTAACAATATATGTTATTTAAATGAAGTTAAAGTTTTATCTGTATAATATAATAAACATATTTTGCTGCATTTCATCTTAAAAATGATATCGTCATCATATGTAAATACGTGCTTTATAAAGTGGCTCAGGTTGTGCAATATTATAACTGTAGTGCAAGTTTACAGTGAGGGGATTGTACTAAGTACAAACCATTCTACAAGGAGCACTTGATGGACTGATTGAGTGCGTTTATAGTTCTTGGGATGAAACTGTTTCTGAACCGCGAGGTCTGTACAGGAAAGGTTTTGAAGCGTTTGTCATATGACAGCAATTCAAATAGGAAGCATGGCTGAGACAGCATGTGCTTGATGCTGTATACCGATAATTCTGTTTCTGATCAGCTGCTGCAAGTGGTGCAGTGAGAGTAATATGGAAAAAGATGATCCGCTGTGGCAACCCCTAAAGTAAACAGCTGAAAGATGAAAAAGAAGGTGCAGTGAGAGTAACAAGGCTAAAGCAGTTATGGTATTTAGAATACCTTGACCATTCTGTGGACCATTATATTGTTACAGGTTAATTACAATCAGATGCATTAAACTAATAAACAATATGCAGTTAATTTCAGTGTATTCATAAAGCGCGTCAGGGATGTGGATCTGAAAAAGAAAGATAAACCAAAAAGGAACAGTAGCACTGCTTTGACACTGGGCGCCCACCAGTCTGCAAAACCGAGCGGAGAACTTGTGTACGACAGGGTATGAGCTACCATGGAAATGTGCATGGCTTTATGCCAAGTTTAGGTTTTATACATTGCGATTTCAACGTGGAAAAGTTCTAACACAACATTTCATGGCGTACACACCGTTTATACATGAGGCCCCTGGTCATTTTAAAAGTAGCTCGCAAGCCCTGCTCTATGTAATGAGTATGGCTATGCTTTGTTCCCTTTAAGTGAGTCCTTATAAAGTTAGATTTTTGTATCTGCGAATACAATGGATACTCTGTTTTCAAATAGGTGATCTACAGGCATAAAAGACAAGACCAAGCACAGTTTTTTATCATATTTGTTAAAAACTCTAGCCTACAGACCAAACTCATTATAACTAATGACTGCAGTGTCAAATACCACCAAAACCACATGGTCAAATTTACTGGTCACAGGACTGAGTTCCATTGTTTGTAATGCATAATCTGTTAGAATGACAAATGCAATGCATTTTATTACTACATGCATTATAAAATAAATTCTAATAGAGGGAGAACTGCAAATGTTAACGCTGAGGTCTACATTGATTACTAGATTAATGGGTAGCACAGCTTGTGTGTCTATACACACTTTTTTGTCACATGTCACAAAAATGGTCCAATAGGAAAGGTATTTAATATAAATATATATATAAATATATATATATATATATATATTTATTTATTTATTAAATATATATGAAATATATTTACATATATTTAATCTCTCTCTATAATAGGTAGACTTTCAGTATTTGTTAGAGGAGCGTCCGAATCCTCTAGGCCAGTGTGCAAACAGCCCCTCTGCTCACACCCCCTCCATCAGAAGCAGAGAATGTCTGAGAGAGAGAGAGAGAGAGAGTGAAGCAAACAATCAAAAATCAATAGGTGCCATTCGGGCCTTTTAATATGCGAACCACGACGCAGGAAGCATATTGTATATTATTATTGAGGAGTTTTATTTAATACATAATACCTGCTCTGATTGGGTAGCTTCTCAGCCATCCGCCAATAGCGTCCCTTGTATGAAATCAACTGGGCAAACCAACTGAGGAAGCATGTACCATAAATTAAAAGACCAATTGTCCGCAGAAATCCGCGAACCATCTGTGATATATATTTAGATATGCTTAAATATAAAATCCGCGATGGAGTGAAGCTGCAAAAGTCGAAGCGCGATATTGCGAGGGATCACTGTATATTTAATAATATACTGTATATATATTATTTACACCTTATCTACAACCTTGTGGCAAATCGTCCATGTGATGACAATTCCCATTAGCCAGTGTGCTGCACCAGATGCTTTAATAAGAAAAGATTAAATAAGACCATCGATAAAAACTACTGTTTCTTTGTTTCTCACCCACTCTGTTTATAACAATTTCATTGTCTTGCTAAATTAAAGCATTTATTTTAGAGTTTTTTTGTGTTTTTTTTTCTCTCATCTTGGATTGTGATTAGACATGTTGCATTTACAAAACATATTTTCCACCAGTTTATTTTAATATAGATATTTTTCTGAGAAATATATGGGTCCAAATGGGATTTATGTAGCGTTTGCATTGCTCCTTAAGCAATTACTTACTTATTTACTACAAAAATATGAAAAATGTTTCTGTTTTAACAATGTGTTTACACAGATTATTGTAGAAACGGAGCACACATGAAATGCATGTGTTCCAAATAATGATCTATTATTTCCACTCTAAAACTCGAGCACTTCACTCCCAGATAATCAATCAAGGCATGAGCTTGGAGAACTTTGTGGACGTTCTAAGGTGGCAGGGGGATGGGATAGTAGGCTGTTTGCTGCTTGTCTTAATTGACACATTTACAGAACAAAAGACGCTGAAGATGGGGTGCGAACGAATTTAAGGTGGGCCGGATCTACAAGTTTTTTCATAGGCTCTGGTAATTCTAGTGTTAAGCAAGCTCCTAAAGATTGCCCTTAAGGAGCAATCTTCCTTTCTACATCACCGCCCTCCAAAGAAAAAAAAAAACGAAAAAACTTGAACTCTTGGCAAACTCGCACGCTAAACTTAACCTATTCTAAAGGAAGCTCTTTTGTTTATCATTGCCTAATATAATGTTATATTGACATAAATGACACTCAGGCAGCCAAGACGTTGGCGGCTTAACGCAGTTGGCCTAGCATGCACTTCATTTTACTAAGTACACCACACATTGCAATAGATTTAAGATGGATAGACCGATCACACTGCATTTGTTTTTAATATGTACCTTGCCTTGTTCATCTGCAAATCATCATTAAGTTTACAAACCAATTAACAATCAATGTTGAGTGTTTTTTAAAGAAAAAACCCAATGAGAAAATAAAAAAAGAAGAAAAAAAAAAGAACAGACAAAAAAAAAAAAATCAGACTCACTCCGCAAATTAACGGATAGATCCAAGCCATAACTAAATTGAGTGAAGTGTGACTTTTTTCTAAAGCTAATGGAGATGCTGTTGTTCAGAAGGTCATGAAAAAGAAAACAGGTCAGAGCTTTTGAACATGTGAAAGTAATTAGTAACTTATTTTTTGTTAACATGCAAAAGATATTTTTTCTCGCTAGTCATTTTGTCATCCTTGTGCGGGAACGTATAAAAAAATACAGTTCAGTTACCTGTCCAGCACGGATGGAGTTGAAGGAAGCACCGGCTTTAAATAATCCATCAGCAACGCCTGCTTTGTGCGCTGCTTGATCCTTAAGGCCGGGTTTATACTTCACGCGACGCATGCTGCAGCGGACGCTACTGTTTATACTTGCGTGTGTACTTTGCGTAAATCTGGAGGAATCCACCAGGTGGCATTGCGAGATATTATCACGGTGAGAACAGGTTCAACTTCGCTGTGTTGTGAATTACCTGGAACACCCATTAAAAATTCCGATGACACCTTACCGCAATATCTCTGAAAAGGATGTTTAATGATTAAATCCATCAATCCAGGGATGTGTCCATTCCAGCAAGCATTGGGCATGAGGCAGAAACAATCCCTGGACGGTGCCTCAGTTCATCTCAAGGTGAATACAAGCACACACATATACTGGAGTCATTTTAGTGGCACCAAATCCCCAAATCTGCATATTTTTGGAAGGAAACCGGAGCACAGTGTGGAGTCCAAGCAGAAAATACCATCGACGTGACTCCCAGCGAGACAGCAGTGCTACCACTCTGCCACTGTGTCACCACCATGTGTGTAATTATTAACAGTATTCATTATTTAAACAAAATTAACAATTTATCTGTAAAATGTAACATACATACTTTAATGCATTTCATCATGAAAGTGATATCAAGTATAAATCTAAAGATTTTAAATTTGCAGAGATTTAATGTATTCTGTGTGGTGATCTGTTGCTGCTTGCCATAGCGATTAAAAACTGGGATGACTTTTACGACGGTCTGCTTTAATGATAAAGTAAACTACAAGCCGAAATTTCCACTTTAATCACAAAATACACCTTTTCACCATGTCCTTAATTTTTTTTTCTCTGTGGCTGTACATTATGTTGCTGTCATTACCATCGGGAATATGTGATGATTGAATATAAAAGCACGACAAATGCATCTGTATGTCGGCATTATGCTTCACCACATTGAACCATTCATCAAACATCATAGCGCGCACATCGACCCCGTAGGATCCGCATAGAGGCTTTCTGTCACATGTAGACAGAAAACAGAGATTCTGACGTCATGTTTCCGATTTTTAGCACACTGCGCCCCCCCTGACTTTTTGCTGGTACTGCAACTCGCGCACACATCGCGTTAATTTCTGAGGACCTGCTCAGAGGACGCGTCAAATGAACGCTGGGAACGCGTGGCAGCCATGATACAGGTGCGTACATATTCTGAGCGTGAAGTATAAACGAGCCCTAAGGATTCAGTGTATCGGAGCATAGCACAGGCGAGTTGATGTTTAACGTCTAGTCATCTGATCAATCCGTTAACTCTTTAACAGAGACACTAGACTAGCGACCAAAATTCATTTCACGAGGATCTCAACTTTTCATTAGACCATCACGAAGTTTATCTAACACCTTCATTTCCTCACAAAACCGCGTCACTGACTGAACACCTGGGCTTAAAGCCTGAAGGAATTTAGGGCACAATTTCAACACAAAACATATTTTTTTTTTAAAACAAAACCATAAAACTATGCAACTAATGCAAGGGGATTTATTTTTCATTCTAACTGCAGGGTAAACAAGATAGGTATTCCATCTGATTCAATCCACTTTGTCAAAGACACCCATCATACCTCGAAATCTGTGGCGTTTCGCAAGCAGGGCTTGTCCAGAAATCTATACTAGAGCACACACTTCCCTATTGGTCAGTGCAAAGTCCAAATGCCAAAAAAAGTTCTGACGCAATGACATTGAAGTTACAAAAAAAAAAGCATTCGCTCACTGTCCCGGAACCCAGATATGAAGTGCTGAACCAACCGCATTTCAGTCAAAATGTATTGCCTAAACTTTATAACGAAGGCTAAACTGCTGGAAAAATTGAGCATGCAAAACTCATTGCTTTATCTTACAGATAGTAGTGGACCTCCCGTGCAACAGAGAGCTTCATCAAAATCACGATGCACTACATTACCGACAACTGGGTAATTGCAAACCTCGTTCTCCAGACATGCGCTTTCTATGAAAGTCATTCAATTTGTCAGAAATATTATAGGAAAATTGCCCGTTCAAAACATCACCATTCCCGTGACATCTGATAATTGCAACAGCATTGTGACTACAGTAGAAGTTGGATTTTAACCAGACATTCCATACCTTGGAAATATAGTTAACCTGCCATGATAGAAGGCTGCCGCTTTTAGGCAGACTGAATAAAGTAGTCATCATTTTCCATCATAGCACCACTACTGTAACAGTGGTAAAGGAAAAACAAGAGATGCTCCAGCTTCCATTAAACAAGCTAATTAAGGATGCTCCCACTAGGTGGGACTCAAGTCATTACATGACTGAGCGCTACCTTGAACAGCAGGCTGCTGTTTTCTCAGCATTTACAGACAGGAGTATTAAGAGGAACACTGAGGACATTGTTACTGTATCTGTTGAAGATGTAAAAATAGCTGAGGACATGGTTCAGACTTTCAAAACACTGAAAAGTGTGACAACTCTTTTGAGCACTGAACCACTGCCATCAGTTTCAATGATAATACCACTGAAACATACAATCCTGGCATCCATGAAGCAGAGTGACTCAGATTCAGCAGTTGTGAAAGATGAGAGATCTGCCATTGCATCGGACTTCAACAACAGATACTGTACTTTGACTGATCAACATTTATTCAGTTCCTACATGTAAGCACTGCACTTGACACATTTTTTAAATTTCTGCCCTTTCTAGCAACATCTGTCCCCAGTGAGAGGGTTCTCTCTAAGTGCAAGGGCCATTGTCACAGCGCAGAGAGCAAGTCTCTCACCTGAAAACGTGGACATGATGGTGTTCTTGAAGCAAAACTTTTAATTGAACCATTCCCACAGAAATGTGTGGTTAACTGAATGCACTGTTTATTTCCAACTGGGTTTTTATTATTTAATTTATTTTTGTTTACTTCAACTGGTCTTTAGAGAATTAGTTATTTATATTTACATAGTTTATTTATGTGAAGTTAATTTAATCTACCATGTGCTTTGATGTTCTCTTTAGTGTTTTGAAGTGTTGGTGATTTAAACAAAAAACAATCATTTTTGTCCAAAAAAAAAAAAAAAACACAAGGTATGAACCGAACCTTGAATCAAAAACTAAAATTTCAACTGAAGCATGGATTTGTAGAATTGTTATACCCCTAATACAGTAAATATATTGATATAGAATTTAAAGCATATTATTCTACATCTAGAATTTAGAATTTGTATGAGGAGTTATTGGTGAAACCTTTATTGAAATAAAGCTAACACTGTAGACTACTGTGAACATGCAGTCATTAAACTTCTTTTTAATGTATGGTACTACTCAGATGTACGGTAGTACTCAGAGACACTGGTCCTACATGCCACAGGAGTAGAAAGAGTAAATTTAGAATAAATTTATATTCCTATATTCTAAAGTGATATATGAAGGATATTTAAATGCTTTAATCTTCCATTACACTTATAATTATTTTTAAAAGGAGAGTTCAGCTTTTAAAAGCGGTAGGCAGACATGACCACTATTTTGTTTTCACTATTCCTAGTGATGATTCACTATTTTCCAAAGTAAAGTATTTACAATAAATATACATAAGTAATCAGCTGACAATGTGATTCATTTTAGAAAATGTATCTCAGGTAAAGGCCCAGCATCCTATAAACTGTTGAGCCAGCATGTTGTGCACAAAAGCCAGTCACGTTTTCAAAATTACACTCACCATGATTACTGTCTGCAAATGTGCTTTTTTTCATTTACAGTGGACCCTTGACTTACGAACTCAATTCGTTCGCGAGGGCTGGTTGTAACTCAAGTTGGTTGTAAGTCAAGACTATTTTTCCCAAAAGAAATAATGGAAATACTCATAATGCGCTCCGAACCTCCCACAGCAACACTTACATCCCTTTTTTATTACGGAAAGATTAAGTATAACGCGCATAATTTACCAAAACACCAATAACTTTTCTAATGTACTAACCAAAAAGTTATAAAAAGTGCCTATCCTACCAGAAACAACAATTTTATACTGTACTCACCATTTAATTTGACATCTTTGGGCTGCTGGAAGGGATGAGGAGGAGAATGAAACGGAAGGTGGTTATTGTTTAGAAGGAGCCTCCTTATGCAAATCTTTTCTTTGTAAAATTGTCGAGATGGTGGATTTTGACATGCTGTACATATTAGCGAGATCGGTCATGAATGCCACTCTCATATTTCCGCACAATTTCCTTCTTCGTTTCGATTGTGATTGCTGTTTCTCAATTTAATAATGACAGTAGTGGAGCACTCAGTTCAAAGCTGGCCGTGTTGTGAACTGCTGTAATAATACACTCCAAAGCAAGCCGGTGCTGACTCAGCCTGATGACATCATCATGTGCCGCGCCAGCCCGCTAGCTAACATCCCTTAACAATCGCTTTCTTTACCTTCGTTACCTTCTCTTCCTTCTTTAGCAATTATGCGTCTTGCTTGCCATGGTCTTAGTGAATTATATATATAGATAAATCACTGCACTGACTGAAATTGGATCCACAAACACATGTATCTGGGCTCCGACTGACGCTTACGAATGCTCATGGCTGTTTGCTTACAATCGCACAAGCGGATACACATGACTGCATTCGGGTTGTAACGCAAGATGTTGGTCGTAAATCAAAACAAAAATTTTGGTCGTAAATCAAGTTGTTCGCATGTCAGGCCGGTCGTATGTCAAGGGTCGACTAAAAAGGTCAGAGCACATCTGTTACGTACAGACCTCCATTGTTCTTCCAATCCATAATTAAATTCTGATGCACTTCTGGATTAGAGCAGTTAATGTCACACATGTACTATAGACTGGAGTGTGAATTACACTTATCCTTCTGAGCCGAAACAGAACAGCTGCTTGACAGTTAAGGAGCCGTAAAAGTACAGAGGTGGTAGGGAAATCCAAAATTGGTCAGTGGCACACTGCAAGCAAAGACAAATATAGGTTTGCAACTCCTCATTCATAATTACCAAATTGAAATGGCCTAAAAACAATTTTTTTGAAAGTGTCTTTGGCAGTGAACATGACCTGAAGTTAGATCCTTGGCAATATGCTTCTAAGGTTTTATAGGCATGAGCACAATTTAAGTAAATGGTTTTGAAACTACTCCAGTTGTACTCTTTTAAAAGTTAAAAGGAAAAAAGTGATGGTTACCTGGGATGTATTGCATTTTTTGCCCTCCCTGCTATGTATAGTATTTATATACTTTTGTACAGAGCACATAAATGTATACCAGATTTAAGACAGTTTCAAATATTTACTAAAAGGATATATTTGGTATTTTTCCAGCAATTTGTTCACAATCATGGCATCCTGTATATTAACTTGCCTTCTGAAATTGTGCTCTAACGTGCAGCATATCTTATCAACTTTAAAAAAAATAACTAGCCCGCACTTGGGTTTTATAATAGATACTCGACTGTTTTTGAGATAAGGATGGATTTCTTCATCACTTTTCTATCACAACAGGGTCTGAAGATGGAGTTATGATAAAGCAAAGCTTTATTGTATGTATTATCCTACTTTTTCTTTCGTAATTCTGTTTCTTCAGTGGTAACGTTCTGCCATGGCTTATATTAACAGTTAGATACAAGCTCAAATCGTATCATTATTTCTTTCTAAACAGCACCTACCTTTCACCTGTTACATTCTATGTTGTTATTTTACATAGCCTGTTGAGTGAGATTCATGCCAAGTTGCAGCGTAGTGGAAAGCACACATAGACGTTTCATTGTACTTTGTACAAATAACAATAAATCTGAACTGAATTAACTACAATGCATTGTATTTTTAACAAAATCCTTAAACTTTTTAAAGAGCCAAGTCACCTGCACATCAATACTAAGTTAGCAGCAACAATAAACACTACTGTCTCTTCTACAAGTACAGTATATACAAAAATGTTCACTACTAAGGTAGCCAGGATCATTAACCACTCCTCTCACCCTTTCTAAAGTTTAAATGATCTGTCAGGTATTTGTGTTGCCTAAAATCAAGAATTGAAAGACTGATAAAGTGTTAATTTCCCAGGTGATAAAAATAACTAATGGTAATCTTATCAAGTATTCCTCAAAACTGTAAAAATGGTTATTACTAATATTTTTTAGGGTTTTTAACAATTATTATACCTCTATCCGCACATTTTGCTTATTAAGCTGTTTTTCACATATATCCATGGGTGTGTGCATGTGACAAATAAAATCCTGAAATCTTAAATCACTATGCACTTTCCAAGGCATGTAATGTACACAAAAGATAAAAGAATACTCAGAAAATCAATAGGAGTGTGCGATAGAGACTAACCACAACAAAACTGATTGAACCACCATACACCAATTAATGCATTTTTTTAACACATGATCAGATGCCCTTGCTAAGGATATTGTAATAATGGGACTGAGGACAATGTTTTTGAGCGAGTATACCAATCAGTGACCTTGGCACTGTTAGGCAAGAATTAGAGCTCTGCATTACCACTCTGTCTATGCTACAATATCTATATATATAATTCACTAAGCAGCCAACCATGGCACGCAAGACAGAGACCATGGGATACGCACGACAGAGCCCTGCCTGCCAACTCGAACCCTCCACCCGTGTCAAGGGATACGCATGACAGAGCCCCGCCAGCCAAGTCTAACCCTCCTCCCGCGTCCACCCTCACTCTCGAGGTATGAGCACTGCCTGCTCATGTGTCCGCACGCAACACCTCACCAAACACAGCCTCAGTCGCTTTTGTCTCTGCTACAGACCACATGCACCTCTAAGCCACGTTGACTTTTCATTGTTCTTTTCGGTTCCGGCTACTTTTCTACATACTAAGTTGAACATGGCACACAAGACAGAGACCATGGGATAGGGATACGCATGACAGAGCCCCACCGGCCAACTCTAACCCTCCTCCTGTGTCATGGGATACACAAGACAGAGCCCAGCCCACCAAGTTTAACCCTCCTCCCGCGTCCAGCCTCGCAAACTGTTTTACACGCTGCATACAGCGATTTCGATCCGCGACAAACATGCTTCTTCTTGGTTGGTCCTGCAGGAACAGGGAAAACCTTTGTCTATAAAAACCTGATTCATAACATACTAAGAGCATAGTGTTTTTGTTGGCTTGCCCGCTTGCCTGACTGTTACCAGCAGTCACTGCAATGTACTGGAGTGTAAAACTATCACAGCTGCTACCTCACAAACTGTCCTTATTCCCCCGATTTCCCTGACCCCATCAGATTCAAATTTGCCTTTTACTTTTACACGCAGACGATTTCCTGTTAGATTGGCCTTTGCAATGACAATTAATAAGGCACAGGGCCAAACTTTCAAAAAAGATATGCCTGTATCTGCCAAAACCAGTTTTCAGTCACGGACAATTGTAAGTTGCTCTCTCCAGAGTTCCACCTTTTCATTCACACACAGTCGTATCCTCAAACCCACCCCATTTGGACAACTGTGTCTTTCAGGATGTGTTCACCCATCAATAAATAATTATGCGGCGTATGCTACGCCACGGGTTGGCAAGTCTATACTAAACTTATTAAACTTAAGTGAGGTTAAAACTAAACACATTTCTATAATGTATTTTCAGTACTTGTCACTTGATTGCTTCATATGCACTCTCAATATTTGTCTCGCTGGGCCACCGAAGCACGTGCATGCATTATGATTCCAGCGGCAGTAGGCAATGTCTTTGCAAAATAATGAAAAGAGCATTTATATAATAAAGAATGTGAGTGACTGTGTGATTTTTATTTTTTGGGCAGCATGGTGGCGCAGTGGGTAACACTGCTGCCTCGCAGTTAGGAGACCCGGGTTCGCATGAAGTTTGCATGTTCTCCCCGTGTCTGTGTGGGTTTCCTCTGGGTGCTCCGGTTTCCTCTCAGTCCAAAGACATGCAGGTTAGGTGCATTGGCGATCCTAAATTGTCCCTAGTGTGTGCTTGGGGTGTGTGTGTGTGTGTGTGCCCTGCAGTGGGCTGGCACCCTGCCCGGGATTTATTCCCTGCCTTGCGCCCAATGTTGGCTGGTATTGGCTCCAGCAGACCCCCGTGACCCTGTAGTTAGGATATAGCGGGTTGGATAATAGATAGATGGATGATATTGTTTAATTGTCTACCAAGCAGAGCCAGCAGTTCACATTTGGGCATCAATATTGACTGTCAATAATGGTGCTTGATAATGACTTTCCGAGGTGAATTGTCATCCAAGATTCAGAAAGGTGGCCACAGTGAAATGAAGTCAAGTGCACAGTTGGTCTCTTTTCACAGTGGCTAAATCCCAAAAAAAGGTTTGCTTTTTTCCCCATCTTTAAACAACACAGATATGATGCTGTATAATATGTGTTTAATCTCAAGATTCTGATTAAGGCCCAATAACAATTTGAATCTATTTGAATCTTACCCTGTAATACAAGAAGAATAGGATCTAGATAAAGAAAATAATGATTGTGATATAAGGAAAGAATCATAAAAGGCTATGGTGCAAAAATGTGACATCTGGAGTTCAACTTAACTTTCCCCATCACTGAGCAAGTACAATATCTGTTAAGCGGAGCAGACTGAAGATGGATGGGTATAACAAAGCAGATATGTCAGTCTTTTTTATTGGTTATTTAACAATTTCATCCATTGCTTAATGGAGAATTTAAAAAACATTTCAAACAAATCGTTGATATTTTTATCCCCCACTTTCATTTTAAATATTTTTCTGTCAAATACCGTCACAGCTCTATAGACAGCAAAAGACCCTCTGCAGTAAATATAATGTATCGAAAAATGTTCTAAATTCAATTTGCAAAAATTTTAATCCTTTATAAAATATCTGTATGGTTATTTTCAATAAAAAAAATGAAAAAATGTTAATTTTATTCAGTAAAGATTACATTTCAGGGAGTTGATTTTATACAAAAAAAGTGTCAAGTGTTTTAAGCTTATGCAATGAATGCCAGATTCTGTTGGGAACAGTTGCCCTGTCTTCAAATTATGAATGCTATACACACAGATACCACGGTGGAAAGGGCCCAGTTAGGTTCAGGGACCCTGAACTTTTTGCAGTTAGACAAAAACACAAAAAAGCTCAATTTTAGTTACACTACAATTCTGTCTCTAATACTACATATTGAGAAAAGGAGATTGCTAATATTAAAATGAGAGGAAAACATTGGCAGTAATGTGTTGTTATTAGAGGATCTAAAATAAAACAAAAAGCATGGAATACGGCAGCAAAACCAATACATGTATTCAAAATACAGCAGTAAGCAAAATTATTTGTTTCTTTTCAATACTTGCTATATTAAGCGCTTTACTTAGTTTAAGCATATATCACAATACAACTTGCATTCAACCACTGAGGACCTCCGTAATCTTCTTACTGAGATCAACATGATGAAACTCTAAATCATGATGCCAGCCTGGTCTGAAAACCCAGATCTCCAACACTCATTAAGGATTTAGTACCTTAACCTAATGAGCAGGAGAAACATTTTTAGTTTAATAAACAAACCAATGATGTTTTTAGATCTACAGCCTAACACTGTGACTAACTATACTCACCTCCCACTTTATTAGGTACATTTGTTCAACTGATTGTTAACACAAATATCTAATCAGCCAATTGCATGGCAGCAACTCAATGCATTTAGGTATGTTGACATTGTCAAGAATACCTGCTAAAGTTAAACTGAGCATTAGAATGGGGAGGAAAGGCGATTAAATGATTTTGAACATGGCGTAGTTGTTGGTCCAGATGGGCTGATATTAGTATTTCAGAAACTGTTGATCTACTGGGATTTTCACACATAACCATCTCTAGGGTTTACAGAAAATGGTCCGAAAAAAAGGAAAATATCCAGAGAGTAGGGTAGTTCTCTAGGTGAAAATACCAGATGCCAGTTGTCAGAGGAGAATGGCCAGACTGGTTTGAGTCGATAGAAAGGCGCAAGTAAATCAAGTAATCACTCGTTACAACTGAGGTATGCAGAAAAGCATCTCTGAATGCACAACACATTGAACCTTGAAGCAGATGGGCTACAACAGCAGCAGACCAAACTGGGTACCACTCCTGTCAGCTAAGAATAGGCAACTGAGGCAACATTTCACACAGGTTCACCAAAATTGAACAACAGAAGATTGGAAAAGTGTTGTCTGGTCTGACGAGTCTTGATTTCTGCTAAAACAGAAATGGATGGTAGGGTCTGAATTTGGCATCAACAACATGAAAGCATGGATTCACTTTGTGTGTATCAACAATACAGGTAGGTGGTATAATGGTATGAGGGATATTTTCTTGGCACACTTTGGGCCCCTTAGTACAAAGAAGTATTTAAATGTCACAGCCTACCTCTGTAATGTTGCTGAACATGTCCATCCCTTTATGACCGCTGTGCACCCAATCTTGTGATTGCTACTTCCAGCAGGATAATGTGCCATGTCAAAAAGGTCAAATCAACTCAAACTGGTTTCTTGAACATGAAAATGACTTCACTGTACTCAAATGGCCTCCACATTCACAAGATCTCAATCCAACAGAGCAACTTTGGGATGTGCTGGATGTGCAGCTGACAAATCTGCGGCAACTGTGTGATACTATCATGTCAATATGGACCAAAATCCCTGATAATGCCACAAAGAATTACAACAGTTCTGAAATCAAAATGGAGTTCCACCCGGTACTAGCAAAGTGTACCTAATAAGGTGGCTGGTGAATGTTTATTTTGTATAAAATTAGAGATATCCAAAATTCTATTGTTAACTGCAAAAATGCAAAGTAATATCAAAACTATATTTTGCATTACAATTTTTTTGTTACCTTTAGTGGGGTAAAACAAATAGTTGCAGAGTGACAACCAGAAAACCACACAGTGCAAAGATAAGAAGAAACAAAAATTCAAACACACTTTAAAGCATATCCATTTATTAAGCTCAGCATAGCACTGCATTAAACAAATCTGCAGATTTCTACCTCATCACTGTTTTTGTTTCCCTCTCATGAAACAAAATGCTGACTAAGCCAGACCACAACAGATCCAGGAACCAACAACACCTTTTAATATTAATTAAACAAACAAAAAAAAAAACTCACATGCTTAGGTGTTTTGATTACTCATCTTTAGAAAGACCTGATCAAAATTAAACAATAATTGCCATTTTGCTAGAACAGAAATTTATGTTGCTCTGCTTTGTAAGCTCTCATAAAATACATGAAAAGGCATGTCTGCAGGCTTGTTATAAATAAACTAATCTGATTATGGCAGGAAGTAACAGCATGAAGACTGCTAAAGTCTCTAAAAAAGCTAAACATATGGAATCTTCTTCACTTTCAATCTGATGTATGCCTTTAATCCCTTTATGGTTCAACAAAATTAAATAAACAAATAAAAAGGCTTACAGACACATTATGTACACATATTATGTTTGCATATACAATTCATTCAAAAAGCAAGGACTCTGGTCAACAGGAAAGAATTAAATACCAAGTTCCACAAATGAGAATACTTAGAATAAATGCCAATTAAAGCCTTTAGAATCATGTTAAAATAGTAATTTGTTTCAAATCAGATTTACAACTACTTTATCATAAGGTACAATTTTAGACTTGGGAAAACATTCTGCATCAAAAACCTATTGGTTGATGCACATATTGCATTTCCTGTAATACCTTTTAAATATTGTATTTTAAAAACTATGGAATTTCTCTTATTCATTTTCTTAGTCAAGATAACTAAAAAAAAAACAAGAATCTAGAGGTGTGAAACAGAAGCACTAAACACTATAACCTCATTTCACATGGTAATAAACTGTAGTCGCTACTGACCATATGTGCAGGATAAATCAGGAAAATGTATTTTTTTTTCTTGTATTGGAAAGGCTTAAAATCAACATAAGCCAATGACAGTGTGAAATGTCACATTACTTACTTTAACTGCATTAGTACACTCTCTGCTTATAGGTTCAGGGCATTTATGCATTGAATTTACTATCTGAAATGTAAAATGAATCTTTTGACCTTCTATAAAAAGAACAAAAGATTGATTTCATTATCATCAGTGCATGAAGCACTTATGATGTTCAATTCAGGTTATAGCAACCCTGCATCTAATGTAATGTTTTACAAACAAAAAATGAAGTAACATAAGGTAAATGAATACTGTTGTATTAATTTTCAACAATAGAAAGACAGACAGACAGATAAAAAGAACATCTGGCAACATAGACATAATTAAGATATCTAGTGGGTACTACAACTACAGCAATGACAGTCAGGCATGTACAATATAATCTGTAACTAGTAGGGCTGGGAATTTGCGCCGACGTCCCAATTCGATTCAATTCCGATTCACAATGCCCCGATTCGATTTGATATCGATTTTATCTTGACTGAATTAGCATGCACTGATATTTTTGTGGTAAGTGGTAGCTTTACTTAATAATGCATACAGAACATTAATATAATGTGACAAATTTCAGTAACACTTTATTTGAAGGGTGTCTACATAGTAACTTCATAAACAGGCCAACAGATTCCTAACAGGCTACAGCTATATTAAACATACTATGACGACAAAATATATCAACAGAACATTCTCAGACCACCCAAATTCAATTTGAGCAGAACTGGAGTATATCACAGCAGCACTGGGCAAAAGGTTACAAACAGCATTACAGGACCTTTCCATGGCTAAACACAGTCTAATGAATATTACTTTTATATACGATATGCTAAAAGAACATATGTGAAGTCACTGCAATGCTTTTTCATTCTCTTTAATGTCTGAAATGTTATGTAATGTTCTGCTTCAAATACAGTATATCCACATGAATTTTAAAGTGGCTCCATAAGTACGAGATACTGCACTTTTGTAAAAGAGTGCATTAAACAAAATATAACATAATCCCCCAATTGCAACATGCTGTGTTATTCATAAAAGGAACTGAGAGATTCCACTTAAATTTAACGGAGCATGAGATAAGCTAATGGTGCACTTGTAATTTCCTATCAAGGTCATGCACAATCACCACCCCTCTCATCCACATTACTGGTAATTATTTCACTTTGTTCACATACTTATTAAGCATACTCTGACTTACTCAAAACAAGTATACACTGTGTCAGGCACTATATATTCTCATATTTATATATAGTGGAAGTTTAATTCTATAACTCAAAACAAAAAATGTGTGCTTCCGTTGCGAAGGTGGGTCAGGTCAGTTTGGGAAGCATGCACTGGTACGGTGTGTTGTTGCACCCACCACACAACAAAATAGCTCAGGATCCTGGTTGGCAACCTCCCAGGCAGACACGCGGTCAAGTCCTAAGCTCCGGAAATGACCCTCTAGCTCCCACAGCCAGGTGTGACGTGGGCTACCACTTGGCCTGGTCCAGCCACTCGTCCTCAAAAATGAGAATCCTGCGAGCTGGATCACCCTCGAGGAATATCGCCACATGGCCTTAGTGCCATAACTGACGCTCTCTCATAATGCAGGTAATGTGCCTCATTTGGGAGTCCATGAGCAACTGTTCAATCGACAAAGTCAAACCAGTGGTACTCAAGGTTTCTCCAAAGAGACACAGGACCGAAGGAGTCCAGTCTTTGTCTCAGGTCACTGGATAGCGTCCATGTCTCACAACCATATATCAAAACAGGAAGCACCAGGATGCTGAAGACTTGGACCTTCGTCCTTTTGCATAGATATCGAGAGCACCACACAACCGTTTCCAACAATCTCATGACCCCCCCATGCTCTCCCAATCCATCTACTGAATGTCACTGAAAGTGACTTCCAAGGTAAGTAAACCTGTTGTCAACACTCTCTCCACAGACAAACACACTGCTGTTGGCTGTACCAAAGAGGTCATTAAAGGCCTAGATCTTGTTTTTCATCAAGGATACTCGCAAGCCCAGACACTCAGATTCCTCTCTCAGTCTCTCAAGAGCACCGATCAGAGCCTCCACTGACTGCACGAAGATCACAGCATCATCAGAAAAGTCAAGATCACTGAATCTTTCTTCACCACCAGATGTTCCACAGCCGCTGGACCCTTCGACCTTGTCCAATACCCAGTCCACGCAGGCAATGAACAGAGTAGGGGCAAGAACATACCTCTGACAAACCCCAGAATCAACTGGGAAAAACGCAGAGGTTCTGCCTCCACTATGCACTGCACTCACAGTATCAGTGTATAGGCCGGCCATGATATCTAGCAACCTTGAGGGGATCCCACGAAGACTCAGGATGTACCACAGGGCAGTTCGATCAGCTGAATTGAATGCTTTACAAAAGCTGCAAAGAAACTCTGCTGATATTCACTTTAGCACTCCATGAGAACCTCAGTACCAGGATATGATTGATGGCAGACTTCTTAAGCGTAAAACCAGACTGGTAGGAGAGCAATTGATCACAGATCCTACTGGAGGACACTAGCTTTTCATTTTTTTTCCAGAAAACTGGCTTCTCATTGGCATATTACATGGCATTTAGGATAATTAAAACCTACTTCCTGGATATGCCACTGCTAAGACATAAAAAGTAGTCAGTATTTGAAAGTTCTCTCAGAAGGAGAAAAATTTACCAACAGTGTGTAAATATTTTAAATATACAGTATGCCAAGGTTTGCATTTGATTAAAACTATGAAATGTTTCAAAATTGAAAATTCAGTTTAAAAACATTAAACCCTATTGCAAACTTCAAATCTGTTTTTTTCCCATTGTTAATCTTTTTTTGAATTACTTCTTTAAAGATATCTTATCCGTTAAAGATATTTTTAGCTCAACCATCAGAAAAGCAGCATGTAACAATCGAATCTATTGCAAAAATCACTTTTTAATAAAAAAGATGATGCCCACCTCTTTTTCATAAAGCATTTAAACTCTTCAGAACATAAGACGTTTGACAAATGAGTGGAGAACATTCAGTCCAGTTTTGGTTAGCTAATATCAAGCTGCCCTGATATCATATCCGACACTTTTTAAATATTTTTGGAGTGTCTGCTTCAACTAAATGACTCAATCGTTTGTTCAGGTTTCTTCTTTAAATGAAAATGTACTTCTTGGCTTCAGTCTTAGTATTTCTGGAGTGAGGTTTAATGGATGCAAAAGTCAAAAGTAGAAGATTTAGGGGTTACACGAATATCATTATTCCTGAAGACACAAACTGCATGAATGACTTACTACCTTTAAAAGAAATGCTAGTGTTTCATAGAATTTTGTAGGAAATGCACTGTAGTATAGCAATGGGAGCTGAAAGTGAAATGTATATCAGGCTATGCAGCAGGACATTGATCCCAAACCTGCTAGCATGTTTACAACAGAAAGCACTAACCTAAACCATCACGAATTGTAGCTAAGAACTGACATTAGCAATGCAAGATAGAAAATCCTCAAATATTACTAACTGAAGCACCTGAAAGGCTACTCTTTTATGATTTGTTTACATACATTCAATGGCTAAATGAAAGAAACCTACGGTAAGGCACATCAATCTTGGAATATTTCAGTGGTGTTGGCTTTGTAACCCTAGTGTATTAGATCATCGACTAATATTTTTATTTGTTTTTCTACCCAAAGTATACAGTTAAAAATGGTGGTTTTTACTGTGTGTGTTTAAATCAGAGCATCTCATGTAAACTCTTTAATAAAGCTAATAACAGATGTCAGAAGCTTATCGCATTATTTGCTGAACTCATATCAGTACACCAGCAATGTTGTCAGCAAACATACTTTTTAAATTGGAATATTTAAATTAGGAGAAAAAGAAATTATTTTTAACTTGACAAGACAGTTTCATTTAAAATGACCTGCACACAATACAAGCCTAGACAGGTTATGTGACTTGTTCAGGGTCGCACAGTGAGACACTGTTAAGAAATAAATTACAGTATCTTGTAATCTAGGGTTGCTTTTTACTTTATTCTTGTTTGCTTTATAAATAGTCTTGGCAGTACTCAATGTGAAAGGCACTTCCTAAAGTAAGGGGTACATGTATAGCACTGCTGCCTCAAAGAACTCCAGTTTGCTCTCTGTGTGAGGTGCAATATGAGTGAGGTCTACACAATATGTACTCTGCATACTTTAGGTTCTGGCCACAGTCCAAGATACATTTTGTTAGGCTTAATGACAAATCTAAACGGGGCAGATATGGATATTTGTGTAAGCATCCTCCACAATGGATAGGTGCCCACTACAAGTAAGGTTCCTGCCATATACATGTAACTTGATTCTCATCATTCAGCTCCGTTCCAATGGCAAGATTCCCACACTGGGCAACTAAGAAGCACTCCATACAGAGTGGAAAGCATGTTGAGCCAAAGGGAAACCTCTCTGGCTGAAGTGACTTATCAGACCTGTGACTACAAGCTTGTTTCTTCCACACATAACCCACTGTTCCCCTTGAGTTCTGCCAGATTATCCATTGAAGCCAGAATAGGCTTGGACCTTACATTTCTGTACTGAACAAAAACTGGAGTCTGAATTTGGATTGATTCTACTCCCTACCTGCTTTTTCACATTTCCTAGTGGGACGAAGCTGGTCCATCTGCAAATCTGACTGTTTTCTTTTTGTGCCTATGGTTCATTTCTCTCTCTTTATATATTATATATTACTAGACATTAAGCCTGTTACAATAATGGGCGCTAGAACAGTAGTGTATAAACATTTGTAGGAACAGTCTATATTAAATGACAAGGGACCTTGACCTCATTCTGTTTCTTGTCTTAATTTTTTTTTTGTCAAAAATATTTTTGCAAGAAGCTTAAAGTAAAATAATAATAAAAATAAAACAGAAACGTCTATGACAATACAGTAAGTATAATTAATATTGCCTTCGTGTAAAAATTTGTAACAATCTGTAAGAAACAATATCTGAAGATGATATTTAGGTAAAACTTTCTATTTTTTACCTCATGAAATTTTTCTGTACAATTTCATTATAGACAACATTTCTTGTAAATATTCTGTCTGAGTTTGGCAACAGTTTGCCTTGTTCAGGAATCTCTACAACCTTGACAGCAACATCTGGAAAACTTCTAACTCTTGATAATGCAACATATAACTGACCGTGGCTGAATACTGGTTCTGGCAAGTAAATGGCAACTTTTTCCAAGGTTTGTTCTTCTAAATCTTTCTCTTTTAGTATTTTTCTGACGGTCATTTTCTTTTTCTTCAATCGATCTATTTGCTCGCATTTTTCTTTGCCTTTCAGCCTTTCTTTTGTTGATGTTTACTTGTAGAGCTGAACGTTCTTCCAGGAGATGTTGCTTATATAGGATTTGATTGTCTGTGTCTTTTGTCCTACTTGACATGTCCTTTTTTTGGGTGGCATGTTGTTAGTAGATATGTCCGTAATATTTTCTCCTACAGTAATACTGGCTTGTATGTGGCTGTAATATGCATTACTGTATTGTGTCTTTAATTTTCTCTCACAGTAATACTGGTTTGTATTTCCATAAAATGCCTGTCATTTTCTCTGACAGTAATACTGGCTTTGATGTCCGTAATATGACTTTAATTTTATGTTACAACAGTGGGCAATCAGCAGTGTCCCCAGCAACTGATGTAATGTGTGGCATGCTGCTTATAATCGTGCCCGTGGCGTCTCCCCAGCAAGTACTGTGCAGTTCCCCAGCAAGTATTTTAATACAGTATGTGGGGGTGTGCAGCTGATTATTTAATGTGTGGCGTCTCCCCAGCAACGGATTTTATGTGCGCGGCCACGACTACCCAATCAGCACTCTCCCTAGCAATGGTGTCCTTTATTTCTTATCATGTGTGGCCGTCGCAAAGCCATTCACTGTGTGTGCTTTATTTGCTTATCATGCGCGGCAGCAGCTAGGCCATTCACTGTGTGCCCAGCTTCCAGTGTGTGTGCGTCCACTGTGCCGAGCACATAGGCGGGGCATGGTGTGATGTGCGGCGCGGCCCGCACATGTGCACTTCACCAGAAGACACACACACACACGGACACCTGGACGCACACAGGGGTTTTATTAAAGAGGATATATATATATATATATATATATATATATATATATATATATACAGTAATCCCTTCTCGATCGCGGGGGTTGCATTCCAGAACCCCCCGCGATAGATGAAAATCCGCGAAGTAGAAACCATATGTTTGTATGGTTATTTTTCTATATTTTTAGCCCTTATAAACTCTCCCACACAGTTAACATTATTAGAGTGCTCTAGACATGAAATAACACCCTTTAGTCAAAGTTTAAACTGTGCTCCATGACAAGACAGAGATCTTCTTTCTTCTTTCTCACAATTAAAAGAATGCAAATATTTCTTCTCTTCAAAGGAGTGCCCGCATCAGGAGCAGAGAATTTCAGAGTGAGAGAGAGAGAGAGAGAGAGAGCTCGCTCGCAAAGAAAAGCAAACAATCAAAAAATCAATACGTGTGCTTTTAAGTATTCCGAAGCACCGCAATAAAGCGGCATTTTTTTAGAGGAGTGCCAGTATCTTCTAAGCAAACAGCCCCTCTGCTCACATCTCCTCCGTCAGGCGCAGAGAACGTCAGAGAGAGAGAGAGAGAGAGAGAGAGAGCGTGAGATTAAAGCAAACAATCACAAAATCAATACGTGTGCTTTTAAATATGCGAAGCACCGCGATAAAGCGGCATTTCTTAGAGGAGCGTCCGTATCCACTAGGCAAACAGCCTCTGTGCAAAGAGCCCCTCTGCTCAAACCCCCTCCGTCAGGCGCAGAGAATGTCAGAGAGGGTGAGATAGAGGCAGAGACAAGCAAACAATCAAGCACCGCGCGATATGCATATCTTATATCATTGAGGAGTTTTAGTTAATATGTAATACATGCTCTGATTGGGTAGCTTCTAAGCCATCCGCCAATAGCGTCCCTTGTATGAAAATAACTGGGCAAACAAACTGAGGAAGCATGTACCATAAATTAAAAGACCCATTGTCCGCAGAAATCTGCGAACCAGCGAAAAATCCGTGATATATATTTAGATATGCTTACATTTAAAATTCGTGATAGAGTGAATCTGCGAAAGTCGAAGCGCGATATAGTGAGGATTATTGTGTATATATATATATATATATATATATATATATATATATATTAATAAAGTATCTATCTATATAAATAAAATCCAACATTTGTCAGTATGTCTGTTCTCTTTTCACGAGAGAACTGCTTCTATAATTTGCTTGAACAATCCGGTTGATTTTGCACTAAGTATTATAGTTCGGTTGTGAAACCAATTTATTCGCACAAATCCAAGAGACAGGTTGCGGGCCGAGGGGTAGGGGAGGCGAGACCTCAGGAGTAGGGAACAAGGCAGGGCCCTCCTCATTTCATGTGCTAGCCTCTGTTCTAGTCGCTCTACCTCTCGTGTACCTTGCCTCCGTTTAGCTACTGAGATCTGTTTGTTCAGCAGACATCATCATCTAGTGACTGTTAAAGACTAACATTTGATGTTTTTGAGAGAGAGATCACAGCTACGTGTGTTTTAGAGGATACCTGCTCACTGGCAGAGATATTACGGCCACGTGCTGTTCTCCTCACATGGGGGATGCTCTCCCGTCACAGCTGAACACAATCAGATACAGTGTCAATGTTTGATTTTGGAGTGCACCTACCTTCTGCTTGGCCTGAGAAACCTTTTCCCATTTTTGGCAAAGAGATCACAGCTATATTGTCACCCCGATAGCAAAACCAAAAATATTGTATCTCAAGAGGCCCTCGGATACGAAAGCTATCAATATATAAATTCTTTTCAATACAAATTATTGCATTTTTTCAAAAATTTGTAATTGATTTTTAAAGTTTGTCCTGTTTCACTACTACGCGGGCAGAGCCACGGGGAACAGCTAGTTTATCAATAAATTGAGTCAAATTTCATCAAGAACATACATGTGCTAAAATAAGATGAAAGTTCAGTAATGCTACATTTCTGTATATATGAAATGAACCTTTTCTTCTGTTATGCAAGTTGAAGAACGCTGTCTGGTTAAAGCATATCACTGATGCTTTTCCAATTAATGTGTTCCAAGTTTAATGCAGACAGACAAAAAACATAAAAGAGAGCTTGGCCACAGCACAGCTGCTATCACTAGGTGTGGGTTGTTTCCTCGAACAGTGAAAGAGGCACTTTAAATTAGCCGATTGCTCTGCTTTTGTAAAACAGAACATGTGTAGGGTGTAGCGGCAGTGCTCATTTTGGTGATTTAGTTTCACAATAGTTTTCATGCGACTCATACTGGATATATGGAGAGTCATGAATGTTCTTTCACTGTACACCATCTAGTTACCTTAAACATATATATTTTTAAATTTGTGCCTGATAATTCTTATTTCTAATGTATTGTTTTCTCAAAAACTATTTGGCATACAGTACAGCACATTCACCTTTTCAGCAAAGAGTCTAATAATGTGTATGGCTGTAAGAGATTAAAATGCACAGGTCTAATCGAGTACATATTGGACTTGTTAGAATAGTTATTCATTCAGACTTTCTATATTGCAAATGCAGTAACCAATCACTAGCATATTTTAATGGAAAAAAAAAGAAAACTAGTATCACTGGAAACTTGATTGTTTCTGTTTCCACTCAAGCTTAATTTTTGTCTTGTTTCAGTTGCTAGGAAGTTAAAATCTGGTTTTCCATATTAAAATGGGATAAGCAGCTTCGCACATTCTTGCCAAGTTCACAATGGTTTCACTTTGACCTTTAGCTTTTTTTGTTTGCAAACACGGACATGCTAGGTTCATTTCAATTGGTCTGGTGTTAGTGTGTGTAGATATTTGTGTGGACAGACTGGATCTTGCCTTGCACCCAGTGATGCTTTTACTGACTTATGACTCTAAAGGAGAAAAATTGGTGCCAATGAGCAGATGCATAGATTCTAGTTAAATGGGATTTTATATTGACAAGCCATGACAAATGATTAGGAATTTTTTTTTTTTTCAGAAAACACCATACCATTGCTTTTGATGAATATACTACAGAATTCCGAGAGTCAAACACTGTAAAAGGAGTAAGCACATCTTTGGGGATCTACATTCACTCCTTTACAAGTGATCTGGGGAATGCCTGGCATGGAGGGTCACATCAGAGTGTTTATTGTATTAAAATAGTGGGCAAATGTGTTAGGTGCCCCAACTCAATTTCTTGATACTAAACAAATTAGGACATTTATCAAAAAATACTATGTAATACAAAATTAAGCAATGCAGGTATATTATATAATACAGATAAAAAAAAGATAGATTACATTTCTTCTTCAGAGATCTAATCATCCCACCCATTTATTCATTTACTGATCTGGGAATTTTTCTTTTTGACATTTGTGATATTTCTAATTTGTCTATTCTCATGTTTTCTTAAAAATCAATACAAATGTTTACAAAAAATATTATTGAATCTGCTTAAAATTAAAAATGCACACAAATTTAATGAAGAATTGAACTGGGAAAGAGGAAACCATGAAATGGGAGAACTTTGCTAAAACCCTTATATAAATGCAAAAACTAGAATATATTTAAATTAATATATTGAATCAATATCTCCTATTTTAAACTAAACTTTCTTAGGACAATTAAGGAGGTCAAAAAAAGTATTGATCAGCACTCCTACCTTAACAGATCCAGAACCTGGGTTCAGATGCCAACTAAGTTAGTTTACGGAAATTGCAGGTTCTATCTATGTTCACACTTGTATTCCCTAATTCATTTGAGGGCTTCTCACATGCCAAAGAAGTTCAGGGTACTATAATTTGTGACTGTAAACTGGCCCGGTATAGAGGCTGAATGTGCCTAAAGCTGGACTAGCGTCCAATTCAAGGTTAGTTCCTGTCCTGCTGCAAAGATATTAGGTTAGTTCTGAGTCTCTCACATTAATTGACTAAATAGCATAAGAAAATGACAAATATTTCTTTTTTTTTTTGTAGCAGAATGGTAAATCATCTGTAAATGTAGAAAATAAACCATGTTGGAGTTAAAATCAATGCATCCATTTTAAAATTGCTCATCTTAACACAAGGTACAGTACCAACAGAAAATCCATATAAATGTATGTAGAGTCCAATCTCTACACAGAGTTGAGAATTTGAACCCATGGCTCTCTAGGTGTAATGTACAAATAGTAACAAATATGCTGCTCAATAAACAAATCTTAAAAAATCTGAAAGAAATATGAATTTACTTTTACGCTATCTTTCCAATAATGGTATTGAACTGCACAAAGGGTGTACAAAAGGAAAACAGATAGGTGCATCAATGTTTACTAATGTCAAAGGGATGAATCCCGTATATCATCTATCAATCTAGAATTAGCACAGTAAGCTTTTAAAATCCAACACGTTGAGTTAGTACAGTGAATTATTTTGACTCTGCACTGCATTAGATAGCAGAATATTTAAAAGATGAACAATTAACATTGATATAAATATAAACCTGTAGGTAAAACCTTGAAGAGTTAATTTTTAAAACAAATCTATTAATCACCTAATACTAAAATAATATGATATGCATTCAGTAACTCAGATGAACTGTATTTTAGTTCTATGTAACCTACTGGTTGACAGGGTGCTCCATTTTCAAAGAAAATTTTACCGTTAAAAAGAAAATGTCAGTCTTCAAAATGATCCTAAACACAAAGTAAGACTTAAAAGGGTTTATATTTGTTGCCTAGAATATCAGCTGAAACTAAATCATACTTGGTGCATCTATTACTTTAAAACAAATATTAATTTCAATTATCACTGGGAAAAATTACTCAAAACATGACCAAAATAAGTATAATCAAGCACACAGCCGTAAACAACTGATCAAAGGGCAATACTTCTCACAGAAACCACTTCAGCACGTAAAAGAGCTCAATATCAAAGGCATATTTAGGGAGTTATATATTAGAGAGGAAAAAAAATCAAAACAAAACCATAAATTAATAAGCAAAACAAGGGATCGAAAAGCAGCTGTTTTATTTGTTTGTTTCTTTATGTTACTATGTCTCCAGGAATATATTTTATATAGGATTTGTTTGTCATCTGTTGTAGCACTGCAATCTTCTCTATCACATAGCCCCTTTTTAATAAACAATCTTCACAATGTGCTAATACTGCTGTTTTGTGATATATTTGATGTTTTGATCTATTTCTAGTAAAGTACAAAACTTCAAAAAATGACTGACCGAGGTCGTCTGTACCTAGATAGGGTCATCAGGCTTACGTGTGTATTATTACTATTATTATTACTACTCTTAAGGAGAAGCAAACTAAATCCCACAAAACAAAAAATATATATTTTCACATTACTAACTAAATGAATGTAAAAAGTTTTAATGAAAAATATAGAAGGGTGTTAAAGATTTTATTGTGCATAATTACTACAAACCAATTGCATTTTTAAGAGAATTTGTAAAAAAAAAAAAAACACATTACACATTACATTAAAATTATAAGATTTATAATCCTGCTTCAGGGCAGAGGGAAAACCAAACAGAACTGATAAACTCTGACCACCCACAGTGCTGTTCAATATTATAAAATATATACAAGAAGATTATAGGACACTCAAGATCAAGCACATACATTATATATCCTCACAGTGCATGTATTAAACACTTCCAATATAATTCTTAGGTTGCAACTTGTACAATACAATCGGTAACTGTATAAAAGTAAATTCAAACTTTTTTTTTATTAAAAGAAAAAGAACACTTAAGCCTTCACTTTAGAAAATCAAGCATGTATTTTTAATTCATTTTTTCAGAAGTTTAAAGCTGAAAAAAATATATGACAGAAGAGAAGTTTTACACATCTTACCTGCATATCCCGCCGAGTGATGAATCCTTTATCTTCAACATCACATATCTGAAAGAATTCACGTGCTTTTTCCAGCATGTTTAACTGCCCAGTCTCTGGATGTTCGGTTTCAGCCCAGGGTACACTAAGAGATGAGACGCTGTCCCCTTTGGTGATACTGCTTCTCGCAGGCTTGACTAGGCAGGTGTCTGTTAAAGTTGCCATGCTACTTTAGTTGCCTTTTTTTCTCTTTAGTGCTTCAAATTCAATTCACAAACCCCAAGTACCGAGGATTGGTACAAAAGCACATCACAGAGCCTCAGCCACACCGCTCATCATCTCTTAGCAACCGCCTCTTTAATTAGTCAGCGGAACCTAGGAGAGTAGGGAGAAAAAAAAGGCTTTTTCAAGAATCCTTCCATATTCTTTCTGTGTAAAATGGACTACACAATGGGTAATTTACAAAGCTGTTACTACACCCATTTAAAAAGAAAATAAAAAGATGGAAGCAAAAGACTGCTTCTGATATGCAAATGCATTAAAAACTGAACTAACTGATAAGAAAACTAGTTCTAACATTTGTTATTAGCACAATTTTAAAATATACACAATAACTTTGTGTGTAAACATCCAGTATCCTCCTTTTTTTTTTTAAAGAATTACATAACTCATTTGACTTGTTGTGCCTAACCCATAGACTCTGTTTAATAAAATAAAATGTTTAATAAAATGCTTCTCTTTTCTCTTTCTATTCCTATTAGGCCTGGATGGGTAGTCTGAATAGGACAAATGTCCACTGATCCATCCTTCTTCTATGCACTTGTCTATCTAGTTCAGGGTTACTGCAGGTGCCTATATTGGCAGAATTGGAAACAAGATGAGAACCAACCCCAATGTATTTAAAATATATGAAATAATGCTTAATAAGCTGAACAACAAATTCTATTGTTGCACACACTACACTTTTTTTCTTCAGAAATCTAAGATAATCAAAATGTAGACACAAGCATGAAACACACCAAAGGCAGAAATGTTCAATTGCTTTAAATCTGTCGTCACTATGAAACACTTGTGAGCAACAAACTAGAACCCTGATAAAGAATTTAGATTGTCTGTACTATCACGTCTTTAAAATTTGTCATCGCAGACGTTGTTGACAATAAGGCAATGACACTGACACGTGTGCATACAGGGAGTTTTAAAGTTTTAAGAGATATGAATTTTGCCTTCGAGAGGTACTTCAACTGCTGAGGCAATACAATAGCAATTTTGCTTTCCCCTTTTATTAAAGGGTATCTGTGTACTCAGAGTATTTAGCATGGGGTCTTTAAGGAACTCTGTGCTGTACACTTAATAAGTATACAAGTGGCATTGTGAAAAGAAAAAGGTTTTATTAATCGATTAGCTACCTGCTAGGCAGCATTTTCAATGCAGATGCATTACAGTAATGAAAAAATAAATGACAATCCATTAACGTTTAATAATACCATCTACAGAAAAACATGCTATCAACAAGGGAAGAAGGCTTTTAAAGACTTCTACCTTGCTGCATTGACATTTAAATGTAAAGTGGTACAAAAATGCAATTTTAAGCAGTGATTAGCATTACAATATAGTTATGAATTAAGATTATATCACAGAGGTTTGAAAGCTTTTTTATTTAATTATATTATAAACAGTTACAGTCAACAAATAGTCCCCTTGGGGGAAAAAAAAAAAAAAACAGTATTGTGGTTTATTCAAAATCATTACCAACAAACAAAGTCACAAACTATCACTTGCTCAACTGACAATGGACCTGAAACATTACAAAGATACAAAAATATGGTTAATAACTGTTACATTTCTTATTTAATATTATACACATTTACTATATCTCCTCTGGCCATTTATTATTATATACTGTAATGCACATCAATCCCCCACGCAAGTGTAAAAAAGAAAGGTTTCAATATCTCTCAAAATGAATCCCTATTGAATGCACATTATATTTCTTAAGAAAACTAGAAGAGGAGGAGGAGAGGTTGTCAACAATTATAATTAAATAATAATTATTTAGTGAAGTAAGTCTGACAAAGTGATTCAATTACAAAGTCACCAAATGCTGTTTTTTTTTGCAATATGAAAGTTTTGATGTTTACAATGTGCTTGATGTAAAGGATAAAGTTTTTCTGAAAAAGGAAAACTGCACTCCCACTTAATCCAGTTCAGATCAAGGCGGACCAGGGCCTATCCTGACAACACTAAGTACAAGGCAGCAAACAGCCCTGGAGAAGGCACTGGTTCATCTCAGGGACCACTAACACACCCACACAACCGTACCCAATCCAGGGCCAACTTTGAATCAAGAGTTTCTAATGAATTTCTCTTAGCATTTCTTTTCTATACTACAGCTTGTTTAACCTCATATGTGTTAACGGTTTGGATCCACCATTGTTCAAAGATCACTGAACTGTTTCCATATCAGTATGATCATTTGTACAAAAGGTATTTAAAGAGAATAAAGCACCGCATTTTAGAAATATCAGACAGTGGGAGAGGAGGTCAAAGAGTTGAAGCAGAAAATCACACAGCCATAGGTTAACATTCCTTTTGTAGCCTGTTCCCCAAAATAAGTGCTTCATTAAAGACTGTACCATCATATTCTCAGCTGTTTCAGAAAGTGGTCACCATAAAAGGCTTTTCCGTTCATACATTATCAAACCAGTTTAAACAGTTTCCAAGTCATAGGAACCAGAAAAATGAAAAAAGGCAGTAATCAGGGTACTAGAATATAGAGGGTTGATTTAGAGCTTTCAGTTAGCCAAACCTACTCTTAGATGTTAGAGAAAGAGCCACACAAATCTTAAAACACTAGAGACAGTGGCAGGACTGGAATCTAAACCCAGGATCATGCAGCTGTGCACTAGCAGCACTAAACGCAGTTACTGTGCTGCAAAAAAAATGCTTTTCAATTCTTTAGAAAACAAACAGTGAAATGTTAAGGAGATATAAACACCCACAAGAAGACCTTTTTGACTGATTAATTCATTTAGGCACAAAGTCTGGAAACAGGTAAATATTAATCTAAGCTTACTTTGAAATCTGCAGATCCTAATGCACTTCTTTACCCATCTTTATTAGTGTCATGACAATGGTGTAACAGAATATTCAGATAAAAGTATGTACTTAGAAAAAAAATATTACTTAAAAACAAGTGGTTGTTCAGGCTCATTTATGACCCTACTATATCAGATGAGAACTTTTGTATGCAGTTGTTCAGCCACCAGATGAAATACAAAAGTGGGAACTGACTGGCCAGTGGGAATGCAGGTGTTGAAGGCTTGGCATTGGCCTATTTGTAACCAGTTTCACAAGGGTGAATTGCTATAATCCTGTGCAGAAATGTTAGAAGCGCTGTTTTACTTTTTATGAGGTACAATATCAAAGACAGGGACACTTTAGAATCTATGAGCCCTTCCCCTAGGAAGAAAGCCTGGAGTAAAAGGAATAAGGTGAGTTTATGTGTCTGTGGAAAATGGGTAGATTATTTTAGAAATGTCAGCATCCTTTTCCCTACATGGTGAAAGCAGGATCTGGCCAGGGATTGGAATGGACTAACACAACCTAATCTCAAATAAGAATATATTTTGATTTATTTCCTTAGGAATGCATCACGTTAAAATCTTAAATGTAATTGTTACATTGTTAATCTCCCATATTACAGAGGCCTGGTAACAGTACAGAAGCAGAAGTAAAATGATATTGAACGCATAAACTAATATGCTCTAATGCAGAAAATCCTAAAATCATTTGCTGTTAGATTTATTTGCAGATTTTGATATTATTGACCAAAGCATTCTGTTATACATGGCTGGAAATTACATTAAACCCATTGGATTAAAAATGTTCAGAAAATCCATATATGTCACACAGTTTTCTTAGGAAATTCAGTTCATACCTACCAAATAAATTGTTTTCAATTTGTACAGAAATATGAAGGCAGTACTGCATCAGTACAGCACAAACCTAGATATAATATTCCTCAGGGATCACCATACCTTTCAGCTATTCTCCTTGATCAGATTGAATGCAGTTTTTTGCAATTATGTATTTAATCTTTTCAACAAATTAAAACTTAGAATGAGTTTTAACTAATTGTTCATATATGTGAGAAAAACAGGTTGTAAATTCTATAGACAGCTATAAGATAATGCTCACATTAAACACAAGCAGCCTGAACTGTAATATGGGGAAAACTGCACATAAAACATTTTATTTGACAATAATCTCTTTTTAGTACTCAAATAACTGCACTAATGAATGATTTTTCCAAATAACATAGGGAAAAAAAATGTATGTTTCCTCTGTACAAAATCTTTAGAAACATTAAATGTTGCATTATCACAGTAGAATTAACTAGTGCAATGCTAAATTTCCAGCCTGCAATTGTGCTGTATGGGTTATTACCAGAGATGAGAATTATGACCATATAACATGTCTTTTGACATTAGTTACCAGAATTCTCCTTCTCAGTGGCAGAGCTAAACATAGCTTCTATACACTTTAGTTAAAAGAAGCTATTAATGTGACGTTCATTCCAAAGTGGACACAGCAATCACAAGCCCTACTAAAGATTCTAAGGAGAAGGGAGACAATTAAAAATGATAGATTCTCTAGTCATAGGTCAACTAAACTTGCAAATGTTCTGATGTTATAGTGAATGCTTCCATATTTATCTCATCATTTAATTCTAGATAGAATAATTTCTTTGGTATAAGTGCACTACTAGAGCTGCTGATTAAGTAGGCAGGTTAAACTGCAAAAAAAAAAAAAAAATCAGTTGATCTTTATCCTAATCTTTTTTACGAAATCCTGCCCACTTCCACCTTAATCAGTCAATCATTTCTTGGCATGCAATGAAATATCAGAGTGTTTTGGCATCAATGGTGAGCTACTGCACCAGACTATTGTATTACAGGGCCATTTATACATGCAAAATAAATTGTACATGGCAACTGGCCTATACGAATATAAGACATTTAACAAATGAGAGCAGACCATTCATTCCCTCAAGCTCTTTGGTTAATTAATTGTAAAGTTGTCCCAAAAAGCATCTCATCCAGATAATTATTAAAAGTTGTCATTGTTTTGTTTCAGAAGAATGACTCAGTGGGCGGCACGGTGGCGTAGTGGGTAGCGCTGCTGCCTCACAGTTAGGAGACTCCAGTTTGCTTCCCAGGTCCTCCCTGCGTGGAGTTTGCATGTTCTTGCAGGCGCTCCGGTTTCCTCCCACACTCCGAAGACATGTAGGTTAGGTGCATTAGCGATCCTAAATTCTAAATGCTTGGTGTGTGTGTGTGTGTGTGTGTGTGTGTGTGTCTATGCTTTGCGCATGGTTTGTTTCCTGCCTTGCGCACTGTGTTGGCTGGGATTGGCTCCAGCAGACCCCCATGACCCTGTAGATAGGATATAGAGGGTTGGACAATGGATGAATGGAATGACTCAGTACAGTATATTTGTTTAGTGATATCAATGTGCTACCCGCAGAGTAACTCACAGACTTTTATACATCATTGCTGGTGTCTCTTAGGATTGGTTCATACTCATGAACCAAATGTCATCACTATGACAAGAGTGGAATATAGAAATAGGTGTAAGAAGGACATCGAGTAAGCATATTTGTGAATTCTTGTAATTAAAATTTATATTTTCCTACAGTCTTGTTTATCATAGTGCTGAGGAGGGGCAGAATGTTGCATGTTGACATGAAAGTATAAATTTCACTGTACTTTGTACATGCCAAAATATCCTGTTAGTACCCCCCTAGGGGGACAAAATACTACCCCTAGTAATGCTGCAAGACTGTTCCAGATTTCAGTGACTCTCTGTGTAAAGAGGTGCCTCCCAAGTTCAGTCTTAATGACACTTTCCCTTAATATCTACCATGGTCATTAAGTATGAGATTCACAGTTAAAATGAAATAGTTCTTGCATATTAACTTTACTAATGTCTTAAGAGATTTTTAAAGACATGGATTACATTCCTCACACAGCTGAGTACATCTCTCAACGGTAAGACATGCCCTCTATTCCCAACACGTATTTTGCTGCACCAATCTGCACAGCCTCTAGTGCTGTTTTGTCTTTATCAGTGGTGTGGTGACCAAAACTGCAAACTTTACTAGATGTAGTCTTACTAGTACAATATACATTTGGGGTATAACATTCCTTGACTTATATCAGCGGTTTTCAGAATATAACCTAAGTTAGACCGCAAATGTGCTTATTCCACAGGACTGTACCAAGCTGGGTTGAGTTTTCTCCAATATTATTTTCCTCTTCTATATTGTCAACTTGGAATATATTCTATTCACATGATTTTTGTTGCATTTACTAATTTTTTCAACTCCTGTGATAATTGGGGAACAGTTTATAACTATTTACTGGATATGCAAGTAGAAATACTCTGTTACTTATTTATATTTGTGAATCTATCTAAGCACTCTATGACTGTTTTCAGTGACTAGAACTGTACAAAAATAAATTGAAATGATTAACTCTACAAATATTTGAGGTTATAAAAAAAGAACTTGGAGCATGAGTAAGAGACCTTTTCATTTTAAAATCATTAATCAAGAAATCCATCAAAAAATCTCAAAAACAGTCACCTAAGGAGACCTATACTATTCTAGAGAGTATTTGCTTTCATGTCATGAGACTGTAGCCTAGAGGAGATATGGAAATAATTTTAGCAGGTATGGAGCTAACAATAAAATATTAAATAGTACATACCGGTATATAGTTTTTAGTTTAAAGCATCAAATATTCAGAGAATACAACAATAAGCAGGCCTTTGCTTCTGATAGTCCTTTCAGTAAAATTAGATTTTAAACTATGTCTGTTTTAAGTTAGTCATGAATAGGAAGTTCCTGTACAGTTCTTGCTTTATACAAAGTATGTGAAAAATGGTCAGAGCTGGTGCATTTATTTTCTGACATACAGAAGAATCACTAATTTGTAGTAAAAAAAATATATTCTGTAGATGCAAGGGTCACTTTAACACAGTGCCTATTGATTGACATAGTCAAATGTGTGAAACACGTACAAGCCTAAGCAATCAAAACTAATAGACTGGCTATTGAGTCTTGCAAGCTAAGGTGTCTATCTATGCATATCACTTCTTTGCATGTCACATATTATGCATAAAGTTTACAGTCAGTTCCTGTTGTGCAGTGGAAACACAACACACGAAAGAGGCCTGGGACCACATCATACAGGAACTCACTGATCCTGAAAAAAAAGTTCATGTGTTGGGAAAGAGACTTATTTTTTTGTTCCTTAAATTTTATAGTATATGAAGTGGCTAACAGCAAACAGCAGTGGCAACTGCTAGCAATGTCAGAAACAAATTTAATTGGTTTAATATGTAAACTCAGTTTATTGAAGCCCCCACCTTATAAGTAAGTAAATATCAGAACTAATACATTATACATGGCATAAAAAGAACTCCGACCACATAACATTTGTTTGATGGTACAGTTTGATAATCAAAGACAACTAAACCTTTTCAATCATATACTGTATTATGGGTTGCAGACAATGGCACCCTCCACATCATTAGGTGAACACATTAGGTCCGTTATACTTTACCTCAACAAGTAGTGCTGAGTGAAAATCAGCACTTTAACAGCAGTGTAGACTATACTACTTATGATGAGAGGTGATGACAAAAGGCCCAGGATGTGAAAAGACTTATTGTATAAGCAGATCATAACGATTTTTGTACACAATAGCAAAACAATTCTGCTCAGAAAAAAAAAAATATATATATATAAACTGCTCAAAAAAATTAAAGGAATACTTTGAAAACACATCAGATCTCAATGGGAAAAAGAAATCCTCCTGGATATCTATACTGATATAGACTGGGTAATGTGTTAGGAATGAAAGGATGCCACATCGTTTGATGGAAATGAAAATGATCAACCTACAGAGCCCTGAATTCAAAGACGCCCCAAAAATCAGAGTGAAAAACTTATGTGGCAGGCTAGTCCATTTTGCCAAAATTTAATTGCAGCAACTCCAAATTGTACGCAGCACTTTGTATGGCCCCTGTGTTCTTGTATACATGCCTGACAACGTCGGTGCATGCTTCTAATGAGATGACAGATGGTGTTGTGGGGGATCTCCTCCCAGATCTGGACCAGGGCATCACTGAGCTCCTGGACAGTCTGAGGTGCAACCTGGTGGCATTGGATGGACCAAAACATAATGTCCCAGAGGTGTTCTATTGGATTTAGGTCAGGAAAGTGTGGTGGCCAGTCAATGGTATCAATTCCTTCATCCTCCAGGAACTGCCTGCATACTCTCACCACATGAGGCCAGCAATTGTCGTGCACCAGGAGCCACTGTACCAGCATAGGGTCTGACAATGGGTCCAAGGATTTCATCCTGATACCTAATGGCAGCCAAGGTGCCTTTGTCAAGCCTGTAGCGGTCTGTGTGACCCTCCATGGATATGCCTCCCCAGACAATCATTAACCCACCACCAAACTGCTCATGCTGAATGATGTTACAGGCAGCATAATGTTCTTCATGGCTTCTCCAGACCCTTTCACTTCTGTCACGTGCTCAGGGTGAACCTGCTCTCATCTGTAAAAAGCACAGGGCACCAGTGGTGCATCTGCCAATTCTGGTATTCTATGGCGAATGCCAATCGAGCTGCATGCTGCTGGGCAGTGAGCTCAGGGCCCATTAGAGGACATGGGGCCCTTGGGTCACCCTCATGAAGTCTTTCTGGTTGTTTGGTCAGAGACATTCACACCAGTGGCCTGCTGGAGGTCATTTTGTAGGGCTCTGGCAGTGCTCATCCTGTTCCTCCTTGCCCAAAGGAGCAGATACTGGTCCTGCTGATGGGTTATGGACCTTCTATGGCCCTCTCCAGCTCTCCTAGAGTAATTGCTTGTCTCCTAGAATCTCCTCCATGCCTTTGAGACTGTGCAGGGAGACACAGCAAACCTTCTGGCAATGACACGTATTGATGTGCCATCCTGGAGAAGTTGGACTACCTGTGCAACCTCTGTAGGGTCCAGGTATCACCTCATGCTACCAGTAGTGACACTGACTGTAGCCAAATGCAAAACTAGTGAAGAAACAGTCAGAAAAGATGAGGAGGGAAACATGTCAGTGGCCTCCACCTGTTAAACCATTCCTGTTTTGGGGGTCATCTCATTGTTGCCCCTCTAGTGCATCTGTTGTTAATTTCATTAACACCACAGCAGCTGAAACTGATTAACAACCCCCTCTGCTACTTAACTGACCAGATTAATATCCCATAAGTTTCATTGACTTTATGCTATACTCTGATTAAAAAGTGTTCCTTTAATTCTTTTGAGCAGTATATATATATATATATTACTATCAAAATATGTTTTTCTTCCAAATGTGTAAGTTTTAACATAAGGATAACAATTTTAGCTGTACAAGAAAGGCAGCAGAGTTCAGAACACCATGCTGCACTGAGCTATGTAATGTATATGAGATTTTCCTATACAATAATTTGTTTTATTAGAACTCATATAATGTACCAATTTTCATACTCTATACACTAGATAATTTGAGTTTTCTTGATTAGAACTAATAAAAAATGAATTCTAAGTTCAAGATTTGTTAAGCAGACATAACATAATTTTAAAAACCATGCAAAAACACAGAGCAAAAAACAGCTTAAATCTTAAAGTTCTAATCATTCAGACTTTATAAAATATCAAGGTAAATCACTATTTTAAATTTGTTTTTCCGAATAGAGACTGCAACTAAAAAACAAAAAAAAAAAAAAATTATGTATTGATTAAAAGGGTAGATCTCTGCTTCTCATTTTAATCTTTGTCCTGGGCATTTCAAACAGTACCCAGGCTTTCTTATTTTCTTCCCCAGCACCCCCATAGCATTTCCCAGTGGCTTAGTAAAGTAAGAAATACATGGGAAAAAGCCATCCTCACTTCAGCTACCTAAAACCCTTAAAACTGGAGCCAGTGCCACTCTACTTGCTCCTGGATTGTGGACATTCTCACTTTGTCATAAACAGTACAATAAGGTGATTCTATCCTCTGTCACATTCTTTTAGTTACTTCCAGAAGCTTCTGATCATAGGTGAGAATATGGACATTCTATATACAGTACTTGCTTGTAAATAAGGAGCTTTGTCAAAATTTACCAGCACTGACTGGCACAATGGCTATAGTGTTGAGATAGCTGAACCAATCCATTAGTCAATCTCACAATCCCCTGTGGTTTCATTCTAAAAGATCCAACGGAAAATAAAGCCCACTATTGGGGCCAACTTTTAATCTAGGGAACAACCACTCTTTTTCCAGGAGAGAGCCATGACCTCAGATTTAGAAATAATGATTCCTGTACAAACAACTTCATAATTTTTTGCAAACATGAGTTTAAACCACAAAAATTTAGACCAACGTAAGGTCAAAAAGATAACATCATTGACATAAAGCAAAGCTGAAAATCTCATTTCCCCAAATTCAGAATGCTATGACAGCCTAGCAATGAAAATCAGAAAGAAGGGGACAGATAATTTTCACCATTGCTAAGCTTCCACAGAAAGCTTAAATCGATTTAACTTTATTGTCAAGAAAGGCACTTGACTGGCTAAACTGGTCCTGTCCGAGAATTCAGATTTTGTTGCTTCTTTATGCCAGATGCTGCCAGGATATGCACTGATCCTCCAAATAAAATAGGGTAGTACAGAAAAAGAATGGACGCACAAACATTTATATTGACTGAGGGATCTCAGGACTGTATGCATTTTGTAAATTTGACTCAGCTTTTAATGGTCGATTAGGGTGTCATTGCCTTAATTTTGACAAGGTTATTCTAAAAGGAGAGTTTATGAAGTACTGACAGAATTGTTCAATAAATAGACTACATAACACTTTCAAACATGTTTTATTCAATTCAGGATGATACAAAGATTAGGCCTATCCCTGCAGCACTGAAAGCAAAGTAGGAAAGATCCCTGGATGAGACAACTGTCCTCAGCAGAGTACACCCATAGGCCTACTGTCAAAGATTTGTGCAGCTATAATCTGTGAACTTTATTCCACATTACATTATTTTACATAGGATGGGTAACTGAGGTCATAAAAAGACACAGCTGAAGCATTTAAGCAACGTAAGCAAGCTAAGTGGACAAAGAAGAAACTGAGATAAGGAGAGACAAATGGAGCAGTTTAGGCAGGCCATTGAAGGAGAGATGGTGTGCCCTCATTTAGTGATGGTGAATTTATGATCAGCAGTTACTTTAAGTTAGTTTAAAATTGAACTGCACTAGCAAAAGATCACATATTTGGAAATTGCATGTTCTTATTTTGGAGTGAAAGACTGAGAAAAGTACAAAAGCTGTGGTAACTGCACTGAAAACGGAAGCTCACCTATAAACAGATGGAAGACATCACTCATGCCTGTGTCTAGGAAAATGCCTCCCAAAATCGTGAAGGAACTGAGCCGACTGCCAGGAACCCTACAACTGCATTGGTCTTTGGTCTGAGCTTGTTTCAAAATATTATTATTATGAGAGTAAACCTATATTAAAAGAAGAAAAGTGTATCTGTTCTTTACTGTTACTTTTTTCTTTCTTCATCAGGACAAAAGATTTGTACAGATATTTATCCATTTAGTATTTTAATGTGAACTGTTATGCTGTAACAATACATTTCCAATGTAGATTTTTAACTAAAGAATAAATATATATAGAGACACACACACACTTTTTTATTCTAAATAAATATGTGTAAATAAACACAGCAAGTCAAAGCACACCATTAAAGATATGATTTTTATAACGTGAAACAGGCACTACTTTCTGCTTTTAAAGAAATAATGACTTGCAGACCACTTACATGAGTTGAAGTATTCCTAAGCCATTGTCTCAGAGTTACAGGTAACCCTCATGCCATAGGTGCTAATGCCTAAAAATAAATAAAAACAAAAATGATAAAAGTTAAAAAACAAATACACCCCAAGTTGCATAACTAGGATATAAGCCTAATTTGAACATATAAAAAGGTGTATAAAATGGTTTAGCACTGCAGTGGGTAACTCTGCTCTTGCACAGATATGACTTCCTGGCTTTGAATCCTAGTTAGTCTTTCCCAAGTTTTTGTGACCTCTACTTGTTGGTGTAGACGTTTTTGTAGAGACTTCCAAATCCCAAACAGAAACAGGTTTGAATAATTACTGATTCTACATGGTGCCTATCTAATTTGAGTGGTAGTGCTAATGTGTGTCAAAGTACTTTCTGATGGACTGGCACCAAATCCAAGATTGATTATTTCCGGTGACTGATTTTTCTTTCATAGGCTATAGTCAATTCTGATGTTGGATTGGATTTTGTATGTTTGAGAATGTTATGTTAAAAAACAGAAAAGGTCTCATAATCAACCAATTCACCTACTAAGTCTCTAGTTTTGAAAACTCTGCTGGTTTACTGAAGCCAAAGCAATAGTCAATACTCAAATTAAAGGCTTTTGTTTGACTTCTCTTTCATTTCACTAGTGCCTACTGTCACATCCCTCAGTTCAGACCATAGGTGTGACTACACTACAGTATAGACTGAGCTTTACACAGTTCCTCCCAACTCCTAATAAGGCTGAATTAACAGACTGAAGGTCTAAGCTAGGGGTCATTGATCACAGTCCTGGAGGGCCGCTGTGGCTGCAGGTTTTTATTCCAACTAGTTTCCTAATTACAAAGTAGTCCATGCTGATAATGAAACTTGGTATTGAACTATTTAGCTTGTTAATGCTTGCATTCATCCAAGAGTAATTTTAATTGCACTGTAGAGTACCTTCTGTGAGAACATTATCCATATGTTTTGTGGTCCAGAATAGGTATAAACTTAATGGTCCTTCCAATTCCCCTCTCATTAATTTCTAAACATTTTTTTTTTATCACAGATACTTAATGGTAAGCATTTTAGCTGGAGAGCTGTTGGTTTATTGGTTATCTGCATCTCATTATTAACTAACGTCTGATTAAGAAAGCAGGCAACTATTAAAACTTAAATGCAGCTGCTAAAATCTAAAATTGGCAATTAAGGGTTCTGAATGGTAACAGGCAAAAGAACTAAAATTAAGCCCAAAAGACGTATTGCTTTAGAAGTAAATAAAAGGGTTCTAATTAAGAAATTGGTTAAAGTGAAATCCTGCAGCCATAGCAGACCTCCAGGACTGTAACTGAGGACCTCTGATCTACAAAGTAACTAAAATTTGTCTTTGATGAATAAAGGCACTAACAAGGCATAGAGTTAAACACCAACTTTCATCATCAGCAAGGACTGAGTTCTAATTTGGACACTGACTAGAATGAAAACCTGTAGCCACTGCAGCCCTCTAGGACAGTGATTAAGGACCCCTGGTCTAAGCAGTCACTTCAAAATTCACTAACATTACATGTGAAATGCATTAGAATTGATTTGCCAAATCTTCTTTAAACAACAAAATACTATTTTGGATAAAAAACATGTTGTGTCCAACCAGAAGTAATATAGAGACTAGAGTCAGAATGTGAATTAGAGTGAAGGCTCAGCTACAGGAAGAGGTCATGGTAATGCTAGAATGAGAAAGAGGAAGGAAGATAAAAAGGTAAGAAACTCAGTCTATTGATGACACTTATGACGTGTAATGGCTGAGCCACCCTCAGCAGGGTATAGGGACTCAAGATTCATTTATTAGATCCAAGAGAGACAACTTTTGTTTTTCCCCTTTATCCCCTTTTGTGTAACCATCACTTGGTTTTTTTGTCAACCAATAACTTTTCCTGCTACCTCCCAAACATTCTTTTTGGATGTGGAGGATCACTACAAGAGGGCCCAATACCTTTCCTCTTATGTCACAATCAGCAATAGCACTATTGATATTTCTCTGTTATTTTAAGTGTTAGCTTAATAAATGTAACTAAAAATATAATCATATAAAACAAAAAATATAATGTTGATTATAGTGGATGAGGGAAGAAGAGAAAACACAAATGAAGCTAAATAAGTTAAGCATGTATCGATGTTTTCTGTATGCATTTTTCTACAATGCAATATTTTAAAGTTTGTCAAACAGTACATGTATCAAAGAATCTTTTCTATGATTGATGCTTACATTTCCATATTAAGAATATTCACCTCACTTATTATAAACTTGCTATATCATTGCTATATCTTTCTTTTAATTTTTTACTTGCTGTCAAAGGTTTTATATGAAACCTTACTCTTTACTTATTTCTAATAACAGATGCATTGTTGGTAATCTTTCTTAGTGTTTTCTCAACTTAAACAAAGGCAAGAGCAATCCAATCTGGAATTTCACCTAGTATTACTTTCATGATCAAAAAAATTGTACCTAAGATAATTACTTAACATGGCAAAAAAAGATTATATGTTAAGAAGGTATGTAGTTTTACTTAATAGTGCCCGTTCTCCATATATTCTGGCAAAACATATTTAGGCTACTGTTATTTCTCCAGTTGCCAGCTCTTCATGTAAAGCTTGTTAAAACCAGCACAAATTATTGTTGTGTAAGTTACATGGTATGTACTATCTAATCAGCTAGAATGAAGTTACTAGATTGTGTTTAATGTCCTATAAATACAAATAAATATATACATTTAGATGAATAATGTAAAAAGAAAAGTTGGCCCGATATCCTCTCAGGCCTAGGGCCCCATGGGCAGGGAATCTGTCCCGTAATACCACAACCTTCATCATTATTTAAAATATAAGTAATAGGTCATATGTTTTAGATTTTATTCATTACAATTGTAAATACAAAAGAATAAAGAACAAGACAAAGTACCATACATCAAACTGCATAGCTAATGGGCTCTTTGTACTGAATAAGAAAATCTGACAAATTAAAATAACTAAACTCTTCAAGAATGGTAAGAAATATAAATATTAAACTGGAGTCTTGTATCTCACAATTAATCAGGAATGATGAAAAACTATCTCACAGCATTCCTCAACCAATGATTTTGCTGTGCTGCTGACATTAAATTAATCTTGTTGCTCAGCAACAAACAGGACTGCTTTTTGTACTAAACAATTTTAAAGAAATATTCAAATTTAAATATGTTGTTCAAACATAAGACTTCTACTAAATTACATAATGGAAAATACTTAAAAAAAAAATCTCACTGCTATACTGCAAGAAGATCTACAATGTATTTTAAAAGTGCATAATATAAATTTGAATACAAAATTAAACAGCACATGACAAATTGACCTTCCATCTCAAAGTATTTCTTCTTAAGATGAAGTGTTTATATTTAGCATTTTATCATGGGTGTGTGGGTCCATGACTCATAACTTGAAGGTGACATATAATGCATCTTGAAATGCATTACAGAAGTTGTACACCTGTTTTATTTTAAACTTTCTTGCATTGCTATATTTTTCTTACATGTATTTTACTTGTTATTCTGACAGACCTGAATTAAATCCTTTATCTTGAGATTGTGATTGGACCATGCTACTCAAAAAAATTAAAAGAATACTGTAAAAATAAAGAGGAACACAGTTTGAATTAAAACGGTTTGGCTTAAAAAAACATATGTAATAGCAAATCCACAGTATTCAGATGACATTATCCTTAGTCATTTTTTTCTTTTACTGATAATCAAAATGAAGCTGAAAGTAAATACATTTGATGAAACACCAACCATCTAGAAGGATGTGAATATGGAACTCAGATATGTCACAGCTGCAGACTTCTACCACTGCTTATGAACTCTGAACTTTATTTTAGGTGCAATCTGTGCAACTGGATGAGCAATCATTTCATAATGAGTGGCTAGGAAGTAAAGGTAATGCTGGAAACAAAGTAAGCTGGAGACATCAGTACATGTTATTATTAATAATTAGTAATTTTAGGCCCTGCTACAGTTAAGTGGATTAATTAGATATTTAAAATAAAAAACAAATGGTCACTGTTAGGCGTCATGATCATGCGTTGAAAATCCTTAAAGGAATGCGCCACTCAAAAATAATATTTTTGATATTATATGTTACTTACCCCATGTAATTTGTAGTGGTAACAGAAAATCTCATGATTTCGTGCAGAATGAAAGGAAGCAGTTTATGATTGCTTTCCTCTAAGAGGCGCTAGCTTCCTGGAAATACGTTCGTTTGCAATTGTGGAGTCTTAAGTTACCCGAACCTAAATAGACATTATAAAGAAGCGATATCCATCCCTTAGCGATACAGCGGTAAGAAATCACATTAGAGAAAATAACTTAGCTTTCTTTAATGACAGTTTATGTGGCATAACAGACCCTTGACAAAACCTCGTGTAGAGTCTGCCATTTTCGTCACTGAGCTAGAAGGATTTTTATGATTGGATGATGTAGTTATCTCTCATCCGTCCTTTGGATTCAAAGATGTGCCAGGCAATGTTCCAAGGTTTTATAATACCCTTTCTCCATGTACAGGCCCCCACTTAGGTAAATCATACCATTCCAAACAAGGTAAAGAAGATCCAATGCCATGCTGACTCTGTCACACAGAAATGGTACAATGCCCACTTTCGTAGTTGTCCTTTTCTTGTCTTCTAATGTTTGCCTGGCAGTTCTAAATTTTGAGCCCCTTTGTGCTAAATCTGACCTTGTGTTAGTTGTACATGTGAGAAGAAGCAGATTTATAAAATATTTTTTGTACAGAGCACAGTTACACATTAAACTTATTACAATGACATAATGTAAAATAATGGTGACCTATCCTGTCCAACAGCAAACGATGTGAAAAATGTCCATGACAAAAAGAAAATAAGGTCTCATGTAACTTGTCTTATATAATCCACATGTCCATTATCAATTCACATGCTCAAAATGTGAAAAATTTATGCATTTTTTGCTAGAATAATTATTAATTGTTACTTCTGGAAAACTCGGCACACAAGATAAACAGAAAAGATTCATTACCATAATATTGTGTGTTTGAATTGAAGACTCTTGAACAATAAATGAAGGGGAGAGACAGATCTACAGTTCAGATGCTCTGTACTGTAAAAATGTGTCTCTCTAGTTTATCTTGTATGTCGAGTTATCCTGAAGTATTAATAATATTTTAGCAAAAAATCCATCATATGCTCAAAATGTGCAGAATATGCAATAAGATGCATATGGATTATGCAACACAAGTTACATAAGAGCTTTTTTTTACTATTTTTCATGGACATTTTCACATTGTTTGCTGTTGGACAGAAAAGTCACCACCATGTTCCATTTTATCATAAACTATTTTCTCTTGTTCTGCCTGAAAAACGAGATAAAATTTTTTTCTCGGCCAACACTGCAAACTATATGGGACAAATATGCAAGTCAAAAAAGGAAAATGAAGGAATGGGTATCAAAATATGCGTTGCATTTATCACAATTTTTTTATTGTTATTGATTTAAATTAGAAACAGATAACATTCCATACAGTGAAGACAAATTTAACAAATCAAAGCAAAATTCGACCCCCACCCAAGAGAAAGATATCTGTCACAAATTAGTGATACTTGCCGATCATGGTGCCAAGCAGTGGTGGTGCTTTCAATGTTTCATGAATCAGGAAGAATTTTACAGTATAATAAACAAACTTCATATTTCAGAAAAAATGAAACCTTTTTATTGTGTTTGCAGTATGGTGGAGAACATAAGCATTTTAAGAGAAATGGGACTTCTGAATTCTTATTTATTTTAATTAGCTTAATTAAACAATATCTAATTTAATAAATACACAGGACAACAAATTTGTTAATTTACGGAAATAAGAAGGTGAAGGTGCATTTCATGTGTGAAAAGGAGAAATCCTTTTGAGCTTTCATCATAAACCTTTTTAGCATACTTAAAATTATACAAAAGAAATATGCTATTAGAAGGTCCACATTGAACATTAATTAGTAATGCTTTCAAATGTGTGATGGCTTACATTTTGCTATCATATTTCTCTGTTGTGATAAGAGAGACAGGCAAAAGAAAACCCTGAAAAGAAAAAGATAATGCATCTAGAATTCATGATGCTTTTATTCAAATGCAGAAAATTAAATGGATTTTAAAGGGGTGACATTTGAAGACATAAAAACATCACCATGTACTGTCTACAATGCATCTAAGGCCGACTGTGTCACATCCACTAATCTAATTAATTCAGGTAACTTTCACAAATGAGAACTGCATTCACTATCTAACAAAAATACATTTAGCTGTAAAACAGTATAATCCCATTTAATTATAACCTAGCAGCATTCATTTGTCAACCATTAAAAAGGATCTCAGAGGAGTGCAGAAAAGTATTTTGATACCTGTTTCCATTATGAATAATTGTATTACCTTAAAATGCATCTACCTGAAAACACCTCAGTATTACAGGAGTTAAATAAATTTTCCTGCTGCCATAATAACACATTTTTGATTTCTCACTGGTGAAAATCAGAGATTGAAAATTTCATTTAACATAATTTAGGATTCTTTTTTTGCTTAACACTACTAAATCATTTTTTCTTATTCAGTCAGAGTGTATTACAATAAAGAGTTACATTGTAAGTCAATCCATATATAAAGTCAGGTTTTGCACTAGGAGTATCTCAGAGCCGACTCAGCAGCAACATAAGCCCACAGGCAGAGCAGAATGCTGGTGACCCTCTTTTGATAACAAAACAGAAACATACATAGGCATCAGAAACATCATGAGACCCTATGCTCCTGGGGCCCCCGGCCAGTGCCCACATATTAAAACAGCCGTGATCTGCTTCACTGATTTGTCACATAATAATGCCTAAGATGAAAAACTGACTTAGTCATTTCAAAGTATTTTAAAATTGCTGCCTAATAACAATCCAGTAATTAAAACAATAACTAGCCCTAGTTAAGGTTTTTCCCTAGACATAAACCTGTTTACATATACAAACTTGTCTTTAGAAAAAAAGAAAAGAAAAGAAAAAAAAAGACTCCATTCTGTAACTTTTGGGCATTGTCTAGAGATATATTTTTGTCTGTTAACCCATAATTAGAATGCAAGGAGGCAGACTTAATGTGGTGTCACACACACGCATGGGAGGCAGTCAATGGGCTTGACTAAATAGCAGACCGAGGGTTGGCAGTGCTCACTAACACCTTTTCATCTTCTTCTGTAGATCTTTGCCTGACCTCACTTCCAGTTTCAACACTCTAAGCACACCTCTTTCTGCCTACCTTCTATAAAACCACTATTTCTTTGTATACAAGTCAGTTCATGTATCATAAAACTACTCGTTTTGTTACACCAATTGCCTAATTTTTCAATTATATGGGATGGACACCTAATGTTCTTGGTTTCCTGTCTTCTTACAGTGGTTACTGGTAAAGTTTAAGTATCTCAAAAAAGGTAAGGTGATTTTACATTCTGTTAGAATTTGAAGTAAAATATTAAATTTAAAATCAAGGAAATGTACATCATCCTTTTACAAACCATGTGGTCTTTAATCCACATTCTTTGTAGAGTTTAACTGAGCTTTTTACCTACAAATCTTAAGCTCAGTTCTAGCAGGCTTGTTACAGTATGCATCACACATTAGTTGTAGCTATGTAGCCCATATTTAACATACTGTAATTACTTCTTTAATGAATGGGCAATGTCTACTGATCTTTAAAATGTGCATTGCTAGACCTTTAATTAAAGAAATCAAATATATATAGGACTTTGTTTTAATAATTAGAAGGCAAATTTCAAATTTACCATATTTTCCTTTACAAAAAAGTTTTGAAGAAAGCACAACGAAGACATACTCTGAAAGTTGTGCACATCCATGGCAGAATTGAATGTAACAGAAAGATGTCCAGAATTAATGTGGGAAGCGGCTACTTTAATTCAAAAAGCTCTGAATTCAGTGTCCTCTCAGGGGTCTGCATCTGAAGTATGAATGTGGCACTTGACGGCAGAAGATGTACAGCATCTGTACTGATGATTCACCAATCAAAAAACAGTATTCCTTAGAGCCCACCCTCTTATCTGTAAAGGGTGAAAATGATGGTTTGTATTTCAAGATGTATTTCATGCAGTGAATCATATCATTTAAATAAATAAATGAATAAATAATTAAAAGACTACATTAAAAAAATAAGCAACAAAAGACACATTTCATGACACATTTAGTTATTTGTGTTCACATATCTTGTTATTTATTTTTTGTGACATTTCGCAATAGTTTTATATATTTGCGTATTTATTTACTGTATTTCATTTTATCTGAAATATTCCTTCATGATATGATGCTATTAGTAGTAATTTTATTTGTATTCACATATGGATAAAAAAGTGCTGTGTTTATCAATTGAAAATACGTCTTTAATTATATCTTTGGGTGTTCTAGTGAGGTGAAAAAGAGAATGACTGAAAATCATTTAAACTTAAAGCAAATTAAGAAACATCTTTTACTGGCAGATAATTCCACATATAGTAAGGATAAAACTGACAATTCACAACTCAAAGTACTAGAGATTTACTTTGGCTATATCTACTCAAAATCTGAGTGTTACTTTTGACACTGATTTAACTTTTACTTATCAACTTTTCACAGTTTGTAAACATTGCATTCTCCAGATCAGATATATCATCAATAATTAGTAGTCTATACAAATACAATTTTAAGTCATTTGGATATCGTTTTTTTTTTTTTTTTTTTGGTTGACTAATCTTACAAAAACAGACAAACCAATTTTCACAAAATTTTGCACCAACAAAAGGACTACAATTTCCATCAGGCAGGAGTGTGCTAAAGCTGAGGTGACAGTATCATCATTAGCATGCAAAGTTTTTTACCGGCCAAAGCTGAATTTTACCTAAGACCACAGGTATGTACAGCATTTTCTTCTCAATTAATTGGGACGATAATTTTATCGTCTCACAGGATTACAGATTTTAACTAAGTGTATGTCTATTTGTTTCATTGTGTTTTATTCAATCTTAATAAATTATTTTAATTGTTTGTGGGTGTCACTATTTTGTGTTTTTTTTTTGGGTGGATGCAGCCATCTTTCTTAATGTTTCTATACTAGATGCCATCACATGATTTCCTTTGCATTTCATGTCATATCACAACTCTCTTTCTAATTTTGGAATATAACCAAACAAACACATTTAACTTGTGCTTTGCTTACAACTCTGGATTTTTGATTATGTGATTACTTTGAACTTTTTGGCTTCTTTTGGAAACATATTTGCTACAAAACAAAGACAGTTTATTTTGTGCAGATTCTTGAAAATGTGACTTTAAGGTGCAAGCCTTCTTTAAATGTCCAATATAAATAAAACTATTGTTATCTTTCGATTTTTGGCCTGGACTGCTTTATTTTGTTATTATTTTGAGGCCCTATTAACCTCATTATTTATTTATTTATTTTTAAATTCAAGGCTTGAGGCAAAAAATATGTTTATATTGATTTGAAATAAATGCAGCAATTGTTTTGACTATTATTAAATCTATTCAAATTCTTTCTCCTTTTCCTACAGTGGTATTTGGAATAAAAGGCATTTATGTCAAGTTATCTCAGCTTATCTATAACAGGAACTTGCAATGAATATGTCACTAAAAATGAACTCAGTGTCAAACATTTGTGGTATTCTGCTGGAATTATCATTGTTTACAGTGTCAGGGATCACTATGTAGTCATTTTCTAACCCGCTTAGTCCTGAACAGGGCCATGAGGGATGATGGTGCCAATTCCATGGAAGGAAACTGGAGGAAAACCATGCAGACATGGGGAGAACATGCAAACTGCACACAGGAAGGAACTACAACACAAACCCTGGTCTCCTAACTGCAAGTCCACAATACTACCTCTAAACCACCATATGCCATCCTATTAGTATTATTAACAACCTCAATTTGATCAAACAGTGCCCATGAAAAGCAAAATACCATCTTATAGTAGATGCATTTATTTTTTAATCACTGATCAACAGAAAAAGACATTTTAATGTCAAAGTGGTCTAAATTAATTAAAAGTATAAAACACACAATATTTGATCACATAAGTGTTCACACCATTTCAAGTTAGTATTTTGTAGATGCACCTTTGGCAGCCATGATCTTTGCACATTTTCTTTTGTAAAACTGCTCAAACTCTGTTCATTTGTTTTGAAAATATGCAGTATTTGACTTACGCTAAACATATTGTTTAGTCTCATGTCCAAAAAGCTCAATTTTGGTCTCATCAGACCAAAGAACCTTCTTCTGGCAGAGTTTTCCATGTGTCTTCATTCAAACTGCATTTGTTTTTAAACAATGGCCTTCTCTTTGCTATAAGAAACAGTTACTTCTGGGAAAGGTAGGATTTTAAGTATTCAGGAAAACACATTTCTGTAATTCTGAGCTTTTCAATTAAAGACAGGATTCTTGAGCAATGAATGAGTGGGAGTGGCAAGTCTTCCATTTAAAAGCACAGAATTATGGAAATACTCTTTTTCCTGTTTATGATGAACACTGCCATTCACACTGTTAATAATACATTAGCAAAAAATGCATGCATTTTGCACATTTTGAGCATATGAATGGATAATGGACATATACTGTAGATTATGACATATGAGTGAGTAACATGAGAATTTTTTTTCTTTTTAATTCATTGACATTTTTCATATCTGTTACCATTGTGCAGCATGGGTTGCCTTTAGGTCTATAGTATCAAAACTTTTTCTCTTGTTCTACTTGAGAATATGAGATTCAAAAATTTTCTTAACTATCACTACAAACTATATGGGGTAGACAAAAATATATCATTTTTGGACATAGTATACATTTAAGAGCATTTTAAAAAAGAAAAAAAAATTTGAACATGTTATTCCTATTATTATTAAGGATAAAACTATTAGTGTATGAAACCAATGTGGATTGCACACAATTTGATTTAGAGACTAAAGGAATCAAGAAAATAGTAATAATAAAAGAGTTCTCGAAAGCGTTATCCCAGAAGTCCTAATTATCATTCACAGAAAACATTAAGGCTGTGGAACAGTGAGAAGTCTAAAACCATTCTACACATCAAATACAGACAACACTTGCAAAAACAGAAGCAAAAACAAGGGTCATCTTTGGCTTCTACTAAAATTGTTTTTAGAGCAGCAGAGAAAGCATAAAAAGTGTGATGTTACTTTTATGTCTAATTTGGAAATCATTGTAATTCTTGTAAATGAATATACAACCCCTTTTTATTTTATATGTCACCTTCCTAAAGGAGGCCATCAAAAGGTATGCCAAAGAAGTTTGAACATAAATAGTAATGAAAATTCACCTCAGGCTGAATGACTTCACTCATGCTCTTAGACGAGATTGTAGAAGGGCAGAGCGTTAAGTGGAAAAGAGACAAACATCAGATCTTCTATGAAATTTTAAGAGATTTTTTAAAGGTTTACCAAAAGGTTTGTTAAAACAACTAAGGCACAATATTACACTGAATTAATCAATAAAAATGCTCACAGACCGAAAATATTATTCAGCAAAATTAACTCCATCTTAAATTCTCCTACTGCTACTGTTACCTTTGCCTCTACTACTGAAACCTGTGAGTAGTCTATGAATTTCTTCATTGACAAAGTTAACATCATAAGATCTAACATTTCCCCCCCAAACATGGATTGTTTCGAGACACATCATCCAATCCACTCCCTTCAGCAATTTCAGCAAGTGGCATCTACCCAGCTCTCTGAGATGGTCTCAAAAATGAATGCCACTTACTGTCTCTTGGACATTATATTTTCACATCATTTTAAGGAAGTTTTTATTACAGTCTGCCCATTTTCGTGGCTATAATTAAAAGCTCATTAACTAGTGGAGTTGTACCTTCCAGTTTTAAACATGCAATCATGCAACCAATATTAAAGAAACCTAGCCTAGACCACAATGACCATTAAAAACTACAGGCCAATCTCCAAGTTACCATTTATGTCCAAGATATCAGAAAAAAGTTGTATTCGCCCAAATCTCCTCCTGTTTGAACAAGTTTAACATCTTTGACAAATTCCAGTCTGGTTTAGAATGACATTCTTCTCACTATCAATTCTGGTTCTTGTGCAGTTTTAGTTCTGCTTGATCTTAGCACAGCTTTTGACACAATCGACCATGACATTCTTTTAAAACACTTAAAGCGGAAGTTGGTTTGCAGGGTCCAGTGTTAAAATGGTTTACCTCCTACTTGAGAGAAAGAAGCGGTGGAGTCAGAATAGGTAATTGTTCCTCATCCTCCACTCCCATTAAATGTGGCATTTTCCAGGTTTAGATTTTAGGGCCTCTTTTGGATACTTTATTAAATTTCAATACACATCAACAGTGTTATAAAGGGCAGCTTTTATCTTAAAACTATAGCAGTTAAAGCCAATTTTATCTGATAAGAACCTGGAAATAGCTATCCATGCTATTATCATGTCTTGGATTGACTACTGTAATTTCCCATATAGAGGCTGTCCCATTCCACACTAGACTTCAAATGATTAAAAATGTAGATGCTAGAATTTTAACTGGAGAAAGAAAAGTCAGCATGCCCCTCCTGTTCTAGCTCACTTGCACTGGTTACCTGTGAAATACAGAGTTGATTTTAAAATTCTGTTATTTGCTTTTAAGGCACTCAATGGATTAGACCCACAATATATTTCAGATCTGCTATTTCTGTATTCAGCCCTCCGATCACTTAGGTCATCCTCACAACAGCTCCTGTCAGTTCCTCACTCATGCCTCAAAACCAAAGGTGATCGAACGTTCTCTGTACCTTCCCCTGGACTTTGGAATAGTCTCCCATTCCATCCTACTATTGATGAGTTTAAATCTAAATTAAAGACCCACTTTTTTTCCTTGCTTTCATTTCAGCTTGAGTTTCTCCTCAGGTTTTTGTCAAGTCCACTTATATGTTAATTTTAATCTCCCTTTAATAACTGTTACCCTCCTCTTCTTAAATGTTTACTGTATTACATTTACTTTATTTTACAAAATAATTTTAATTTTTTTTAAATTCGCATTTTCTTATTTCTTGTATGCAAATTTTCATGTTATTTATATATTTTATAATCTATGTTATTTATATATTTTACTACATATGTAGTTATTTTACTCAACGCTTTCTAAACTGGAAAGCACTTTAGTCAACTCCTGTTTTTATATGTGCTATATAAATAAGTTAACTGATTTGAAATGAACCACAGGTATCATATAAATGATGGTCTATTTTATCAAATTACTAAAATGTTTAGATAAAATGTGTAAGAAATATTTGATGAGACAAAATATCTCAATACCATTTTAGAGAATTAGTCTATCCATCCACCTACAGTATTTACTTTAGGAATTCATGACTTACTCTTTGAGAGCTGGAGCTTAAACTAGTTCCATTAGGAAAATTACAAGAACCACCACTGGCCAAGATCCCAGTGTATTACAGGTAACATCTACCTACCCACCCACCCATTCATATAAGGTTAAATGTTGGCCTTTAATGAACACATTGATTGTATTGAAGAAACTATGGTATAGAGGAAGACTGTATACTGTAAACACAAAGATTACACATAGATTAAGTGGACCACAAGAGAAGTGCAGACTGAGCACAGCATACACAGATATAAGGTCCTCCAGACCTTACTAATAATTTTGCTGCAAAGGGGTTTCACAGGGTGGGTGTTTGCTAAAACTGCAGTTCTTGGTATTTCAGCCTGTGAAAGTGAGTGAATACTCTATGCAATGCAAATGTCAGTACAGGGATGTAAGTGTAGACTACATATACACACACAAACATCTCACCCAACCATATGGGAGTCTGCCAATGTACGCTTAGAAGCCCATCTTCCACTCAGTTATGTCTTACTTATCCATTCACTGTTCTCATTTTTTCTTGTCTTCGAATTCAGAACAAGGATAAAACACTTGCACAAGATGGGACTCATCTTCACAAACCAGTTTTACTACATGGTAAATGTTATGTTGCACTTTCACAAACACACTAAATATTAAAATATCAAAACACTTTGCAAGTATGTGTCGAGGTAAATTAGTTCTTTCAGGTAAGGAAGTTATACTCACTAGGCAAGGTAACTGTATTCAATAATCATGGCACCAGAGTGTGGCAAAGTGTTTTAGTCTCATGCAGAGAAGATTGTGTGGGAACCTAATCCAGGTCTTCAAAATTAGCAAAAGCATTGATAAACAAGATCTAGAACTGTTCTTCCACGATAACAGAGAATCACATACTCAAAGACACCAGTGGAAATTAAGACGAAGTGCATTTAGGACTGAAGCCAGGAAGCAGTTCTTTATACAAAGAGTGGTGGGAATCTGGAACACACGACCCAAGACATGTAGTTGAAGCAAAAACCTTGGCAAAAGCTAAAAAGTATCTGAATGAAATATTGGGGCAGGGTAGTATTAGCTAAACCAACCTGCCTGATGGATTGAAAGGTTTCCTCTCATTTGTCAAACTTCTTATGTTTTGATGTTGAATGTTGATTAGCACATGCAAGTGAGAATTTCACTGGCTCTATATAAACATATATGAAGGACTGTTTATGGCTAATAATAAAACACAATTAAATCACACAAAAAATAGCTGGACAAGGTTGCAAACATTTAATATTTCATTTTCAGTCCAATCAACATAACATACTCTGTGACGTAATATGATATGACAAGTGAAAGTGCACAAAAAATATAAATGCCACTGAGTTTTTCATATTTGTTTAGGTTACTTGTCATTGATTTTATCCTAGAAATACTCAAAGATGGCAACTTATGTTTACTAGACATGACCTCCTGTTGCTGCCAAATAATCTCTGGAGTCCTCATCTCAAAATAGACATATGGCTAATCAGTGCAGTGGAATGGAAGGTTGCTTAATTTCTACCATTATGTCTGTCTCATGGAGATACTTCAGACAGAATTGTATGGGCAAACTAGATTTATTTTTTTTAATGATACATCACAACAAGCGTTGAACATATTATATGTTACATTATTTTTAATATAACTACAAAATGTTCACTTTATAAAAGTAATTTCTTCCTCAAGTTTCATAGCACAGCATTAAGCACCATTTTAAAATTAAGGTAGAGCTGATAAAAGGATTAAGAATTTATCCTAAGTGGTACTTGGAATCATTCAGTTACTTTATCTGGTTCAATTAGAGGAATATTATGTAGTGTTACCTTGTTATTGTTTAATGATAATAAAATATTTTATTAAAAAATGCCCAAGACTAACAGAGTAAGTAGAAGTAACCTTTTCAGTGTAAAATGAACAGTGCTATCTCCAATATCATCATGCTTAACACAATGGCATAATGTAAGCATTAAATATAAAAATAGATCAGTCTTTCCAGCTTTGGAGTTGGAGTTTATTTGACAAAAAATGGTAATGTTAAAGTTCATCCTGAAAACAAAATCAAAACAGAATAAAAGAAAAGTGACATAATATTACAGTTGAAAAATGTTTACCAATGGAGTGGATGAAAATAACCTTTCCTACTTTACTACCATTGCAGCTTTGTTTACGAATTTCTTTACCAAAACAAATAAAGCTTCATTGTGCCTTTCATGTTTGGTGACACTTTCATTAACAAGTCATCAACAAGCACACAATAATGTTATTTTTTTTTACATTTTTACAAATTATTCACTAGTTGTTAATTTTTGAGAGTAATGAAAGTTACTATGATTTATTTACTTAATGTTCCTACAAATAAAATTAAGCATTTGATAAGTTTAAATGTTAACCACATAATTCATCTTCACTTTCAAAATTAGCAGAGACAGTGAATACCACAGTTGGTTTTTCAAAAAAGCCATTAATACACCATAGATTACTTTAAGTGTACTGTACAGGTTTGCCTTTATCATAATTAATCCACTGATTTTACACATGCCAGTGACACTACAGTATGCCTTGTGACTGCATAAAAAAGCTGTCAACTAACACAATTATTTTCAAATAAAAAAAATTAGTATAAGCTGCACTAATTTGGGGTGTTCATAAGAAATGTAATGACTTACTTCATGAAGTTGAAGTACACAATAAACAAAAACAGTTGCATCAAACATTTCAAAAATTAAAATGTGTGTTTCAATTTAAATGTTAAAAGTCTAAATGATCTCGTCTGCAATTGAAATTTGTCATTTTTCACCCTCTGAGACCCAATAGAGGGCTTGATCCCTTGTAAAGGGGCAAAAGTCAAAAATAGCATCATATTCATAATCACTGACCTTGAAATACTCTAAAATGATACCCACATGCTTATGTTTGTATCATTTTTAATCTTCTGGGGATGGCTCTTAGTGGGCTAGGACCACCAGTGAAGAATAAAATATCAAAAATAATTTTCATAGTTGTGATCAGCAACCTCGAAATAGCATTAAACAATACTCCAAATGCCTATATTACCAATCCCCATTGTTTTTTTAATGTTTTGTGAAAAGTAGTAACTTTGACCCCTCATATTTCATTATGGGGTGAACCCCTGGGGTCATTAGATGTGGCATACACAGCTTCAACTCCTTCTGATCATTTTTGCTGAAGACACCTATTAGTTTATTCTTTATTATAAGGGTGTGTGACGATGTGGGTTCAGGCTCCACACTCCCTTTGATATTGGAAGCACATGAACCCAACACCGTCGATAATGTTGCCGAGTGAGCTAGTCAATGGAGGCAAATTAAGCATCTGAGCAAGGGGAAGGTAAAAAGTGCAAAAGTGCTTTTATTTATAATTGTCCATCAAATCAAAAACAGTGTTCCAATAAATAGTGCAGATCTTCAATAAAATAAATAATCCATTAAAAGAACACGTGGGGGTTAAAACTCAATAGAAAAAACAATCCTTAAAATCGGAGGTTAAATCTTCTTATGGAATCAATCTTAAAACACTAACACAATCCGGTGCCTATTTTCTGTATGCGTCTCACCTGCTTATCCCGTACGGGCTTAGCAGCAGGCAAGACGCTCTCTGCAGCTGCCCTCCTACATCACACGCTCGAGACTGGAGACCTCCCGATCCCTGGCTTCGGTCTGGCACTCATCCCAGTCCCCGAGACTTGATTACCCTCAACGGCCAGGTCGCCCACGTTGGGGATTCCATCACCAAGTCTCCCGACTTCCGCTGCCTTTCCATGGCCTCTGCGGCCCGTCGCTTTCACCTTGTCACTCCCGCTACCAGATCGCTCAGCGGGAGCGACATCTACACAAACACCTGGGTGTCGGCCTAACACCCAGCTTCCTCGCAGCTGCCCACGAGCGCTCGATCGCGCACTCACCACACGCTCCGCGTGTCCGTCTCTCTCCTGCACCGCTTGCTTCCACGCTCCCTGTAACCTCCGTCCTCTCCTTTCCTTTCTCTCCGATCGATTCTCTCCTCTTCTCCCCAACCGACTTGCGCTTCTTTTTAAAACGTGAGGGGCCATCACAGCTGCAGCATTAGCCACGGGAGCAATCACGAATGTGGGCAGTTCCTCACCTGTGCACACGGTGAGAAACGCCCACATCAACGACCGCCCCGCGGCTCGCTACAACGCCCTCAAGAAGCCGCCTCGGGTGCGGTGATTATTTATTTAAAATCAATGGCCTTTTCTCCACGAGCTGTGGACCCATAACACCACAGGGTGTAATTTTCTACAGAAAATACAGTTCAAAAAATGAGGGTTTTTTTCGATCTAGAGGGCCAAAAAATCGGGCTAGAACCCCATAAAGCTCAACGTCTTGCATAACTAGACTGGTAAATCATATATGTGGTTTTCTTATACCAGGTCAGGTCGGGTTGGGGAGCATTCACTGGTACAGTGTGCTGCTGCACCCACCACACAACGAAACAGCTCGGGATCGGGTTGGCAACCCCCAGGCAGACATGTGGTCCAATCCCACCCTCCGGAAATGACCATCTATCTGCCGCAGCCAGGCATTATGTGGGCATCCCCTGGGCCTGGTCCAGCTTCTCAAGTCCTCAACAGTGAGGATCCTGCAAGCAAGATCACCCTCGGAGAATCGCGTCACATGGCTATAGTGCCATAACTGATGCTCCCTCACAATGCAGGTAATGTGCCTCATTCAGGACTTCCTGAGCAACCGCTCATTTGACATAAAGTCAAACCAGCGGTACTTATGAATTCTCAGAGGAGAGACACAGTACCAAAGAAATCCAGTCTTCGTCTCAGGGCACTGGATAGCGTCCATGTCCTGCAACCATGTAGCAAAAGAGGAAGCACCAGAACTCTAAAGACTTGGACCTTCATCCTTTTGCAAAGATATCGGGAGTGCCACACACTCTATGCTCTCCCAATCTGTCCACTGACTTCATAGGAAAGAGTCACCAGATATGAATGCTGTTGCCGAGGTAAGTAAACCTGTTGATAAGGTTGACACTCTCTTCGCAGACCTGCGGATGGCTGTGCCCAAGCGATCATTAAAGGCCTGGTTCTTGGTTTTTATCCAAGACACTTGCAAGCTCAGACACTCGGACTCCTTGCTCTGTCTTTCGAAGGCCCCAATCAGAATCTTAATTGACTCTGCAAAGATTACAGCATCGTCAGCAAAGTCAAGACCAGTGAATCTCTCTTCACCATCAGGTGTCCCACAGCCTCTGGACCCCACAACTCTGCCAAAAACCCAGTCCATGCAAGCACTGAACAGAGTAGGAGCAAGAAAACACCCCTGACAAACCCCAGAATCAGCTAGGAAAAACAGAGGTTCTGCCTTCACTCTGCCCAGCACTCACAGTACCAGTGCACAGGCTGCCCATAATATCCAGTAAATTTAAAGGGTCACATGAAGCCTCAGGATGTCCCACAGAGCAACTCGATCAACTGAGTTGAACACTTTACTAAAATCAACAAGGGCTTTTGGTCCATGAGAACTCTCAGTGCCAGGATGCTGTCGAAAGTAGACTTCTTAGGGGTAAAACCAGACTGCTCCGGTTGCTTGTAGGTGAGAAAGTGATCATGGATCCTATTGAGCAAGGACCTAACCCAGCACCAAGAGCAGTGTTATCACCTTGTAGTTGCCGTAATCCAGGTGATCACCCTTCCATATCCAGATAGGGAGGACAAGTCCCATTTCCAGTCAGTTGGGATGACGCTGGTCTCCCAAATCAAAGCAAAGATTTCTTGCAATGCCAGGAGGACAGCCTGGAGATGCGCATCCCGAATAACACAGATCCCTGCTGCCTTCCCTACCCTCAGCTGGTTCACCACTTGTGCAATCTCAGTGAGGATCAGCCTCAAGAACCATGGACCCAGAGATATCCAATGTCAACTTTAAACAGCTGCTCAAAGTAGCAAGCCAATTGGGTCACAACTACAATATCATTCTTAAGGACCATTCCATCAGCCACCCTGAATGTGACTCCCCTAGGAACAGATTTACATGTATGCAATGATTCAAGTTCTCTGTAAGCAGGATGTTGGTCTCTAGACCATAAGTATCGTGTACCTTACTCAAAGATTCCTCTAACAAACCCCTACTTATCTGCCCTCAAAGCCATTTTTCTCAGATCCCGGTACAGACCAGGGTTGCCATCAGCTATGTGTGGTGATGCCTCTCGATGATATGCTGGGTGCCCTGAAAGATGAAACACTTCTTTCTGGGAACACTGGCAACATCAACACAACCATCAGAAACCTTCAGGGTCTTGTCACAGAAGGTCTCCTACATCACATTAGGATCAACAGTCGTACAAATGTCTGTAAGTTCCTCACACAAACTGTTTGCAAACTTGTTAGAAACAACCTGATCTTGGACTCATTTTCCTAGTAGGTGGTAGCCTACTGGACCTAAGCTGGATCTTCAGAGTAGCAACAAGTCTGTGGCCAGAAATCACAAACCGGGCACTTCTGTAGACCCTGCAGTTTTGCAAGAACCTGCAGCGTTTGCCCACAAGGATGTGATCGATCTCCTTCACTGCACCGCTAGTATTGGAGTAACAAGTCCAATGATGTAGCTCAGGAACCTGAAACCAGGATCCAGTGTTCCACAGCCCCTGACTTTTTGCAAAGTAAAGGAACATGGAGCCACTTTTACCATGGTCACCAGATCCATGGGGACTGACACAAATCTCATAGCCAGCCCTGTCAGAGCCAGTGGTAGCATTGAAGTCACCCATGACCAGAGTAGTGTCACTTCGCAGGCACCCATCAACCACAAAGTGATGTTGCAAACAAAAAGTCTCCCTCATTGAGAGATCACTCACCGTGCAGCAGGCAACACTTCAGCACCACACCAGTTCTGATCCCCAAAAGGCCTGACCCCATTAACTCTCTAATGGTTTTGACTTTTCCCAGGGATGAACTTTATAATGGATTTCACCCACCCCCTTCATAATGCAAGCAACCTAACCTATGGGCAGCTGCAGCAATGCTACTCACGCGGAGAGCTGAAAGGAGTCCTGTCTATCGTTTCAGAGCTGTGTGAAGTTATTTTAACGGTGGCAGGAATGCCAGCAACCCCCATGATTTCCCTGCAAGTTGGAGGACTGCTTAAAGGGCTAGATGCAGTTTAACAACATACCAAGGGGGACCTGAAATAATTTCAAAGCATTCATGAGTAATTCTTAGGAGCACAATAAAGTTTCATTCTCTAACCTGTTTAATCTACTTCAAGTCCAAGGGGATCAGAGCCTAGCTCACTAGAACTAGGCAGAAAACAAACCTTGAAGGGGCACCAGACCGCTGTGCTTCCCTATTACATTCACACATGTTTAAATACTCCAGTCCACATTTACTATTCCATACATTTACTTTTACTTTTCCATAAATCAATGACAAGCTTTAAGTAGTGCAACAAACTGATATTGTTAATTGGACAACTCCAAGTCATCTAAAATAAAATGTTAAGACTTTCATATTGTTAGCATAAAGGAATTAAATGTATTACTTTTTTAAAGTGAGGCAGCTTAAAATTATTTATCATGGGTTTATGAGTTGCAGATCTGTATCAAACTTCCCATTAATTTCCCTGTAATGTTAAACAAAAATTGTAATCTCCCTAACAGAATCCTTTCAGCCAGGTTTTCATCCCAGTTACAGTATGCAAATAGTTCTAATTCATATTGTAAATTATGTTGTAATAATGTCTAAAGCAGTTATTATTAGTCATTATTCCTTGGGTTAATAGGTGATACTAGACTTGATCTATGCGAGTGCTGATGTATGTATGAGTGGGCCATGTGATGAATTGACATGTCATCAAGCCCGCCTTGAGTCCACTGCAGTTTCTCTGGTGCCAGAGATTTAAAAACAATAAATGACATTCATAGTCTTTGAACAGAAAAGTGTCAAATGATTGTACAAACTTGCATAAAAAGGGGAAAATCTTTCGTACAACCACATATCCAAAAGAGCTGAGACAGGATGCAAAATGGAAAATAAAACAGAAAGCAGAGAATTAAGAATGCTCTTTTACCCATATTTAATTGCAAATGGTACAAAGATAAGGTATGTAAACTAAAACTATCAGCTTAATTTAATTTGGTAAATAATTACTGATTTTAAATGTCATACTTGCAACATGTTCCACAGAAGCAGAGAAAGGAGTGTGTTTACCACAGCATTACATCACCTTTCCCTTTAATAACATTCAATAATTGTTTGAGAACTAAGACTCTAATTGTTGTAATGTTGAAAGTAGGATTTTTTTCCCCATTCTTGCTTGATATAGGACTTCAGCTGCTCAACGGTACTTTTACATTTCAAAATGTGCCACACATTTTCAATGGAAGACAGGTCTGGGCTACATGCAGGCCAGTCTTGCATATACTCTCAAACTGTGAAGCCACACTGGTGTAACACACACTGAATGTGGCTTGGATAACAAAGAATAATCCTGATCCTCTTTGGTCTGGAGAATACAAAGATTATTTTCTCCAAAAATAAGAAATGTAGACTCATCAGACCATAGCACACATTTACACTTTGACTCTATCCTTCTCAGATAAGCTTTAGTCTAAAACAGGGGTGCCCAATGCATTGATCGCGATCAACCGGTAGATCGCAAAGGTAGTGCAGGTAGATCATGTTGCATTCAAAAAAAAATTTTTTTAAACGTTAGTCTATCATATATCCTCCCTATGGCATTTGCCACTTGACTGACATACGGCCAGTCTGAGATCTCTTTTCTTCTAACACGCTGATCATCCCGCACGCACGATCAAACGCGCAAGCTACTGCAAAACTCCGGCTGTGATCTAGTTAGCCTTCCAATTTATATCGACAAAAGAAGGGATTTAAAAAAAAATATATGTTTGGGGAGGGTATGGGTTGGATGTGGAATTGGAAGAGGATTTTTTTTCTCACAATGTCACAATCGAAGTGTGTTTGTCTGATCTGTCAATCTATCATTGCTATTCCAAAGAAGGACAATGTGGAAAGGCACTTTCGAACTGTTCATAAAAACTAAGAAACGGACTTCCTTCCGAAAAACGATCTGAGAAAGAGAAAGGAGAGGGAACTAAAATCGCAGTTAAATGGACAGCCGTCATTTTTCAGTCGGCTGAATTCAAAAGCAAAAGGTAGACACACCGAAGCATCATTCTGGGTGAGTCACTCGATCATTAAGAATAAGAAGTCCTTCCAAGATGGAGAGATGATAAAAAGAGGCCTTCATTGAGACAGTTGACTAGGGAGAAATTCCTGCTGAGATTTCAAGAAACCTGGCCGGAGAAAATGGGGTTTCTCCTTGTCGTTAAGCTGCAGCGCCTTGATTTGGGGAACATCCAAAACCTCGCGTCAGAGCTGGAGCTGGAGACGGGTGCAAACTGGAAGCATACACTACACAGATTAGATTTTACTTGAGCCAATCGCTACATTTATGTGCTATCCATTTAGGGAAGATGTTGAGGGTGATTCACTCGCATCAGAAATTGCAACACGGTTTCACCTAAAACTCCTCTAAAGTGGAGGATGAGATTTTGACATCACAGGATGACATCTTGGACAGTTTTGAAACTTACTCACAAAGGAGCTCTACTTATTTATGTGAGTCAGCCTTTTCCCACATGAAGATTATTAAATCCATATACTGTAGTGACCATAAATGTATTGAATTGTTATTGTGCCATAAAGGTTATTCAGCTATGCAAGGTACGACAACATATATTTTATGTATAAAGTATACTCAGTATAAGTATATATATATATATATATATATATATATATATATATATATATATATATATATATATATATATAGCATTTTTAATGTAGGTAGATCATTTCGACCTGGTCGTTTTAAAAGTAGCTCGCAAGCCGAAAAAGTGTGGGCACCCCGGTCTAAAACAACCGCTACTGTTTCTGGGTGTAAAATGATGTAAGGCTTCCACTTTGCACAGTTTCATACGTGTGCACTTGGGAGACAGGTTAAGGGCTCTGGTGATGGTAAATACCCATCAAACCAGTGGTTGGCTCTGTGTTCCCTTTCTACTAATCATATACTGTAACAGTTTTATATAAGCCTACATTGATTTGTTTAATTTTTTCATTATTATTCTTATCTAATTTTAATTTGTTTTCCTTTTTTTTGTAACTATTTCTTTGACATTTTGTAAAGCACTTTGAGCTACATTGTGTGTATGAAAATGTGCTATAGAAATATGTTGCTGTTGTTCCTGATGATTACCTGTTAAATAAGCAAGTGTCTGATAGGTCATCAACTGATTCATGTACAGTATAACAGAGCAATAAGGAAGCATTGTTGGATATGAAACTCAACAAGAAATGTACTGCAAAATGACATTAAGAAGGAAATAACAAAAGGTTGGAAAATAAATTACATTTTCAAAAAACCCCACAAAGCACCACAATACATTTAAATCCACCGAAAAACCTGGAAAACACTCTCTGGTGTCCCTCAGGTTTTAGCGCAGACCACACTCAACTGCACTTAATGACTCCAAATGAAACTTCAATTTTATTATTTAACCGCTTTAGTGCTGTAAAACAGTGGGACAGTGAAATTTATTTTTCTTTAAATTAGTGAGTGATGATTTTGTAAACATTAACAAAAAGTTTTCAACTTTTACCCAAAGAACTTAGCTTTAAATCTGAATCTATTCGTAGGTTTGATCATTATCTCCGACACTTATTTAATCTTTTGTCAAATAAAAATGATGCCAAAGTTGACTATCCAGATACTTTATTTTCAGAATTTTTAAATTACTTGACTACAACTATACAAATAATTCAAAACATGGAAGAAAATATAACAACAATGTATTACTTGTATAACCCAATATCATAAAAGGAATGTATCAATGGGCTTTAACAGGCCCCATTTTTAGAAAGCCCCTCAGCCTCGACTCCCTAAGAAGACAAGAAAATACTTTTTTAAAAAAAAAAAAAAAAACACCCTTGAAGAAAAGGAAATGTAAAAGATTCAGAGAGAATCGCCCCACCAGGTAGGATGGGCATGCAATGGGTGTGAAAAATGGGCTAAATAAAACACACACGCACAAAACAGAACATTAGTAATCCTCGTTACAGAGCAAGATGGCCAATCTGTCATTTCCATCTCAGAAATGCAATACAACAGTAAAAACTACAAAATAAAATGAAAGAATAGATTATACAACTCATTAAACACCATATATGAGGAAACAGATTTGTTCAAACAACAATATCTATCTATCATCTAATTGTAAAACCACTGACAGTTGTACTAACTGCAATTAAAAATTACATTCTAGGTCAAGTTCTTGAATTTTGACAAATCTGCTCTTTTTTTAAAAGGGAAATGGAAACACACTGAGCATGACAAATGCATTAGAAATGCTGGATTGGCCACGAAACTCGTCTAAACCAAATGAAAGGCCTGCCCCTTCTATACCCAACAGAATGACTGGGCTAAAAATTGAAATGCATGATCTTGACTCTTAGTTTCCCAAATCCTTCCTAACAGCCAATATAAGCATAAATCAGACAAAAGCCAACACTGAAATCTTCAATGAAATGCAATATAACAGTATGTAGTAAACTGTAAATCATGAATAATAAGATTAAAGTATTATACTACCATTAGTCAGCGGTTTAGTGGAGTTTGAGTATGGGTTTCCTCCCCTAGCTCCAAATGATTCCATGTGTTCTCCTTGGAGACTGACTATCTATAGCTTCCCTTGATTCACGTTGTATCATATCCTACATATTCTTGAGGTGTATGGGTACACTCTGATATACATTTACAGGCATTTTCACAAGGATGAATCATGTTTTACAGCTATTATGGATCAATTGGCTTCTGGGAAACTAATTACCAGGGGTTTACAGCAGTCCATTATGAATTTACATACAGAATTTACATACAGTATAAAGCAAGACATGCTTTCTCTACCGTTTAAATGTTACCTAATCAAGATCCTGCCTGCTCTTCTGATGTACCATTTACTGAGACAAGTTCAAAAGCCGATTTTAATACACAATATCTTGAAGAACAAAAAACCTTTTTCCTTCCTATCAAAGATCTGTAAAATTCAAATAATATACTTAACCTGACTTCACCCATTAAAGCATCTTATGTACAAAGTTTAAAGATCCTCAATGAAACAAAAAATGAAAACCTTCCAGTAAAGGACATAATTCCTAAGCCTACAGACCACATATATATTTTCATTCATTTTTTTCTACCATCTGTGATGTGTTCCTGTTATTTTTCAACTTTTTATAGTAGACAGCATATTCAATATGAATATGGAATGGTGAGGATGCAGGGAGTAGAGTTGGTGAAGGTGGATGAGTTTAAATACTTGGGATCAACAGTACAGAGTAATGGGGATTGTGGAAGAGAAGTGAAAAAGAGAGCGCAGGCAGGGTGGAATGGGGGGAGAAGAGTGTCAGGAGTAATTTGTGACCGACGGGTATCCACGGTAGTGAGACCAGCTATATTATATGAGTTGGAGACGGTGGCACTGACAAGAAAGCAGGAGACTGAGCTGGAGGTGGCAGAGCTAAAGATGCCAAGATTTGCACTGGATGAGACGAGGATGCACAGGATTAGAAATTAGTACATTAGAGGGTCGCTCAGGTTGTACGGTTGGGAGACAAAGTCAGAGAGGCGAGATTGCGTTGGTTTGGGCATGAGCAGAGGGGAGTTGATGGGTATACTGGGAAAAGGATATTAAAATAGATCTGCCAAGCAAGAGGAAAAGAGGAAGGCCTAAGCGAAGGTTTATGGATGTGGTGAGAGGGGACATGCAGATTTTGGGTGTGACAGAGCAAGATGTAGAGGACAGGGAGATATGGAACAAGATGATCTGCTGTGGCAACCCCCTAACAGGAGAATTTGAAAGAAGAAGAAAAAGCAGCATATACAATGTGAGCATGTGTTCTCTGACATGGAAAAACAAAAGCTGCTTTTTTTGACAGACAAACACTACTTTTTATCCCAGTTTTCAGTTGACTGGCATCAAAACAGAAAGCTGTTTAATATCACACTACTACATTTACAATACTTCTACTGCTTCTCTGTGGCCCAGTTTGATTTATCTTCCACTTGACCAAAGTTTCACTTTGCATTCTGGTCCCACTCTGGGTAAGATCTTTCATTCAATTGTTTTATTAACTAGACAGTTTCACAGCATACCAAAAATAAACACATCTGGGTTAATTTATTTTTCAGCTTTCAGGAGCTAGCTCATTAGTTACTTTTTCATTCTCTCTCTCATATTTTTTAAAATCACAAAATGGGACAAGCAATAACTGAAATGAATGTAGTATTAAAAAAAAAATCAACTGGTTTCTGTTTTCTGCATGGTCCTGCTTATACTGTATAAGACCTAGTACTCCAAGAACTGGATGAAGCTGGTTTGATAATGGATAAATAAAAAGTCTAGATAAACTAATGAAAGCAAACAAAATAAGACTGTGAAACCAAACAAATTATGGCAATCAAAATAATATCATTATGCCATACTGTATCTCTATTACAAACAACAAAGTCTACAAAAACCATGTCTCCCAATAAGTGATGAGATAGAGATGCTTTTTTCTAACTTTCCCTCACATATTTTGCTCCCTCTTTTGCTGGATCCCTTTCACCAACATCTCTTCTTACTTATCAATGAGGTCATCAAACTCTTCCGTGTTAAGTGTCAATTTACAAGCATTAGACAAACAGCCTTATCATATCATATAGTTTATTTTCAGTTTTTGTACTCATAGTTGTACTGTTAATGGCAAGTTAAACCTGCCATAATAATTATTATATTAACTGATGTGCACACAAAACATGCTCATATTTAAAATGAATATATACTGAATTGTAAATTGAAATTACAGTGTGGTGTGTTCTGTTCATGTTGTGTTATGTTTGGCCTGTAGGATGTTAATTTCAGCTGCATGCACACTTCTTAACGATCAGTTGTAAATTGGCAGCAAGACGGACTTAACACAGTATTCAGGTGTGAAAAAATCTGTTCAAGTAGATCCAAATGCACAGATTCATGCACATGCAATCTTTTTTCAACTATCCCAACAGACCACCATAGCTGCTACTTGGTCAATGTCATTGTTTTGAATTGGTTTTCCAATCTCTGTGAATTTACATGCCCACAATAAATACATTTTAAGCTCAAATTCTTCAATCCTCATTCATTCAAACTTGACAAAAGCCAAGTTTTTCTCCTCAGTTTACCAGCTCGATCAAAAAAGAAAACATTGGGACATTTTGCATAAAGCCCTGAAATCTAGTGAAGAATTCCATTTCTAGTTCTTGAATGTACTAAATGATGTCATCGGGGATGACTGGCTAATGTGCAAAACCATCATGTGATTCCTGTAATATCTCAAGAAAAAATACTTAATTTTACCAGTAATGCCTTCCAAGCAGTGAATAAAGCTAACACAGTTTGGTCTGTATCTTACGACTGCAGAGTGTGTTGAGATATCCTGTAATGTCTGTCAAAAACATAAGCTTTATTAGACAGCAGTCACTCTGTACCTATGGGTAGATCACACTCTTCATTTTTTTTCTCATCAAAGCACATTTTTTTTCTTGATACCTTTCAGTTTCTTCAACACTGGAGACAAATAGAAAGTCATAAAAGAAATATGAAGCAAAGCTAGGATGCATGAAGCTATTCTCTGTTATCTTCATGATGATATAACCTGACATCCATCACTTATGGCTTTGCCTTATCGCCACACGTACAATACATAGTACAATGAAATTCATACTTGCATGCCCCCTTAGGACATTTGACAAAAATACAATTAAAAACTAAAAACATGAATAAATAAAGTAGCATACAACATAAGCACACAATTATATGCAACACATACAATATATATTACCAAAGAGTACATCAATATACACACTCTTTATTATGTTACAAGATTTAAATTTTTATGATTCACTGTTTAGCAACCTTGCAACCAGTGGTTTGAAGATGTCCCTAGATCTAACTGATGTAAGTGCCAATGGTCCTGTACAGTTTGCTAGAACGAAGGAGGGAGAACATCAACTGTGCAGGATGGCCGAGGTCTTCAATAAGCATGATTGCCATTTTAAGTCAACAACTGTTGTGCACATCCTAAACAGAAGGCAGATGGAGGCCAATAATGTTTTCTGCAGCCTTCACCAACTTCTGGAGCTTTATAATCCTGCGCTAAAGTGAGAATGGACTCCAATGTGTACCTGTAGAATTTCATGAGAATAGATGAGGAAATGCAAGTTGTCCTCAGGCAACTCAGGAAGTTGAGATGCTGATGAACTTTTTACGAGGACATGAAATGTGTTTTGCCATCTTCATTTCAACTGTGATAGTTCAAGAAATTCAAAGCTACTCACACTTTCAACAGCATTCCCTCCAATACAGACTGAAGTGTGATTTGCCTTCTGATTTATGAAGTCAACAACCTATTCTTTGGTATTACCGACATTAAGGACGTGATTCTTGTTGTCCTTGACATCTCATCATTGTTGGTGATTAGGCCAATGATGAGTGTCATCAGCCAGTTTACAGCTGAATAAAGAACGTCTGTGTTAAGGGTTAGCATGGACAATGTAACATTGCCAATCCACAGATGCTTTGGTCTTTTGATTAGAATGTTCAAAATCCAGTTGTAAAAGTTGTTACTAAGTACTAAAGTCAGGAGTTTGATAGCTAGTTAGTTTGATAGTACAATAGTGATAAATGCAGAGCTGCAATTTATAAACCGGACTCTGGCATACCAGCTTTTATTACCCCTAGATAGCCAGGATGGTATGATGTGCAAGGAATATGACATTCTGTGTGGGCCAGTTATGGTGATATCCAAACTATTCTGTTAAATATGTCCCAAAATCAGTCTCTCAAAGCACTTCATCATGATTGGAGTGAGTGCCACCAGCCTACAGTATAGTCTTTCAGGCAGTCCACTATTACTCTCTTTGGCACAGGGATAATCACTTGAAGCAGACAGGAACAAAACATTCTCTTCATGGAATATTAAAATGGTGGGGCCTATAGTAAACAAAATCGTGTTACAATCAAAAATAATAAGTAGAATAATTTTTTAAAAATTAAAAAAAAAAAGCCAAAATAGTAAGACATAAAAAAAAAAAAGTTCAGATCCATCCATCCATCCTCTTCCGCTTATCCGAGGTCGGGTCACAGGGACAGCAGCTTAAGCAGAGAGGCCCAGACTTCCCTCTCCCCGGCCACTTCTTTCAGCTCTTCCGGGAGAATCCCAAGGCGTTCCCAGGCCAGCCGGGAGACATAGTCCCTCCAGCGTGTCCTGGGTCTTCCCCGGGGCCTCCTCTCGGTTGGACGTGCCCGGAACACCTCACCAGGCAGGCGTCCAGGAGGCATCCTGATCAGATGCCTGAGCCACCTCATCGGACTCCTTTCGATGCGGAGGAGCAGCGGTTGTACTCTGAGCCCCTCCCAGATGATTGAGCTTCTCACCCTATCTTTAAGGGAAAGTCCAGACACCCTGCGGAGGAAACTCATTTCAGCCGCTTTTATTTGCGATCTAGTTCTTTCGGTCACTACCCATAGCTCATGACCATAGGTGAGGGTAGGAACGTAGATCGACTGGTAAATTGAGAGCTTTGCCTTACGGCTCAGCTCCTTTTTCACCACGACAGACCGATGCAGAGCCCGCATCACTGCGGATGCCGCACCGATCTGCCTGTCGATCTTACGCTCCATTCTTCCCTCACTCGTGAACAAGACCCCGAGATAGTTGAACTCCTCCACTTGGGGCAGGATCTCTTCCCCAACCCTGAGAGGGCACTCCACCCTTTTCCGGCTGAGGACCATGCTCTCGGATTAGGAGGTGCTGATTCTCATCCCAGCCGCTTCACACTCAGCTACGAACCGATCCAGAGAGAGCTGAAGATCACGGCCTGATGAAGCAAACAGGACAACATCATCTGCAAAAAGCAGTGACCCAATCCTGAGTCCACCAAATCGGACCCCTTCAACACCCTGGCTGCGCCTAGAAATTCTGTCCATAAAAGTTATGAACAGAATCGGTGACAAAGGGCAGCCCTGGTGGAGTCCAACTCTCACTGGAAACGGGCTCAACTTACTGCCGGCAATGCGGACCAGGCTCTGACACCGGTTGTACAGGGACCGAACAGCCATTATCAGGGGGTCCGGTACCCCATACTCCTGGAGCACCCCCACAGGATTCCCCGAGAGACACGGTCGAACTCCTTTTCCAAGTCCACAAAACACATGTAGACTGGTTGGGCAAACTCCCATGCACCCTCCAGAACTCTGCTAAGGGTGAAGAGCTGGTCCACTGTTCCGCGACCAGGATGGAAACCACACTGTTCCTTCTGAATCCGAGGTTCGACTATCTGACGGATCCTCCTCTCCAGAACCCCCGAATAGACTTTTCCAGGGAGGCTGAGGAGTGTGATCCCTCTGTAGTTGGAACACACCGTCCGGTCCCCCTTTTTAAAGTTCAGATGCCCAGACTTATTGCTGGGACAGAAATCCAAATCAATTCTTATTTCTCCGTTTTGTTCTTTTATGCTACACATGCATAGACTAGCAGGACTAGTCGCTTAATTTTTTTCCCACAAAACTTTGTCACAAAGAAACAAAAATTGAAAGATACAAATCACTGGCATACCCAACAGTTATACTGGTCTTTTGTAGTGTTCTTAAGTCCTTAATATCAGAACATGACCTCTCATACGCTAAGCTATGAGCAGCACCAACATAAAAGCGTCATTCATCAAATGCAGAGTACACTCTAATAAAGAATGGAAATGACCATTTTTAAAGCAATCTTTATAGAGGTTAATACTGCACCACTAAAAATGGGCAATATCAAAAACAAACAGAAGCAAACCATATGAAATGACAAGAAAACACACTTAGCATTGCCTTTATTAGATTTAAATCAATATTTATTAAAGACAAAGTTGTTTACGGGGCTATGTACGTAGACGTTCATTGTGCTTCAGCAATTGTCAGATACATAATGTTCCCATGTACTCATTTCATCAATTAGGTACAATAAGCAGAATAAAGTTCAACAGAGAGGGCTTCTGTAGCTTATTATTTGCTAAAAATGCGATATAAAATAAAGTCTCCATTAATCCATTTGTGGAATAAGTCTGAGATGCATATATGAAAATAATTCAAGAAAAACACCAGCTCCAAATAAAATGAACTTTCCCTGCTTTCATGTATTAGACTTCAGCAGGCCAGCACAGTCAGGAGATAAAGGGAAAGTAGATGTAATAACATATTCAATATTTTTTACTACCATTAGGTCTGTAGAGATGATATGAAATTCATAGACATGTTTCCTGACAGATTTAAGTTTTATTTCTCCTTCTCTGATGCCCATACCTATCACCCCTCAGGGACTGCCCAGTATACTTACAGGATGTACCATGATAGTGGAGATGCTGTGAAAAAGAAGGCAGCTACAGTAAGTGAAATAAAGGTTAGCTGAAATCACTAGGATGTGCTCTGCTTGCAGTTCTTGGTAGCAGTTTCTCCAGGCTCAAGCACAGGAGTTCCCCTACTAGTTCATACTGTAAAGGAGCTGCTTCTCAGAGCTTTTTAATCCAGACATTGTGGGTTCACAGCTGGCCACCATGACATTTTAACTGTGCAAATGTGCAGACCACAGCACAAATGTCCAAACTGGGACAGTTTGTGATGTTTCCACCAGAGAATTTTCTTTCTCAATAGAATGATGGCATGGGTCCCCACTACTGGTGGGTGTTTTTCTTTCACTGTATTTATCTCAAGTCCTCTGTCACCCTTTCTGGATTGAAAGCTCTTGTCGACTGGAAAATCCATCACAACATGTTCATGCATATTATAACTAAATATTAATAATGTAAGCGAACAGTTGAGTATTAGTATAATGCTCAGCAACTGAGAAGAGAAAACAAATTCAGTCCATGTAGATTACAAACAAACAAACATATCTGAGGTCCATAATCACTAAGAACAAAGCAAGTGTAACCACTAGGGTGGGTGCCACTGAGGCCCAAATTACAGACAGCAATACCCAACACAATTCCAGGTTCAAACAATTTTAATTGGCAAAACACATTCTTCTCCAGAACATCGGCAAAATGCACCATTTACAGTTCTCGTCTACCTCCTCCAGAGTGTTGCCTGCTGCCTCCAAACTCTGATTCATTTAAGTGAGGCAGTGGGCTCTGTATTAAAGTCAACCTGGGATCTGCTTCCAGTCTCCTGCCCAAGTCATCAAGAGTACTTCTGGCTTTTGCGGAAAACAGGCAGTCCTCCCAAGGCAGCGCCCTCTAGTGGTCCTCAAAGAACCTGACAGGGCTGTGTTTCTGGGCTCCAATACCTATGCCACTCTACAGGTGTATTAATCAGGTTCGGTTCTAAGGAATGCTGCCACCTGTCATGTGGGGAGAATTAACTGCTCCAGGTAAGCCAGTCCATCAGTTATGGCTTCCTGCTGGGTATGAATCCATCCTTTATCCCAGCCAGGATGCCCATCCTTCCTCTCCGACACCTACACAAGTGAAAATCCAGCAGTAGCCTGACAAATTCCTATTTAGTGCAATGGATTACAATAGCAAAGGCCACCATCATACTACATGACTTCAAGTCAAACAGCATCTCACACTAGATGACTGCATTTGCTTGATCTTGTTGCCTTTGGGATGTCAGATTATACAACTAGGAAGCACAGGAGATAACAAAATACATGATTTCTCAATACAGTTTTAGATTTCCTAATGGGCCATGAAAACATCACAAGACTGACACATTTTGGCAGCCAATCAACAAGAAGTATCTTTTTTTTCTTTCTCAACACTATTGTGATTGACAAGATGTTCCACAACCCTCTCCTGTGTTTGTGCTGCCCATAACACCTAGTTTCCTTCCTTTCTTCAGGCCGCCATTGCTCTTCTCGATTCTTGTTCATCCTGTAGAGTTGCACAGTGCTAAGATGAAGTTACTGGGGCTGACACACTGTACCACTGGGAATAGCAGGCATGCACAGCAACTGCCCAAAACTACTTAAAGATTATGTAAAATAAGAATTTGACTGAAAACTGCTGTGTAAGTCATGTAGTGTGATTGAGGCATACCTTGTTCTCTCATACAAGTTAACTTCAGCAATTTATAAAAAAAGAATGAAAGGGGGAGACATCTGGGGCCTCATGTATAACGTCGTGCGTAGAACTCTCACTATAACATGGCGTAAGCACAAAAGCCGAAATGTGCTTACGCACAGAAAAATCCAGATGCAGGAATCTGTGCATACTCCAACTTCCACGTCCTTACGTTACATAAATCCCGATCAGCGTGAAAACTAACGCTCGTGCACGCCGCATTATGTAACACCCCAAATCCTCCCAGAATTACGCCTATTTGAATATGCAAATCAATATAAAATCGCCCTTAAGCGCAGCCTTCTGTGAAAAGACAATGGGAAAAGCACGGGGAAAATATAAAAATTTCAGCGAATACCAAGTGGAGGCAAAGGAAAAACATACCATTTGTTCAAATAAACCGTGGTATAATCAACAAAAGGAAGTTATTCGAGTGACATAGCGTGTTGGAAAAACTTGAAAGCTCACATTCACAAAATCGCACAGTGCCGGAAATAAAAAAAGAAGTCACATATCAAAGTTGTCATGAAAAGAAGTTGTAAGCCGACTGTCTGAGTGTCATATGAAAGCTTATTAGGGTACAGAGAAAAAAGGCACACGGTGGGGGAAAAAGCACGAAATGTCAACTTTAATCTCGAATTTTCCACTTTAATATCGTAGTTTATTTTGTCATTTAGTAGAACATTATAAACTTCATCTTAAAATCGTTTAATTAACCAGTTTCTCAAAATTACATCGTAATTAAAGTAGCACGTTAAATGCTTTGTTTTGTATTTGATCTTCTAATCGTATGTGATCTATGTGTGTGAATCACTACTTGCTTCTTAAACTGGCTCTCTTCCTCCAACTGGACACAGAGTCCATTACATTTGTGATATTACAGCTCTCTGAATAACTAAAATACTGAGATGTATACGTGATATCATTTTCATGATGATAGGAGCTAAAGCACATTATTAAACATGTGTTTCATGAGCCTCGTGCTCATGACAAGCATTTATCTTTTGTCGAAATTTGTCGCTGCGTTTTTAGCTGTGTTGTTATTTTCTCTTTCTGTTTTACATTCAATATATATTGGCGTACGCCCAAGAGTCCTTGCTTTTCTTTCCCCAAGTAACCGATCGCCATACAATCAGCTCTGTAATAGACGTTAAGCCATCTGTAAGCTTAGCGCCGATTCTTCAAAACGTTTAAAGAACATTGAAATATCTTCGTAGTACATGTTTAATTATTCTATACTTCACGACACTCCCAGTGAAGAATATAGATTATTTAAATTAAGTTAAAGTTTTATGTGTATAAATTAACAAACATATTTTGCTGTATTTCACCTTAAAAATGATATCGTCATCATATGTAAATACGCGCTTTATAAAGTGGCCCAGGTTGTGAGATATTATAACTGTAGTGCAAGTTTACAGTGGGGTGATTGTACTTATAAGTACAAACCGTTCTACAAGGAGCAATTGATTGAGTGCATTTAAAGTTCTTGGGATTAAACTGTTTCTGAACCGCGAGGTCCGTACAGGAAAGGCTTTAAAACATTTTGCAGTGGCTGAGACAGCGTGTCCTTAAAGCTGTATACCGATAATTCTCTTTCCGATCAGCTGCTGCTGTGATTCACACTCAGATACAGTGATATAAATACTCAGAGTCTTGCAGTGAGAGTAATATGGAAAAAGATGATCCGCTGTGGCAACTCCTAACGGGAGAAGTGAGAGTAACAACGCTAAAGCAGTTATGGTATTTGGAATACTATGGCTGTTCCCTGGACCATTATATTGTTACGAGTTAATTACAATCAGATGCATTACAATAATAAACAATATGCGGTTAGTTTCTGTGTATTTATAAAGCCGCGTCATGAAAATAATGAGTAATCACACAAGAACAGTACCATTGCTTTGACGCTGGGTGCCACCAGTTTGCAAAACCGAGCGGACAAACTTGCGTACGACAGGGCATGAGGTACCGTGGAAAAGTGCGTGGCTTTACGCCAAGTGTAGGTTTTATACATCGGGATTTGAACGTGGAAAAGTTCTTACGCAACATTTCTGTGCGTACGCACCGTTTATACATGAGGCCCCTGAAGAGAAGAAATTATGAAAAGATAAATTAAAACATCTTGTAAACTTAAAAGCATTCCTGAAGGCTTAATTATTAGGCAATCTGAGTGCACTTGCCACTGTGATACATCTCTGGGGACAGGAGGGAAGAGGCAGAAGAAAGGCTAAGTTTTGACAGCAAGGCTTCGTCCCATGTTCATGTCTGTTCTAAAATCACTACATATTTTGAGGAGCTGTGGGAGGAACTGAAGAGAACAAAGAAAGTAATTCTCACATTATTAAGGTAATACTGTTCATTAAGAGAGAAACTGAAATGCAGCCACTTCCCAATATTGATTTAAAGCACTATAAACAGTATTTCTCATGCACATTGTGGCGGACGGCTGGGGGTGGTACCCAGCCGGGACGCCCAGGAGGACCCAAGGAGGGCTTACGCCTCCTCCAGACCACGAGGGGGCGACCGCCCTGGTTGCACTGGGGACCACGGATGCAGAGCTTGGAAGCTCAACTCTGTAGGGGTCCGTGGCCACCGCCAGGGGGCGCCCCGGTGCCTGGAGAACCCTGGACCTCAGCACTTCCGCCACACCAGAAAGTGCTGGGGGGGAACACTGAGGACACCCGGAGGGGTTCCGGGTGCGCAGCCAGCACTTCCGCCACACAGGGGAGTGTCTGCGGAAGAGTGTCGGGGAGCAGCTGGAGCCCATCCGGGCTGCTATAAAAGGGGCCGCCTCCCTTCATTTGGAGTCAAGAGTCGGGTGGAAGAGGACTGGAGTCAGAAGAGAGAGGAGTGGAGGCGGCCAGAAGGAAGGCACAGGAGAGTGAGGCCTGGACATTGGGGGATCGGTGCTGGAGGCACTGAGTTGTGCACTGGACTAAATATTTTATATAATAAACGTGTGTGTTGGGTGACATAACGATGTCTGTCTGTCTGTGTCCGGGCCACGTTCCACAGCATATACAGTTGTGCTTGAAAGTTTGTGAACCCTTTAGAATTTTCTATATTTCTGCATAAATATGACCTAAAACATCATCATATTTTCATTCAAGGCCTAAAAGTAGATAGAGAGAAACCAGTTAAATAAATGAGACTTGGCCATTTATTTATTAAGGAAAATGATTGAATATTACATATTTGTGAGTGGCAAAAGTATGTGAACCTTTGCTTTCAGTATCTGGTGTGACCCCCCTTTGCAGAAATAACTGCAACTAAACTAACGTTTGATCATTCCTGCACACTGGCTTGGAGGAATTTTAGCCCATTCCTCCGTACAGAATAGCTTCAACTCTGGGTTTCCTCACATTAACTGCTCGCTTCAGGTCCTTCCACAACATTTCGATTGGATTAAGGTCAGGACTTTGACTTGGCCATTCCAAAACATTAACTTTATTCTTCTTTAACCATTCTTTGGTAGAACGATTTGTGTGCTTAGGGTTGTTGTCTTGCTGCATGACCCACCTCCTCTTGAGATTCAGTTCATGGACAGATGTCCTGACATTTTCCTTTAGAATTCTCTGATATAATTCATAATTCATTGTTCCATCAATGAAGGCAAGCCATCCTGGCCCAGATGCAGCAAAACAGGCCCAGACCATGATACTACCACCACCATGTTTCACAGATGGGATAATGTTCTTATGCTGGAATGCAGCGTTTTCCTTTCTCCAAACATAGCGCTTTTCATTCAAACCAAAAAGTTATATTTTGGTCTCATCCATCCACAAAATATTCTTCCAATAGCCTTCTGGTTTGTCCACGTGATCTTTAGCAAACTGCAGACGAGCAGCAATGTTTTTTTGGAGAACAGTGGCTTTCTCCTTGCAACACCGCCATGCACACCATTGTTGTTCAGTGTTCTCCTGATGGAGGACTCCTGAACATGAACATTAGCCAGTGTGAAACAGGCCTTCAGTTGCTTAGAAGTTACCCTGAGGTCCTTTGTGACCATGCCAACTATTACATGCCTTGCTCTTGGAGTGATCTTTGTTGGTCAACCACTCCTGGGGAGGGTAACAATGGTCTTGAGTTTCCTCCATTTGTACACAATCTGTCTGACTGTGGATTGTTGGAGTCCAAACTCTTTAAAGATGGTTTTGTAACCTTTTCCAGCCTGATGGGTATCAACAACTCTTTTTCTGAGGTCCTCAGAAATCTCCTTTGTTCGTGCCATGATACACTTCCACAAACATGTGTTGTGAAGAGCAGACTTTGATAGATCCCTGTTCTTGTCAGCCCATTGATTGAAAACACCTGACTCTAATGTCACCTTCAAACTAACTGCTAATCCTAGAGGTTAACATACTTTTGCCACTCACAAATATGTAATATTCGATCATTTTCCTCAATAAATAAATGACCAAGTATAATATTTTTGTCTCATTTGTTTAACTGGTTTCTCTTTATCTACTTTTAGGACTTGAGTGAAAATCTGATGATGTTTTAGGTCATATTTATGCAGAAATATAGAAAATTCTAAAGGTTTCACAACTTTTCAAGCACAACTGTAACTTAAAGTTAATTTGCATAGCTTATATGGTCTAGGAGTGAGACGTAGGCATGGTGAAGAGCCTATGCATTCCAGACATCCTTAAGAATTATTGGGCAATGTCTGAAGAACTCATTTTCTACTATTATCAGCTTTGTCATAATGGTAGATGGAAGATGTCAGACAAACAGCAATCTAAAATTGACAGTATACGTACAAATCTATTAACCAAGTGTAGTGAGACAAGTCCATGAAGCCAAGCTTGAAGTTGATAGCCACTGAAGATCATCTAGTGATCAGCTGACCCAAAAACCTTATCAAGATCAAGCCAGAAAACGTGTATAGGGCTGCCTTGTTGGCTTATTCAAGTAAGTTTCAATTCTACTCAAAGAACTGGCACTTGTGGTATTGAGTTAGGCTACACCCTAGACCCTTGCAAATATCTCAGGGGATGTAAAACTGCACTTCACTGACAGATAAGGAGCCATTTGTTATTCAGGATATGACCTACACATACTCCAACTCACTTCTGCAGACAGATATATTAAAGAAGACGTCTATGGACAGCCAAGGAGGTGCTTTTTGTGTTCTATATTCAGAAAATGAACCAATTATACAACTATGAAGTACAGTGTCCTTAACAAGAAATGATTCAGCTTTTTCAATGTTTAATTATAGGTTATGAGATATGAAGAAAGACTGTGGTGCAGAATCTGTTCTGCTTAAGTAAACATTATTAAGAAGAAACATGATTCTTGCGATTTAAATTACAAAAGGGGTTTTGGCCTTAAAACAGGTTCTCTAATAATAATAATACGTTTTATTTATATAGCACCTTTCCCATGCTCGAGGTGCTTAAAGAGAAGAGTATATGTAACACTGGATACAAATATTTTCTGTAAAGAACAGTAAACAGATAAATACATATATAAAGCATTGAACAGTTCAGCGGGTTAGAAAATGGATGGATGGATGGATGGATGAACAGAAGGAAAAAAATAAACCAGAGTAAAATACTAAATTCAGTATTAAAAGAAATGCCTGAACAAATAACATAATTTGTGATACAACATACACACAAATTATCCTGAGCATCTAGACAGAGAGGCAAACTGAAAGAAGCACCAGAATGTTAGGTAAAATTAAAAGCATTTCTGAACAGATGAGTTTTAATGTGTTGTTTAATAGAGGAATACACAGAGAAAGATGAATGCTGGTTATGGGGAAGTATGCCCAAACAAGCTATGCACATGTTAAACAAACTTACTAAGTAGTGTAGCTGGACACAAAAATTTGTAAAGCCTCATATCTTGACTTGACGATGTTTGAGAAACATTAGTAAGAAATGAAACGAAACATGAGTAAGAAATGACAAGCTATGTCTAGATGAAACGTTTATTGTCATAATTTTGTTTAGAAATCCTTTGTTCTGCAATAATGAGTCATCACCTAACTGTGATCTATGTTAGACAACAACTAATTCATTAAAGTTACACACCAACTGAAAGCAGACCTAACAATGAGATCATTTTCAGCACTGATATTCATCTTTATTCTTTGTTCATAGTAATTCTTGTTTTTCCTTTCACATTTTTTCACCATTGAATGAAATACTAAAATGCAATATATATTTTTTTTTAAACAAATACTGTACTCTAAAGATGCTCAAAATCAACAGTTTGCAAAAGCAAATGATTGCAAAACACAAACATTAATAAACGTCTGTGATTTTTATAATTCTCAATATTTAAGTCACATCATTGGTGTGGTATGAGAAAACGAGGGCAACCTCAAAGGCATAATGTTATACTTGTTACATTACACATTGCAAGAATGTTAAGTTACTTACAGCAGATTTATCCATTCATCTCACAATTCATATTTTACATGATATTAATTATGGTTAATCTGGTGGTGGCCACACGATCAGCCGTATTTAGAGGTGTACCACCCCATTCATTCTCCTTAATGCTATAAATGGGCCATCCTACAATCAAATGTCAAAGGTTTATGTTTATTGTGAAACAACTCCCAAACTTTGTAAGTTTACATACAGTTTTTGTTTCTTGTAAGAATACTGCAGTTTCTTTTGTAGGAGGTGATCATCACTTCTGCCTTTCAATCAAATGGCTAGAACAAATGAACACATTTCCAGGTTTTTTTTTTGTTGCAGTAGGATAGAAGAAAATAATTTTGCACATATAGATTTCTATTTAAAAGAAAAAGTACTTGTAAAGATTGTTAAGGAAAATTGGAGAGTACCAAGTTCATAGAAACTGCCACAGTTTATCCAGATACTCCAAGACCTCCCGCACTCTAGTGTGATAGGTCAGTTGTAACAGTGGTGATTGACTACAGAGGCACTAAATGAGCTCATTTGATTAGTCAGTGTTTTCACAACCATAATAAGAAGATACTGGTTACTCACTCCTATCTTTTGAAGTTTCACAGCCTCACATTTCCTTAATCGTTCTAAGCTGTGTACTTCATTTTACTGGAACACACCACTCTGATCATAACTAGGGATGTCAAAAGAACTGATACTTTCAGTACCAGTTGATACCAGTGTCCCATAAATGTAACAATTCTGTTTTTCAGTATCAATAGTATCGAATGACAGTTGGTATTAGAACCACTACTGACAATATGTGACCATAAGCAGGTCACTTAACCTGTCTGTAGTCCAACTGGAAAAAGTAAAGAAATGGAACCATTTCTATCTCAAATGTTGTATGTCACTCTTTTATAAAGGTGACAGACAACTAAGTAAATGTGTTAGTGTTTAAATCTTTATATATAATACGCTACCATGGCTGTTCGTTTGTCTGTCCAGGATTTTAAATCACATGTAGCTTGCAAACCTTTTGACCTATTGACCTGAAATTTGGTACACCTGTGCTATGTGATGTCTACTATCCGCTTTTGGGGTGATGATTGACCTCCAAGGTTATCCCTCTTCTGATTTTTACTTTTATTTTATTGTAGAATCAACTCTCGACAGAGGCCAGCAGGCCGTGTGGTGCATGCGTATGGGGGCACCATTCTCATTCCCTACCACCTTAGCCATCACCTCCCCAACCTCTTCATATCTTAAATCATTCTTAAGTGAAAAATTAAAGAAAACGTACTAAGTAATTGCAACACAAACACTGACCTAATCAGTTTTAATGTGAAAAGATGCTGACAAAAGAGAAGAGAAAAAGTGGATCGCTAGGGTGGAGAAGAGCTGCTCAGGAAGCAGCAAGTGCATCAACCTCTGAGGAAACGAATGGTAAACGTACAGAGAAAGAGTATGAAAACTAGGAATGCTTAAGTCAAGTGTAACGTGCAGTGCGCCATTACTGGTATTTTATATTCTATTTCAAAAAAAGGCACAGTATCATTCACCTTAATAGTGGGGATCCATCCATCCATCATCCAACACGCTATATCCTAACTACAGGGTCACGGGAGTGTGCCGGAGCCTATCCCAGCCAACACAGGGCGCAAGGCAGGAAACAAACCCCGGGCAGGGCGCCAGCCCACTGCAGGGCACGCACACACACACACACCAAGCACACACTAGGGACAATTTAGAATCACCAATGCACCTAACCTGCATGTCTTTGGACTGTGGGAGGAAACTGGAGTACCCGAAGGAAACCCACGCAGACACGGGGAGAACATGCAAACTCCACGCAAAAGCAAACCCAGGTCTCCTTACTGCAAGGCAGCAGCACTTTAATAGTGGAGATACTTTAATTAAAAAGTGATTAAACAGAATTCTGTTTTTCCATGGTATTGAAAGGTATAGAGTATCATGAAATGTCACTGGTATTGGTATCTAATAATTTGGTATTGTGATATCCCTAGTCATAAAAATGCATTAAATTGTGATATCTAAGGAAAAAAAAGACACATTTTATATCGTCCTAATGCTCACTTCCCCACTTAATGCATATTGTCACTCTATTTGTCTCCCAATAAGTTTTTACCTCTCTCAATTTCAACAATGGAGGCCTCATACAAGGCCACCTTTGAGTATTCCTTAAAATGGATAGATCACTGACTATTATAAACTGATTTTTTTTTTATTTTTTTTTTATACTCCATTGAGAACTATACACGGACAATTACTGCATAGATTAAATAAATGCATTCCCTGGACTCTGCAACTGCTTTTCAAAATTACAGCAGCCTAACCTTCTATGGAATTCAATTTCTATGCTGAAGCAGAATTTTTGCATTCACTAAATATAGATTTTCTTACTATTTCACTTTTTGAAATAAATGCATGCTCAGTTTAGGCTATATGAATATATACCTTCTCAAACCCTATTAAACCTCACTTTAGGGGTCACAGGGTTGCATATTACAGCATCCTTGGGTGCATGATAGGAAGTAATCCTAAATGGGCTGCCTGCCCATTGCAGCAGTTTAGACTATTTGATTTCAAATATATGCCAAAAACGAAACTTCACAAATAAACACTGCTATAAATATATTTGCTATAATTATGTCAACTATAAAAAATAACTACATTTCAAAATCAAAAGAAAAAAGAAAACCAGTCAAAGAAGGACTGGCACCTATAGGATGTATTTTGCAGTTAGTATCAAGAAATAATATAAAGTACTTGGTGTATACTGGGAATTAATTAACTAAAGCTGGTAAAAGGTAACAAATATTTGTTTCAAAAAAATATGAGAAAAAAATAATACGTTTCCAGTATAAGGCAATAATCATACTGGCTGTACAGTAGCAAATGTCACCAAACAGGAAGATTTGTAGATAATAACCTAAGGAACAACTTCCATTTCTGCAATTTTCAGAGGTGAAACGGAAGTTAAAGTTTTTATTTCAGCTTAGTAGGGCTGAACAGTTTTAGATCAGGTAGATTCATGGTACTTTCCCATAATTTATTATATACTTCATTTCACAATATGAGATGTTTACATCAATAGATTGCCAGCATTATATCCTCTATGCTCACCCTCAACCCAGGCACACTATGGGGTAGTGTGCTAATCCCCCAGTGTGACTGTGTGTCCGGACACCACACCAACTCCATCATTAAAAATGCTACTAACATCACCATCACAGATGTCTATCTGCTTGACTCAGCGGTTGCAGGACATTCTGACTTTTAACGTTCAAAAATTAAGGAACAGGTCATAGACTTCAGAGAACGATTAAGCTGTGGTTTGTTTTTGTGGGGTGCTGTGGAAATGATGAGCTTGTTTAAATTTTGTAAAGTAACAATCACTGATGAATTGATGAAGGAACAGCATGTTTTGTTTACTGCAAAGTTCATCAATGCCTTCCTGAGAGGTCTCACTGGTGCTTCTGGAGTCCATCTTCACTGGCTGTATCACATCCTGGTAGGGCACACAAGCTTGGGTCACTACAGAGGGTGGTGAAAGCCACGAAATATTACTGGCACCCAGCTGCCTTCTATTCAGGATATCTAAAAGACATTCTGCTACGATTATTACACACAGCCATTCTGCATAGCTATTTTTCTTGCCCCTGCCTTCTGGCAAATAGTAAAGAACCATTTGCCTTCAGTATGGCTTCAGAGAAAGTGTTTTAGTTCTTAAGTTACTGAAAAGCCAATCGTAATAACAAACATTGTAAGAAAAAGACTATGTATAAATATTTCAAATATAACTGAATATATCTATACTGTATATTGTATTCTATGTATATTTTTTGTGTTTTATTATATTATCACTGTTCTGGAGAGACATGTAAGTAACAATATAATTCTACTGTATGCACAAGACAATAAATACTGTATGTTTAAATGATGAGATCACCTCGGGATGATTCCCGGCTGAATGCACACTGCAACCGACCCACTATTCATTATTATTAGTAGTAGTAGTAATAGTATTTGATCTTTATCAAAAATAAAAAAGAGACGACTCAAAGACAGTTTGTTTTTATGT